>NW_020837946.1:82223700-82430776 GCF_003676395.1 Aethalodelphis obliquidens | reverse complement strand
TTCTATCCGTCCATGTTTTTTTTTTTTTTTTTTTTTAAATTTTTTTTCCTTAATAATTAATTTTAATAACCTTATTATACTTTACCTTCGTTCTTTCTTTCTTTCTTTCTGTCCTTCCTTCCCTCCTTTAGACAACGAATCATCCCAAATTGAGGAGGTGGTCTCTGACAGCAAGATTTAGGATTTTTCCCCATTTACCTCTTTTAGTGAGGGTGTATGTGTATGCTTCTGTGTAAGATTTTGTCTGTATAGCTTTGCTTCCAACATTTGTCCTAAGGTTCTTTCCGTCCCTTTTTTTTTTTTTTTTCTTCTAAATAAGAATTTTTTAATTCAATAACTTTATTATACTTTATTTTATTTTTACTGTATCTTCTTTCTTTCTGTCTTTTTTCCTTCTTTCCCTCCTTCCTTCCTTCCTCCCTCCCTCCCTCCTTTCTTTCCTTCTTGCCTTCTTTCCTTCTTTGCTTCTTTCTTTCTTCCTTCCTTCCTACCCTCCTTTCCTTCTTTCTTTCCTCATACTTCTACTAATTCCCTCTACTTTTTTTTCCCTTTTATCCTGAGCCTGTGGATGAAAAGCTTTTGGTGCTCCAGCCAGGAGGCAGGGCTCTGCCTCTGAGGTAGGACAGCCAACTTCAGGACACTGATCAACAAGAGACCTCCCAGCTCCACATAATATCAAACGGCGAAAATCTCCCAGAGACCTCCATCTTAACACCAGCACCCAGCTTCACTCAACGACCAGCAAGCCACAGTGCTGGAAAACCTATGCCAAACAACTAGCAAGACAGGAACACAACCCCACCCATTAGCAGAGAGACTGCCTAAAATCATAATAAGGCCACAGACACCCCCAAACACACCACCAGACGTGAACCTGCCCACTAGAGAGACAAGATCCAGCCTCATCCACCACAACACAGGCACTAGTCCCCTCCACCAGGAAGCCTACACAACCCACTGAACCAACCTTAGCCACTGGAGACAGACATCAAAAACAGGAGGAACTACAAACCTGCAGCCTGCAAAAGGAGACCCCAAACACAGTAAGATAAGCAAAATGAGAAGACAGAAAAACACACAGCAGATAAAGGAGCAAGATAAAAATGCACCAGACCTAACAAATGAAGAGGAAATAGGCAGTCTACCTGAAAGAGAATTCAGAATAATGATAGTAAGGTTGATCCGAAATCTTGGAGATAGAATGGACAATAGATTGGACAAAATGCAAGAATCAGTTAACAAGGACCTAGAAGAACTAAAGATGAAACAAGCAACGATGAACAACACAATAAATGAAATTAAAAGTACTCTAGATGGGATCAATAGCAGAATAACTGAGGCAGAAGAACGGATAAGTGACCTGGAAGATAAAATAGTGGAAATAACTACTGCAGAGCAGAATAAAGAAAAAAGAATGAAAAGAACTGAGGACAGTCTCAGAGACCTCTGGGACAACATTAAACGCACCAACATTCGAATTATAGGGGTTCCAGAAGAAGAAGAGAAAAAGAAAGGGACTGAGAAAATATTTGAAGAGATTATAGTTGAAAACTTCCCTAATATGGGAAAGGAAATAGTTAATCAAGTCCAGGAAGCACAGAGAGTCCCATACAAGATAAATACAAGGAGAAATACGCCAAGACACATATTAATCAAACTGTCAAAAATTAAATACAAAGAAAGCATATTAAAAGCAGCAAGGGAAAAACAACAAATAACACATAAGGGAATCCCCATAAGGTTAACAGCTGATCTCTCAGCAGAAACCCTACAAGCCAGAAGGGAGTGGCAGGACATACTGAAAGTGATGAAGGAGAAAAACCTGCAGCCAAGACTACTCTACCCAGCAAGGATCTCATTCAGATTTGATGGAGAAATTAAAACCTTTACAGACAAGCAAAAGCTGAGAGAGTTCAGCACCACCAAACCAGCTTTACAACAAATGCTAAAGGATCTTCTCTAGGCAAGAAACACAAGAGAAGGAAAAGACCTATAATAACGAACCCAAAACAATTTAGAAAATGGGAATAGGAACATACATATCTATAATTACCTTAAATGTAAATGGACTAAATGCTCCCACCAAAAGACACAGATTAGCTGAATGGATACAAAAACAAGACCCTTATATATGCTGTCTACAAGAGACCCACTTCAGACCTAGAGACACATACAGACTGAAAGTAAGGGGATGGAAAAAGATATTCCATGCAAATGGAAGCCAAAAGAAAGCTGGAGTAGCAATTCTCATATCAGACAAAATAGACTTTAAAATAAGGACTATTAAAAGAGACAAAGAAGGACACTACATAATGATCAAGGGATCGATCCAAGAAGAAGATATAACAATTGTAAATATTTATGCACCCAACATAGGAGCACCTCAATACATAAGGCAAATACTAACAGCCATAAAAGGGGAAATCGACAGTAACACACTCATAGTAGGGGACTTAAACACCCCACTTTCACCCATGGACAGATCATCCAAAATGAAAATAAATAAGGAAACACAAGCTTTAAATGATACATTAAACAAGATGGACTTAATTGATATTTATAGGACACTCCATCCAAAAACAACAGAATACACATTTTTCTCAAGTGCTCATGGAACATTCTCCAGGATAGATCATATCTTAGGTCACAAATCAAGCCTTGGTAAATTTAAGAAAATTGAAATTGTATCAAGTATCTTTTCTGACCACAACGCCATGAGACTAGATATCAATTACAGGAAAAGATCTGTAAAAAATACAAACACATGGAGGCTAAACAATACACTACTTAATAATGAAGAGATCACTGAAGAAATCAAAGAGGAAATCAAAAAATACCTAGAAACAAATGACAATGGAGACACAACGACCCAAAACCTATGGGATGCAGCAAAAGCAGTTCTAAGGGGGAAGTTTATAGCAATACAAGCCCACCTTAAGAAGCAGGAAACATCTCGAATAAACAACCTAACCTTGCACCTCAAGCAATTAGAGAAAGAAGAACAAAAAAACCCCAAAGCTAGCAGAAGGAAAGAAATCATAAAAATCAGATCAGAAATAAATGAAAAAGAAATGAAGGAAACAATAGCAAAGATCAATAAAACTAAAAGCTGGTTCTTTGAGAAGATAAACAAAATAGATAAACCACTAGCCAGACTCATCAAGAAAAAAAGGGAGAAGACTCAAATCAATAGAATTAGAAATGAAAAAGGAGAGGTAACAACTGACACTGCAGAGATAAAAGAGATCATGAGAGATTACTACAAGCACCTCTATGCCAATAAAATGGACAATCTGGAAGAAATGGACAAATTCTTAGAAATGCACAACCTGCCAAGACTGAATCAGGAAGAAATAGAAAATATGAACAGACCAATCACAAGCACTGAAATTGAAACTGTGATTAAAAATCTTCCAACAAAGAAAAGCCCAGGACCAGATGGCTTCACAGGCGAATTCTATCAAACATTTAGAGAAGAGCTAACACCTATCCTTCTCAAACTCTTCCAAAATATAGCAGAGGGAGGAACACTCCCTAACTCCTTCTACGAGGCCACCATCACCTTGATACCAAAACCAGACAAGGATGTCACAAAGAAAGAAAACTACAGGCCAATATCACTGATGAACATAGATGCAAAAATCCTCAACAAAATACTAGCAAACAGAATCCAACAGCACATTAAAAGGATCATACACCATGATCAAGTGGGGTTTATTCCAGGAATGCAAGGATTCTTCAATATACGCAAATCAGTCAACGTGATACACCATATTAACAAATTGAAGGAGAAAAACCATATGATCATCTCAATAGATGCAGAGAAAGCTTTTGACAAAATTCAACACCCATTTATGATAAAAACCCTGCAGAAAGTAGGCATAGAGGGAACTTTCCTCAACATAATAAAGGCCATATATGACAAGCCCACAGCAAACATCATCCTCAATGGTGAAAAACTGAAAGCATTTCCACTAAGATCAGGAACAAGACAAGGTTGCCCACTCTCACCACTATTATTCAACATTGTTTTGGAAGTTTTAGCCACAGCAATCAGAGAAGAAAAGGAAATAAAAGGAATCCAAATTGGAAAAGAAGAAGTAAAGCTGTCACTGTTTGCAGATGACATGATCCTATACATAGAGAACCCTAAAGATGCTACCAGAAAACTACTAGAGCTAATCAATGAATTTGGTAAAGTGGCAGGATACAAAATTAATGCACAGAAATCTCTGGCATTCCTATATACTAACGATGAAAAATCTGAAAGTGAAATCAAGAAAACACTCCCATTTACCATTGCAACAAAAAGAATAAAATATCTAGGAATAAACCTACCTAAGGAGACAAAAGACCTGTATGCAGAAAATTATAAGACACTGATGAAAGAAATTAAAGATGATATAAATAGATGGAGAGATATACCATGTTCTTGGATTGGAAGAATCAACATTGTGAAAATGACTCTACTACCCAAAGCAATCTATAGATTCAATGCAATCCCTATCAAACTACCACTGGCATTTTTCACAGAACTAGAACAAAAAATTTCACAATTTGTATGGAAACACAAAAGACCCCGAATAGCCAAAGCAATCTTGAGAACGAAAGAAGGAACTGGAGGAATCAGGCTCCCTGACTTCAGACTATACTACAAAGCTACAGTCATCAAGACGGTATGGTACTGGCACAAAAACAGAAAGATAGATCAATGGAACAGGATAGAAAGCCCAGAGATAAACCCATGCACATATGGACACCTTATCTTTGATAAAGGTGGCAGTAATGTACAATGGAGAAAGGACAGCCTCTTCAATAAGTGGTGCTGGGAAAACTGGACAGGTACATGTAAAAGTATGAGATTAGATCACTCCCTAACACCATACACAAAAATAAGCTCAAAATGGATTAAAGACCTAAATGTAAGGCCAGAAACTATCAAACTCTTAGAGGAAAACATAGGCAGAACACTCTATGACATAAATCAAAGCAAGATCCTTTCTGACCCACCTCCTAGAGTAATGGAAATAAAAACAAAAATAAACAAATGGGACCTAATGAAACTTCAAAGCTTTTGCACAGCAAAGGAAACCATAAACAAGACCAAAAGACAACCTTCAGAATGGGAGAAAATATTTGCAAATGAAGCAACCGACAAAGGATTAATCTCCAAAATTTACAAGCAGCTCATGCAGCTCAATAACAAGAAAACAAACAACCCAATCCAAAAATGGGCAGAAGACCTAAATAGACATTTCTCCAAAGAAGATATACAGACTGCCAACAAACACATGAAAGAATGCTCAACATCATTAATCATTAGAGAAATGCAAATCAAAACTACAATGAGATATCATCTCACACCAGTCAGAATGGCCATCATCAAAAAATCTAGAAACAATAAATGCTGGAGAGGGTGTGGAGAAAAGGGAACACTCTTGCACTGCTGGTGGGAATGTGAATTGGTTCAGCCACTATGGAGAACAGTATGGAGGTTCCTTAAAAAACTACAAATAGAACTACCATATGACCCAGCAATCCCACTACTGGGCATATACCCTGAGGAAACCAAAATTCAAAAAGAGTCATGTACCAAAATGTTCATTGCAGCTCTATTTACAATAGCCCGGAGATGGAAACAACCTAAGTGCCCGTCATCGGATGAATGGATAAAGAAGATGTGGCACATATATACAATGGAATATTACTCAGCCATAAAAAGAAACGAAATTGAGCTATTTGTAATGAGGTGGATAGACCTAGAGTCTGTCATACAGAGTGAAGTAAGTCAGAAAGAAAAAGACAAATACCGTATGCTAACACATATATATGGAATTTAAGAAAAAAATGTCATGAAGAACCTAGGGGTAAAGCAGGAATAAAGACGCAGACCTCTTAGAGAACGGACTTGAGGTTATGGGGAGGGGGAAG
This sequence comes from Aethalodelphis obliquidens, assembly GCF_003676395.1. Lineage (NCBI taxonomy): Eukaryota > Metazoa > Chordata > Mammalia > Artiodactyla > Delphinidae > Aethalodelphis > Aethalodelphis obliquidens. The sequence goes on along the minus strand of NW_020837946.1, from coordinate 82,424,845 downwards.
GGTGAGCTGTGACAGGGCGAGAGAGAGTCATGGGCATATACACACTAACAAACGCAGTAAGGTAGATAGCTAGTGGGAAGTAGCCGCATGGCACAGGGATATTGGCTCGGTGCTTTGTGACAGCCTGGAGGGGTGGGATGGGGAGGGTGGGAGGGAGGGAGACGCAACAGGGAAGACATATGGGAACATATGTTTATGTATGACTGATTCACTTTGTTATAAAGCAGAAACTAACACACCATTGTAAAGCAATTATACCCCAATAAAGATGTTAAAAAAAAAAAAAAAAAAAATCTTCCAACAAACAACAGTCCAGGACCAGATGGTTTCACAGGTGAATTCTATCAAACATTTAGAGAAGAGCTAACACCCATCCTTCTCAAACTCTTCCAAAATTGGCAGAGGAAAGAACACTCCCAAACTCATGCTACGAGGCCAGCATTACCCTGATACCAAAACCAGACAAAGATACTACAAAAAAAGAAAATTACCGACCAATATCACTGAGGAATATAGATGCAAAAATCCTCAACAAAATACTAGCAAACAGAATCCGACAGCACATTAAAAGGATAACACACCATGATCAAGTGGGACTTATCCCAGTGATGCAAGGATTCTTCAATATATGCAAAGCAATCAATGTGATACACCATATTAACAAATTGAAGAAGAAAAGCCATATGATGACCTCAACAGATGCAGAAAAAGCTTTTGACAAAATTCAACACCTATTTATGATAAAAACTCTCCAGGGAGTGGGTATAGAGGGAACATACCTCAACATAATAAAGGTCATATACAACAAACCCACAGCAAACATCATTCTCAATAGTGAAAAACTGAAAGCATTTCCTCTGAGATCAGGAACAAGACAAGGATGTCCACTCTGGCCACTATCATTCAACATCGTTTTGGAAGTCCTAGTCATGGAAATCAGAGAAGAAAAAGAAATAAGAGGAATCCAAATTGCAAAAGAAGTAAAACTGTCACTGTTTGCAGATGAGATGATACTATACATAAAGAATCCTAAAGATGCCACCAGAAAACTACTAGAGCTAATCAATGAATTTGGTAAAGTTGCAGGATACAAAATTAATGCACAGAAATCTTTTGCATTCCTCTACACTAACAATGAAAGATCAGAAAGAGAAATTAAGGAAACAATCCCATTCACCATTGCAACAAAAAGAATAAAATACCTAGGAATAAACCTACTTAAGGAGGTAAGAGACCTGTACTCAGAAAACTATAAGACACTGATGAAAGAAATCAAAGATGACACAGATGGAGAGATATACCTTGTTCTTGGATTGGAAGAATCAATATTGTGAAAATGACTATACTACCCAAAGCAATCTCCAGATTCAATGCAATCCCTATCAAATTACCAGTGGCATTTTTTACAGAACTAGAACAAAAAAAATCTTAAAATTTGTATGGAGATACAAAAGACCCCAAATAGCCAAAGCAGTCTTGAGGGAAAAAAACGGAGCTGGAGGAATCAGACTCCCTGACTTCAGACAATACTACAAAGCTACGGTAATCAAGACAATATGGTACTGGCACAAAAACAAAAATATAGATCAATGGAACAGGATAGAAAGCCCAGAGATAAACCCACATACCTATGGTCAACTAATCTATGACAAAGGAGGCAAGGATATACAATGGACAAAAGACAGTCTCTTCAATTAGTGGTGCTGGGAAAACTGGACAGCTACAGGTAAAAGAATGAAATTAGAACACTCCCTAACACCACACACAAAATTAAACCCCAAATGGATTAAAGACCTAAATGTAAGACCAGACACTATAAAACTGTTAGAGGAAAGCATAGGAAGAACACTCTTTGACATAAATCACAGCAAGATCTTTTTTGGCCCACCTCCTAGAGAAATGGAAATAAAACCAAAAATAAATAAATGGGACCTAATGAAACTTCAAAGCTTTTGCACAGCAAAGGAAACCATAAACAAGATGAAAAGACAACCCTCAGATTGGGAAAAAAATATTTGTAAACAAAGTAACGGACAAAGGATTAATCTCCAAAATATACAAACAGCTCATGCAGCTCAATATTAAAAAAGAAACAACCCAATCAAAAAATGGGCCGAGTATCTAAATAGATATTTCTCCAAAGAAGACATACAAATGGCCAAGAGGCACATGAAAAGCTGCTCAACATGACTAATTATTAGAGAAATGCAAATCAGAACTACAATGAGGTATCACCTCACACCAGTCAGAATGGCTATCATCAAAAAATCTACAAACAATCAATGCTGGAGAAGGTGTGGAGAAAAGGGAACCCTCTTGCACTGTTGGTGGGAATGTAAGTTGGTACAGCCACTATGGAGAACAGTATGGAGATTCCTTAAGAAACTAAAAATAGAACTACCATACAACCCAGCAATCCCACTACTGGGCATATACCCTGAGAAAACCATAATTCAAAAAGAGTCATGTACCACAATATTCATTTCAGCTCTGTTTACAATAGCCAGGACATGGAAGCAATCTAGGTGTCCATCAACAGATGAATGGATAAAGAAGATATGGCACATGCATACAATGGGAAATTACTCAGCCATAAAAAGAAATGAAATTGAGTTATTTGTAGTGAGGTGGATGGACCTAGAGTCTGTCATACAGAGTGAAGGAAGTCAGAAAGATAAAAACAAATATCGTATATTAACGCATATATGTGGAATTTAGAAAAATGGTACAGATGAACCAGTTTGCAAGACAGAAATAGAGACACAGATGTAGAGAACAAATGTATGGACACCAAGGGGGAAAGCGGGGGTGGGTGGTGGTGGTGGGATGAATTGGGAGATTGGGCTTGATATATATACACTAATATGTATAAAATAGGTAACTAATAAGAAACCGCTGTGTAAAAAATAAGTAAAATTCAAAAAAAAAAAAAAAGAAGAAGAAAAATAAGAGCGGTTAAAGGGGAGAAAAATGAATATACAGGTCCAATCTGTAAAAGCCTTAGGATAATGTGTCATGATGAACTGATCAGAGGATCAAGGTCAAACTCCAGCTCTCACATACACCCTCCTCAGTCTCTGTGAAAATGTACAACTATATAATTCCAGAAGTACATCTCTTCCTGCTCCCCTTGGTGCCTCCAAATATTTTCCTCCCACTCTCTCTTAAATCTACTCCAGTTAGGCCTTGTTTCCCCAAAGATCTCCATACAAGCTCAGTTTGTCAAACAGTTCCTTTCAAGACCACCAATGAACTCTATGTTGTTAAGTCTAAATGGTCAACTCTCACTCTTCATCTTGATGGATGGCAGCATTTGGACATTGAATGCCTCGCTTCTCTTTAATACACTTTTTGCACGTGGCTTTGAGGCCACCACAATCTTTTTTTCCTCTCCTGTTCCAGTGGATATTTTTTTCTCATTGTCCTTTGCTGACGCCTCCTCTTCCCACCAATTTCTAAGAGGTCTGGGCCACCATACACTCTGTCTTGTGTCCTCTTTTCTCTTCTATCTACACTCATGCTTAGAGTAATTTCTTAAAGGCTTATATCTTTAAAAATATCTATAATTCAACCATAAATAAAAAAGGATGAAATAATGCCATATGCAGAAACATGGAGGGACCTAGAGATTATCATACTAACTGAAGTAAGTCAGACAGGGAAAGACGAATATCATATGATATCACTCCTATGTGGAATTTTAAAAATGATACAAATGAACTTATTTACATGACAGAAACAGACTCACAGACATAGAAAACAAAATTATGGTTACCAAAGGGAAAGGGTGGGGGGGAAGGGATAAATTAAGAATTTGGGATTAACAGATACACACTACTATATATAAAATAGATAAGCAACAAGGACATACTGTATAGCACAGGGAACTGTATTCAATATCTTATAGTAAACTGTAATGGAAAGGAATCTGAAAAAGAATATATATACATATATATATATATATACATATATATATATATATATATATATATATATATATATATATATATATAACTGAGTCAGTTTGCTCTATACCTGAAACTAAAATGACATTGTAAATCAACTATGCTTTAAAGAAAAAAAACTCTATGGGCCAGAATCCTACATTTCTATCTCCACCAAGACTTCTCTCCTGAACTTCAGACTGTTTACTTGACATCTCCATTTGGATATTTACTAGACATCTCAAACTTAACAGATCCCCAACTGAATTCCTGTTCTTGATCTCTAAACCTGTTTCCCCTTCTGTCTTTCCCACCTAGGTTGTGACAACTTCAACTGTCTATTTCCTCAGGCCAACAAACTTAGATTCCCTCTTGATTTCTCAGCTTCTCTCCTTACCCACATTCATTCTGTCAAATTCCTGTTCATTATACCTTCAAAATGTATCCAGGATCTGAGAGTTTCCCACCATCTCCAGCCTTTCCACTTTGGTCTAAGCCTCCATCATGTCTCATCTAGACTGCTGCTATAGTCTTCTAATTGATCCCACTGACTTCATTCTTGCCTCCTACTTACCTCAAAATGCCCCTTTCTAACCTAAGTCAGTTTAGGATATCATGCAGCAAATAACAGAATCTCTCTGAGCAGTACCTCAGTCATAGGAAAAAAATAAATCTAATAATATGTAACTTTTATTGGGTTCATGTAAGGACCAATGAGATGATAGACGCAAAGTGCTGAAGACGCAGCACACAGTATGCACTAAATTACAGTAGCATGGGCAGGAAATGAATTTTTACATCATTTCTGAAATCTATTGTCTCCATGAATTAACAGCTATTTATTATTTTCCAAGTATTAGAGAATATGACTTAAAATTCTCCATATCTGTTACTGCTAAGCTACTGTTTGAAGAAGTCCTAGACAGCCCCACCCCCACCATGAGCACCATGACCAACTTAGAACCTGATTTCTGTGGTTATAGAAATAGCAAAGGGAAATTATTTCCTGTCTTGGGAATACATTAGAATGTGCCAAGATTTTCCAGTAGGTTAACAAGTTGTCAAACTTAACCTAATAGGGAAAAGAACGGGTGGTTCATCATGACTGCTCTGGCCCTTCTCATTTCAATGTAGCCAACTCACTCATGCCACATTAAGAATTCTCCTGGGACTAGCTCCTGTTGTCATCCTATAATTCTCTACAATGCATATGACTCTTTTCTCACCTCCAGCACCTTTCCCACACCAGTTTTATATATCATACACCAAACTTGTTTTTGTGACTTGTGTGAATCCTTTTCTTCAACATCCCAGTGACTTTTCAGCATGTCAATGTGCCTTGTATCCAGCAAACCCACAGCTCTGTGTACAAAAAGAGTCCCCTGTCCTCAGCTCTAACCTCCAGTCCTACTTGCCTTCAGGGAGATCCATCAGACAGTCCTCTTTGAGGTTGTATACCTGAATACTAGGAGGACAATGATAGAGTTTGATTAGTGCTCTTTCCAGAAAAGGGGGGACCAGCCTATTTTATATGCATGACAATAATGACAACAGTTGTAGCACTTACTATGCAAGGACTGTGTTTTAGTGCTCTACATATACAAACTCATTTAACCCATATAAGCATTCTATGAAGATGAGGAACTTGAGGTCCAGAGGGGTTAAGTAACTTGTCTTAGGTCACATACATAGTGAATGATGGTTCTGGATTAGAACCTGAACAGTCTGCTCCAGTGTTTGTGCTCTTAATCATGATACTGTGCCATACATATCCTCATAAAAATAGGTAGTTGTTAGTAAGATGCATCATCTCACAATTAAAATCCTTGATCTATATACTAGGAAATTTAGAGACTAGGAGCCAATTAATTAATTCAGGATTGGAAATGACCTTAGTTGGTGCTTAAAATTGGACAATTAAAGTTCACAGTTGGGAAAGTAAGAAACCAGTCAGAATGGCCATCATCAAAAAATCTACATACAATAAATGCTGGAGAGGGTGTGAAGTAAAGGGAACCCTCTTGCACTGTTGGTGGGAATGTAAATTGATACAGCCACTATGGAGAACAGTTGGGAGGTTCATGAAGCTGATAAATAATGTTATAACACCAATGTCAGTAAACACTTAAAGCAACTTAAGATATATTCAAATGGCAAAAAAGAAAGTTCTTTATAGTGGTACACAGGGCATGTGGTAACATGTAGTTCCAAGTCTGACAGACATATGTGGGTGTATCTGTTAAGTTATCCATACCAAATTGAGGCAAAGAGAGTGGGTAACTCCACATTTTACAGTGAGGCACTGGCACCAACCATGAGGGGTTCAAAGGCAATGTTTTAATAAGGCCTTGCTGTTTCCTTAGATCATTTGCCAATGCTGGTGTCTAGTATTCACTAGGAAGCAAGCCCTGGCTCAGTGTTTCTATAAGGTTCCCATCAATCAAAAGCTCTATAAAAGTCTGGATAAGGCTGAGAAGGAAGACAGGCAGGCCCTAGGTAAGACAATACATTCCAAGTGGAATTTTACTACAAACTGCTATTTATTGGACAATCACCAAACCATGGACTGTCCTCAGTGCTTCACTTCAGTGTACTTAATCCTCCCAAGAAACACGCAAGGGAGATTTGATTATCCCTGTTACACGTGAGGAGACGCAGGCTCTTAAGGGACTAACTCAGCCAAGACCCCATAGCTAGTAAGTATTCAAGTTTGGATTCAAATCCAATTTTTTTATGACACCAAAACTCATGCTCCTTACCACAAAGCTTGAGAAATAACCATTGACGCTAAGTGTAATTCTTTTGCCTTATTTGTCTAGAATGCTGAGGCAAACAGACTGAAAATTCTCTTTTAAAATATCCAGATCATTGTCTCCATTCACCACCACTTGGCAGTAATTTTGTTAAGTCTTTAAAAATAATCGTATCTTTTTACTTCTACCCCAGTCGGTTTACGCTACTGTCTATAAGATAGGCCATAGAGGTTAGATGGACCCTGAGGAGGATTCCTGGAATGTCATTGGCTTAAGCTACTGTGAACTGGCTCTATGTTTCTCTGGCCAAAACAGATGTAGGCTCTGTGCTCTTTCATGCCATTGACATGTTTCTCCCAGGCTAGAGAACAGAAAAATTGACTGGTCTGGAATAACTAGGGCTTGGGGGCAAAGGGGAGTCTTGACCCTTAGGCAGTCTGTGATTTTACATTGACGTCACGCCTCCCACCCTATGCACCCTGAATAACACTTTCCCAAGCTAGGTACCATGGGAAGAAACTATGCTTTGATAGGTGACATTTAAAAGTGTCCTAAAAACTATTCAGACAGAAAATGGCTTCTCTGACAGCTCCAGTGTCTCTGTACACCGCCCTCAGAACAGGCGTGAGAGTCCAAGGTCATGGCAGGCTTATTATGCAATGTGGAACAAGGCTGTGATTATGTGGGTATCACCCACTAGGATTCATATCAAAGGCAGCATATGGATGAGTCCAGGCAGGGTTTGACAACTGTTTCTGAGCTTTCCAGATCAGAGATAGAAACAGATATGATCTGCATAGCCTTCTTTCTACTTTACATTTTCAGATGGGTGAGCTGTCTTTCATGTTACACAATCAATCCCAAGTTACCCAGCCTCCCACCTCACTCACGCTTGCCCAGCCCCACCTTGCTAACCACTGCCATCTTTTCATGACCATTTCTAAGACGCTCAAAATCATGTCAACACCCTGAAGACCTGCTAGGCCCCAGGCTGTGTTGCAGAATCACTAATACAAATATCAGTTACAGATGAGCACTGGAAGGGACTTAGGCTCCTAGAAACTGAACACCACTGTGTTTTAACAAATTCAAAGAATTCCCTGGTTATCTTGGAGGCCAACAACTCATTTCAATAATACGTGCTGAAGACCTTTGAGCTGGCTAGATGGATGCCTGGGATGTCACATTAAGGAATCAAAGCCCATTCCTCAGAGAACTTGCAGCCTAGTGATGGTTACACACTTATACCGAGGCAACCTCAGTAGAATGTAATGATAGTTAAGCAAGGAATGCAGCTAAGAAATAACTATGGGCCTAAAAATAACAAGTGAGGCACATGTATAATAATATTCCTCCACACGGGCTAAAGTAGACAAGAAAAATAAATACTGAATGGGTTTACCAAAAGCAAGAGAGTTAAAGACTTCCCCATCCTTCCCACATCCACGTGACTTTTACAGCACATGAGCCCACCTCCCAGGCAACAGGTTGTACCAGGGGGATGGCGTCTGCTAGAAAGACGACTTTGTAGTTCACATACGCTAGAAAGGAAAACAATGTTTTATAAGATGTGACATCAAGAGATTATCTTGGCCAATCCAATTCTCTCCCCCTCTCAGGAATTTTAACTGAGAAAATTGAGAAGAATTTGTCACTTGGTAGTGGGACAGTTATGTAAGGCACCACAGGGAGTGTGGCTGTGAGGTGTTAACAGGGAACACAGAGTCAATCTCAGGCAGTTTTTCTGAAGTTCCAAAAGTCTTCTTGAATTCAGAGTTCACCCTCTGGGTAAACTTCCCAGGAAACCAGGCTTCCTCTACTGTCCCTGGGTCCTAGGCAGTCATGGCTCACTCACCAACACAGCAAATCTCATTTACTTGTGCTAGCCTGAGTCATCTCTTTCTTACAATAAAAAAGCTGAATAGATGGGCCTGAGTGAAAATAATGTGTTCAGATGTTAAGTTCAGTCAGTCAGAATTCTTCTTTGTTTTTTTTTTTTTTTTTTTTTTTTTTTTGCCGTACGCGGGCCTCTCAGTGCCATGGCCTTTCCCGTTGTGGAGCACAGGCTCCGGATGCGCAGGCTCAGCGGCCATGGCTCACGGGCCCAGCCGCTCCACGGCATGTGGGATCCTCCCGGACCGGGGCACGAACCCGTGTCCCCTGCATCGGCAGGCGGACTCTCAACCACTGCGCCACCAGGGAAGCCCAGTCAGTCAGAATTCTTAAAAATGTTTATTAATTTTTGTGGGAAACCACATAAATATGAATAAAAAATTTAATAATCTCCAACTAAAATTCCCTCCAATCCCACCACTCTCCTTCCAAGGTAGAAAATAGAGTGATCTTCCATATATTTCTTCACAGTCATAAAACATACATAAAGTTATATACACACACAAAAGGTCTTTTTGGTTTGGTTGTGGACATTGCTTTTTAAAGCATTTGTATTTGTAGCATTGATATTCATAATATATTTGTTTTAAGCTCTTTCTAAGACTATGCAGGGGATGGTTCAATGCTGTTAGGGCTAAAAAACAAAAACCAAAAAAAACTCACCTAGATTCAAATGTGTTCTAATTTTGTCACTAGTTCCCTATAAGATTGTATAGAAATCAATTTAGCTCCTCCTGGATTAGAGTTCCAATCTTTTCATCAAAGAAAAAAGGCAATAAAGTAGCCTTGTGCTTGGTGCCATGCAAAGTAAATTTTTAAAATTCCATCCTCACTCTGTAGGTGCCCACACAGCAAAAAAACAACCCTGGAGAATGACATGAGAGTGATAACAGCGTGCTCAGAGGAGCAGGGTTAGAAAGTTAACACCTCCTCAAATACCTCATACAAAGAGAAAGAGACTAACACTTACCCCAGATGAGGGCCACAATTCTGTAGTATAAAGTATGAGTAGGAGAAATCTTTCCTGAGCAAATTGCTTAACATTTTGGCACTTAGTTTAGTCATATGTGAAATTCAATTCAATAAATTTTGGTTAACTACACTCCTTCTGTATTAGGTAATAGGTACTGAGAAAAAAAAAAAGATTAGGACGAACTTCCGACCTTAGATCACTCGCAACCCCAATAGCGATGGGAGAAGAGATAGAGCTGTGAACAATAACGCACAATAAAATATAGCCAGTGCTCTCGTAGCCATAGGGGAAAATGTTGTGGAACTCCAAAGAAAGGGAAACTCCCTCTGCTTGGGGGCCTCAGAGCTGGGAAAGGCTGGCAGAAGTTTCTGTTGGCACTGGAATTGAGTTGGGAGGTCATGTAATCCAGCAAGAAAGTTGGGCTGGGGAATCTCTGAGGACACTGCCAGCTCTACTCTCTGAGTTATGAGACATAGGTAAAAATATTTCCCCTCTCCACATACATACACTCAGGATACGGGTGTATGGGCAGCATCTTAAATTGGCTATGATATCTAATGAGCGGAACAAGCTCTGCTTGCACTTTATAGTGGGTCAATCTCCTCCCTGCAACCTCTTGCCCCTTCATCTATAAACTGCAATCCATGACTACCTGAGACAAGGGTAAGGTAAGCTTCTCTTAGGTTTTATGCAGCTCTCATACTAATAGGAAAGAGATGCTATTAGAGACAGAGTGTCTGGTTTTTAAAAACACAGACTGTAGAGTAGGTATTGAATGCCAGCTTTCTTTACTTACTGCCTACATGCCTTTGATCAAGGTATCTAACTTTTCTGAGCATTAGTTGTTTTGCTGTTGTTGTTAACATGAAAATGAGATAATAAAATTAAGAGTATAGAACTGTTAAGAGGTTTAAATTAAACAATATACGTAAATTCTTAGTTCCTGGAATGTAAAATAAGACACCTATAAACAGGGAGACTATGGTCATGGCAGTGATGATGATGTTGATGATGGTAATGCTGATGGTGACAACAGCCTTGATTCTCACACTCAATCTCACAGATTCCCATAAAAACAGGGATAGATCTCAGTGGCTATAGCCAATTGTCCCTCTCCCTTATGTGTTGTATCTGTCCTCTCAGAATCTGCTTCTAGGCTTTGCTGACCTATAACAACCATGCCTAGGTTTTGATCTAGCTTTGCTTGCAAGTCAACATCTGATTATACTTTGCTTCTTCACCTCTATTTCTCAGCCCTTAGTCTATTCTCCACCAGCACTGCATAGGGCTCATCCTGGATTTCTGTTAGTAGATTCAGGCTTCTGTCTTGAGCTTTCCCTCCTCATGGATTCCTGACCTTACCCAAGATCATGTCTAGTTTAGCTTCAGTCTCTCCTCTTGCATACCTTCCTAATCCATACTCGTCCATCCATGCTTATATTATGGCTGCTATATTCACCTGCCGCTATTGGCCTGGTAATGTCAGCCTTTAAGATCTTATATGTATGTATATGGCGCCCCTTTCAAGAAGTCCAGTAGTTTTAACTCTGGAAGTAGTAGTCTAGGGCTTAAGAGCTCTAACTCTGGCTATAATTATCTCCCCAGGTTATGGAAGCTTATATCATTGACTCTAATCTCACAGGAAAATCAATGGGAATGGCAGAATTTTGATCACAGTGTTGAACCAGTACATACAAACTCCATAATGACCTGACTCTACCCAGCCCTCTGAATTTGAATGTCAATTTTATATTTTAGAAGACACAGAAAATACTAATTATCTAATACTAATACTATTAAAATCAGGAACTGGGATCAATTTGAAAAGAACTTTTAAGCCCAACAGCATAAAAATTCTTTCCAAATTGATACCCATCTCCTGATTTTCTTTACGTACATAAACAAAAAACTAGAAAAAACTTCACTATCATTTCCATTTTTTAGCTGAACAGTGGATTGAGAAATGTTTAAGGAAAATTTTAGAAAGTTATAAAGCACACATACACTTGTAACAAAACTGCAACATCAAAATGGTGTCCAAACCAACTTTCAAACAAACCCATATTTTCATGCTGCTCAAGTACATGCTGACTACACTTGGGAAGCGCAGTATCACCAAGAGGGAAAGCCAGAGAAGTGTGTGGTCCATTTCTAGGCTCGTGGCAAGGAGGACTACATTTAGCTCTTGACATACCCTCCCTTCACTGAACCCACCCCAGTTTCTTTCAGGGTCCAACATCATACTTGCAGATTTTCTTGCCAAGACCTTTATTCTCCTCAATACCGTAAAAGTTGTTAGGAATTGGCACACACAGTCTTATACTCCCCAAGATAGAAATCATACTAAGATTCCAGGAAAAATAGAAGGAGAATTTAAGATGCTTTCTCTGGGCAGAAAGGACTTGGCCTGGTTCTCATATTGGGCCTGGTTCAGAGAATTCTCTCTCAACTCTTTGAAAATATCTATTGAGAAATGGGAGTGTGAGAAAATAGATACCAAAGAAGAGGTGTACCTGGCTCAGTCCTGTGATTCACCATGATAAGCCTACACTTTCATTTCTGCCCTTGACTAGCTCTGTTCCAGATATGGTTGAAAGGGTTTACATTGTGTAATTTAAGCAAATCTATACTCACTTACGCAATAAGAACCATCAGTGAAATGCATCTGGGAGCGAAAAGGAGAAACTATTTTAATACCTTATGCAATTACTCTATTGAAATTATAATCATTTTCCTAATGGAAAATAAATACCACTGTTTACTAGGTTACTGACATCACGGGTTGTTTCATCAGCCAAAGCTTCCTTGTACAAGAGCCAACAGCGAAATTGTCTGTCTCGTGTGAATCTTTTTTTAATAACAGATTTATTGAGATAAAATTCACATACCATAAAATTTATACTGTTACAGTGTAAAATTAAGTATTTTTTAGTATATTCACAAGGTAGTGCAATGATTAGCACTATCTAAATTCAGAATATTTTCATCACTGCAAAAAGAAATCCCTCACCTATTAGAATTGCTCCCCGTTTCCTTTCCTCATAAGCCCCTCACAACCAATAATTTACTTCCTATTTTTAAGATTTTATTATTCTGAACATTTCATATAAATACAATGATACAATATGCAGTCTTTTTTGCCTGGTTCATTTCACTTAGCATAATGCTTTCAAGGTTCATCCTTACTATAGCATGTATCAGTATGCCATTAATTTTTATGGCTGAGTAATATTACATTTTATGGACATACCACATACAGTTTATCCACTTTGTTGATATACATTTGGGTTGCTCCCATTATTTGACTATTAAGACTAATGCTACTGTGAACAATCATGTACAGGTTTTTGTGTGGTCATATGTTTTCAATTCTATAGATTATATAATTCAAAATTATGGAATTTCTATATCATATGGACTTTTTTATGTTTGATGTTTTGAGGAACGGCCAAATTGATTCCTAAAGTGGTTGAACCATTTTATAATCCCACCAAGAATTATGAGGGATTCAATTTCTCTGCATCCTTACCAACACTGTCTTTTTCATTTTATCAATCCTAGTAGTTATGAATATCTCAATGCATTTTTGTGCTTTTTAAATTGTGATAAAATATATATAACATAAAACTTACCATTTTAACCACTTTTAAATGTGTAGTTCAGTGGCATTAAAAACGTTCATATTGTTGTGCAATCATCACCAATATCCATCCCCAGAAAATATTTCATCTTGCAGAACTAAAACTCTACCCATTAAACAATTACTCCCCATTCCCATCAGCCCCTGGCAACCACATTCTATTTTCTCTCTCTCTGCCTTTGACTCCTCTAGTTGTTTTGTGTGTGTGTGTTGTGTGGTTACCATGGGGATTACATTTAATACCTTAAAGTTAAAAACTCTAATTTACATTTATACAACCATAATGTCAATATGAAAAAAACTCTGCTCCTATACAGCTACCTCCCTACCCCTTTCAGCTGTTGATGTCACAAAATTACATCTTTATACATTGTATGTCTAAAACATAGACTAATGATTGTTTTTATATGCATTTGTCTCTTAAATCATGTAGAAAACAAAAAGTGGAGTTACAAACCAAAGTTACAGTAAAACTAGCTTTTATAATTTGTCTTAATCCGTTCTGGCTGCTACAGCAAAATACCACAGACTGGACCGCTTATAAATAACAGAACTTTACTTCTCTCAGTTCTAGAAACTGGAAGTCCAAGATCAAGGTGCCTACATGGTCACATTCGGGTGAAGGCCTTTTTCCTGGTTCATAGCTAATGTCTTCTCACTGTGACCTCACATGGCGGAAGGGGTGAGAGATCTCTCGGGCCTCTTTCATAAGGGCATTAATTTCATTATGAGGACTCTGCCCTGATGACCTAATCACCGCCCAAAGGCCCAGCTTCCTAATACCAACACATTAGGTATTAGAATTTCAACATATGAATTTGGGGGTGGGGGCAAACATTCAAACCATAGTATGATTTTTTGTGTATTTACCTTTACCAAAGATCTTTATTTCTTCCTATAGCTTCAAAATATTGCCTAGTGTCCTTTTATTTCAACAGGATTTCCTTTAGCATTTTCTGTAGGGCAGGTCTAGCAGTAACAAACTCCCTCAGGTTTTGTTCATCTGGGAATGCCATAATTTCACCCTCAGTTTTGAAATACAGTTTTCCAGATATAGGATTCTTGGTTGATAATATTCTTCCTTCAGCACTTTGAATATATCAACCCACTTCCTTCTACCCTCCAAGGTTACTAATGAGAAATCGCTGATAATCTTATCAGGAATTATTTGAGTATGACAAGTCACTTCTCTCTTGCTTCTTTCGAAATTCTCTCTTTCTCTTTGGCTCTCAACAGTTTGATTACAATGTGCCCCAGAGTGGGTCTCTTTGAGTTTATCAAGCTTGGAGTTGGTTGAGCCTCTTGGATGCCTGTATCCATGTATTTCATAAAACTTGGGAAATTTTCAGCCACTATTTCTTCAAATAATCTCTCTCTCTCTTTTCCTTCTGGAACTCCCAAAATATGTATGTTGCTTGACTTGATGATATCCCACAGATCGCTCAGGCTCTTTTCACTTTCCTTCAACCTTTTTTAAAATTTTTTTCCTTTGTTTAAATTTTTTTTTTTTTTTTTTTTTTGCGTTACGCGGGCCTCTCACTGTCGTGGCCTCTCCCATTGCGGAGCACAGGCTCTGGACGCGCAGGCTCAGCGGCCATGGCTCGCGGGCCTAGCCGTTCCGCGGCATGTGGGATCTTCCCGGACCGGGGCACGAACCCGTGTCCCCTGCACTGGCAGGCGGACTCTTAACCACTGCGCCACCAGGGAAGCCCCAAACTTTTTTTTTTCTATTCCTCAGGCTCAGTAATTTCAACTGTCCTATCTTCAAGTTGCCTTTTTCTTTATTCTGCCTACTCAAATATGTTTTTGAATCCCCCTAATGATATTTTTTTAATTTCAATTATTGTACGTTTCCAATCCAGAATTTCTTTTTGGGTTCCTTTTTATGCTTTCTATCTTTCCATTTATATTTCCATTTTGTTCATACATCGTTTTCTTGACTTTATACATGTTACATATCTTCTTTTAGCTCTTTAAATAGCTTTTACAGTTGTTTTAAACTTTGTCTACTAAGTCCACCATCTGGTCTTTCTCAGGGACATTTTCTGTTGATATTTTTCCTTTGAAAAAGCCTTACTTTCCTACTCTTTGTATGCCTTGTGATTTATTTTTAAATTGTTGTTGAAAACTAGGCACTTGAATCTTATAATGTGATAACTGAAGATTCAATTATCCCCCTTCCCCAGGGTTTGCCATTTTATTTTTGTTTTGTTTTTTGTTTCATTTATTGTAGGAGGGTGGCTCTGTGCTGGGGATCAGTCTAAGGTATGAACTTAAGGTCCTCTCAGGTCTTTTCTGAGATTGTGATTTTCCCTAGATAAGCAGAGTGACTTTCTAAATTTCCCCATATACTTGGAAATGTATTAGTCCTTAAACATATGGCACACAAAAGGAGCAAAGAGAAGATAAAGGGAGTAGAAAGTATACCAGTCCTTTTCTTTCTTTTTTTTTTAACATCTTTATTGGGGTATAATTGCTTTACAATGGTGTGTTAGTTTCTGCTTTATAACAAAGTGAATCAGCTATACATATACATACATACCCATATCTCCTCCCTCTTGCTTCTCCCTCCCACCCTCCTTATCCCACCCTTCTAGGTGGTAACAAAGCACTGAGCTGATCTCCCTGTGCTATAAGGCTGTTTCCCACTAGCTATCTATTTTACATTCGGTAGTATATATAAGTCCATGCACTCTCTCACTTCGACCCAGCTTACCCTTCCCCCTCCCTGTGTCCTCAAGTCCATTCTCTACATCTGCGTCCTTATTCCTGTCCTGCATCTAGGCTCTTCATTACTATTTTTCTTGTTTTTAGATTCCATATATATGTGGTAGCATACGGTATTTATTTTTCTCTTTTTGATTTACTTCACTCTGTATGACAGACTCTAGGTCCATCCACCTCACTACAAATAACTCAATTTCATTTCTTTTCATGGCTATTATTCCATTGTGTATATGTGCCACATCCTCTTTACCCATTCATCTGTCGATGGACACTTAGATTGCTTCCATGTCCTGGCTATGGTAAATAGGCTGAAATGAAAATTGTGGTACATGACTCTTTTTGAATTATGTTTTTCTCAGGGTATATGCCCAGTAGTGGGATTACTGGGTCGTAAGGTAGTTCTATTTTTAGTTTCTTAAGGAACCTTCATACTGTTCTCCATAGTGGCTGTATCAATTTACATTCCCACCAACAGTGCAAGTGGGTACCCTTTTCTCCAAACCCTCTCCAGCATTTATTGTTTGTAGATTTTTTGATGATGGCCATTCTGACCAGTGTGAGGTGATACCTCACCATAGTTTTGATTTGCATTTCTCTAATGATTAGTGATGTTGAGCATTCTTTCATGTGTTTTTTGGCAATCTGTATGTCTTCTTTGGAGAAATGTCTATTTAGGTCTTCTGCCCATTTTTGGATTGGGTTGTTTGTTATTGAGCTACATAAGCTGCTTGTATATTTTGGAGATTAATTCTCTGTCAGTTGCTTCATTTGAAAATATTTTCTCCCATTCTGAGGGTTGTCTTTTGGTCTTGTTTATGGTTTCCTTTGCTGTGCAAAAGCTTTGAAGTTTCATTAGGTCCCATTTATTTTTGTTTTTATTTCCATTACTCTAGGAGGTGGATCATAAAAGATCTTACTGTGATTTATGTCAAAGAGTGTTCTTTCTATGTTTTCCTCTAAGAGTTTTATAGTGTTCAGTCTTACATTTAGGCCTCGATTCCATTTTGAGTTTATTTTTGTGTATTGTGTTAGGGAGTGTTCTAATTTCATTCTTTTACATGTAGCTGTCCAGTTTTCCCAGCACCACTTATTGAAGAGACTGTCTTTTGTCCACTGTATATCCTTGCCTCCTTTGTCATAGATTAGTTGACCATATGTGCATAGGTTTATCTCTGGGCTTTCTATCTTGTTCCATTGATCTATATTTCTTTTTTTGTGCCAGTACCACATTGTCTTGATTACTGTAGCTTTGTAGTATAGTCTGAAGTCAAGGAGTCTGATTCCACCAGCTCTGTTTTTTTCCCTCAAGACTGCTTTGGCTATTCGGGGTCTTTTGTGTCTCCATACAAATTTTAAGATTTTTTGTTCTAGTTCTGTAAAAAATGCCATTGGTAATTTGATAGGGATTACACTGAACCTGTAGATTGCTTTGGGTAGTATAGTCATTTTCACAGTATTGATTCTTCCAATCCAAGAACATGGTATATCTCTCCATCTGTTGGTATCATCTTTAATTTCTTTCATCAGTGTCTTAGAGTTTTCTGCATGCCGGTCTTTTTTCTTCCTAGGTAGGTTTATTCCTAGGTATTTTATTGTTTTTGTTGCAATGGTAAATTAGAGTTTTCCCTGAATTTCTCTTTCAGATTTTTCATCATTAGTGCATAGGAATGCAAGAGATTTCTGTGCATTAATTTTGTATCCTGCAACTTTGCCAAATTCATTGATTAGCTCTAATAGTTTTCTGGTGGCATTTTTAGGATCCTCTATGTAAAGTATCATGTCATCTGCAAACAGTAACAGTTTTACTTCTTCTTTTCCAACCTGTATTCCTTTTTTTCTTTTTCTTCTCTGATTGCCATGGTTAGGACTTCCAAAACTATGTTGAATAAGAGTGGTGAGAGTGGACATCCTTGTCTTGTTCCTGATCTTAGAGGAAATGCTTTCAGTTTTTCATCATTCAGATTGATGTTTGCTGTGCGCTTGTCATATATGGCCTTTATTATGTTGAGGTAGGTTCCCTCTATGTTCACTTTCTGGAGAGTTTTTATCATAAATTGGTGTTGAATTTTGTCAAAAGCTTTTTCTGCATCTATTGAGATGATCATATGGTTTTTATTCTTCAATTTGTTAATATGGTGTATCATGTTCATTGATTTGGGTATACTGAAGAATCCTTGCATCCCTGGGATAAATTCCACTTGATCCTGGTGTATGATCCTTTTAATGTGTTGTTGGATTCTGTTTGCTAGTATTTTGTTGAGGAGTTTTGCATGTATATTCATTCACACGGCCAGGTACATGGGGAGTTTCTTGCCTTTTGGGAAGTTTGAGGTCCTCTCCCAGCGTCCAGTAGGTGTTCTGTAGGAGTTGTTCCACATGTAGATGTATTTCTGATGTATTTGTGGGGAGGAAGGTGATCTCCACCTCTTACTCTTCTGCCATCTTGAAGGTCTGTCCCAGTCCTTTAAATACCCTGGAATTTACTTAGCTGTGGGGGGAGGGGTTTGCAACAATAGCTACCCAACTCTGTATCTGTACCTCCACAATCAGAAGTGTCAATCAGTTATCAGAGGACAGGTTCTCAATATTTGGAGGACATTCTTTATTTTCCACCCTGGCTCCCACAAGCTGTGGGCAAGCTGCTTCAGGAATACATGTACAGCTGCCTGATATGGGGCTGTGAGTGGGAGACAGGTGATTGCTACCATGCTAAAAAACTCGATTGACCACAATTAACCATTACTTACTGTCCAAGCCTTCCTTTAGAATCTGCAAGCCTTTAATAGGCTTCAGAGCTCCAGAATAGTTACATCAGTCAGATTCTGTCAGTGTAATTCTTGTCTAGGTAGTGAGATGGATTCCTGGTTCTTTATACTCAAAATCTTCCCCAGATTCTTCCTCTATGTGGTTTTGATTTTATTTTCCTAATAACTAATGATATTAAGCATTATTTTATTTGCTCTTCAATCTAGTTGGTCTTTTCACTACTGAAAGTGAAGTATTGAAGTCTTCAGAAATTATTGTTGAATGATCCATTTCTCCCTTCAGTTCTATCTGTTTTGCTTCATGCATTTTGTCATTCTGTTGTTAGATGTATGTATGTTTATGATTGTGGGGGTGTTCCCCCATGTGGATTAACACTTTCTTCATCATAAAGTTTTTCATTGTTTCAAGTAACTTTTGTCATAAATTCTATTTTGTCTGATCTTAGTATAGCCACTCCAGCTCTTTTTGCATGGTGTATTTTTGTCAATCCTTTTATTTTCAATTCATGTGTATCTTTGAATCTAATGAGTGTCTCTTGTAGACAGTACGCAAATACTGTGTGTTTATCCATTCTTCCAATCTCTAACTTGTAACTGCAATATGTAATTCACTTTCACTTACTTTCACTACTGATAAGGAAAAATTTGCAGATGACATTTTTCTTCTTGTTTTCTATGTCTTATGTCTTTTTTATTGCTCTATTTCTTCATTATTACCTTATTTTATGTCAAACAGATATTTTCTAATGTGCCATTATAATTCCTGTGTAATTTCTTTCACCATATGTATTTTTAACTTTTTTGTGTGTGCCTGTGTTTTCCCTGGGCACTACCAATAACATGTTAATTTAGAGAAATCTGGTTCAGATTGGTATCAACTTAAGTATACAAAAATCTTTGTTCCTAAATAGCTCCAAATCTTCCCTCTACTTTGTGCCGTTATTATTAGACAAATGAGATATTTATTCAGCATAGGCCCATCAACAGACCTTTATAATTATTGCTTTACTTGAATATTTTAAAATAAAATTGGAGAAGAAAAAATACACTTACATTGTCTTTTATATTTTCCACAGTTACCTTTACTGGCACTCTTTATTTCTTCACGTGGATTTGAGCTACTGCAGACTACCCTTTCACTGCAGCCTGAAGGAATTTCTTGTAGGTCATATATCCTAAAGAGAAATTCTCTCGAAGTTTGCTTATATGGGGGTGCCTTAATTTCCCCCTAGTTTTTGAAGTATAGCTTGGCTGGATATAGAATCCTTGGTTGACAGTTTTTTTTCTTTTATCACTTTGAATACATCATTTCACTATCATATGGCCTCCAAGGTTTCCTATGAGAAATTAGCTGTTAGCCTTATTGAGATCACTTGTACATGTAAGTTCCTCCTCTCTTGTTGCTTTCAAGATTCTCTCTTTGTCTTTGACTTCTGACAACTTGATTATGTGTCTCAGTGTCTATTTTTTTAAGTTTATCCTTCTTGGAGTGGAGTTTGTTGAGCTTTGTGCATGTACAGATCAATATTTTTTGTCAATTTAAATCACTGGTGAGCCCCTCCAGTGATATTTTTCTTTCAATTATTGTACTACCTCTCAACTGTAGAATTTTTAAAAAAATAATTTCTATCTCTTTACTGATATTCTCTATTGGCAAGATGTCATCCTCATACTTTCCTACTTTCCTTTAGTTATTTATACAAGGTTTCCTTTAGTTATTTGAACATAGTTACAGTAGTTGATTTAAATTTTTTTCTGATAAATTTAATGTCTAGGCTTCCTTAGGAACATTCTCTATTGGCTGATTTTTTTCCTGTGTATGGGCCATAATTTCTTAATTCTTTATATGGATGATAATTTTTGGTTGAAAACTGGACACTGTAAATAATATAAGGTGGGAAATCTGCATATCAGATCAATCCTACCAGAGTTTTTTTCCTTGTTGCTGTTTGCTGTAGTTGCTATTTTTTCCATAATCACTTTTCTCAAGTAATTCTTTAAAGTCTGAAATCTTTAACATGTCTGACCACTGAAGTCTCTGTGGTTTGCTTAATGGTCAACTAATTATTTGACAGAGATATTTTTAATTGCTTTGGATCAAATTAGTCTCCCAACCTTTGCTGAGCATTGTGTGTGGGTATGTTGAGGTATGCCTGCAATATTCCATAGGTAGTGTCTACTTCTGCCTTAACTTTCATTTCCTGCTTGTGTAGACCCTCAATATCAGTCAGAGGTGAGAGAATAACGACTCCTCAGGTCTTTTCTGAATATGCAAACAGCCCTGAATGTGCATATGTCCTTCTAGGTTATCAGAAATATGTTATAGTTCTTCAACGCACCCTATGGACAGCTCATTACCCAGATTCTTCTTTTAAGTCTTTTGGTCAGCTTCTTGTTCGTCCAACAGTTATGGCCACCTCAGGCAGCTGCAACATTAAACAACTGCCATGGATTGTCTTTGCCAACTGCCCCAGAAGAAAGGTTGTTTGCACTGAGTAAGCCCAAAAGCAGTTCAAATAAACACAAGCCCTGCAAGTGGTGATTTCCAGAGACCTGCATGAACTTCAAATAATAACAATTATTTGGGAATGAGGCCTTGAGGGCACTTGAAACTCCCTCTCCTGTGGCTGTTAGTCTGCTATTTTCATGGCTAAAGTGATTGCAAGGCTGTCGGCTTTCAAGACTACTATGGAACTAGGGAAAGAGAAATTAGAATAGGAGATGTTAAAATTCCACAAAGCTTACTGTTTTTTACCAAGATTCAGCTAGATGTCATTAGTAAACTCTCTGCAGATTGCCTCAAGCCTTTGGTTAATTTCCAGAGTTCTTAAAAAAAGTTGATTTTGACAATTTTTGCAATGTTCTTGCTGCTTTTATGGAGGAATGAATTTTTGTAGATCTTTACCCCACCATTCTGGAAGTCTGATCACCCTCACTTGAATTTTGATAAGATCACACCCTTCAGTAACTTGGCTCAAAATTCCACCCACAGGTTAATCCCACAGGCAGCTAGATAATGCCTTGAATATCCTGTTTTTCATACTATCATTTTCTAAACCAAAACTACAGCATCCTTTCCTAAGCACTGACACATTTAGCAGTCATGTAGATAGAACAGAGAAGTCCCCATTTGAGTTTGCACAAGTCTGCCCCAGATTCTCTAGTATTAAAGTGATTATTATACTATTTGATTTTATCCAATAGTAGCTCCACAATTTCTAGAGGGTCAGTGAGGAGCCAGAAGATTAGAACTGGAGGTCTAGGAAATCTGTCTTAAAACCAGGTATGCATAGGTAAGACAGTGTATTTTATTTATATGGAATGTTTACTTGGGGTACTTGCAGATGGGCTTTAATTAGAGCATGTATTTTATTGAAAATACATATTTTTTACTGAGCATGCCTGTTTTTGGAGCATGCCTGTTTACTGAGCATGCCTGTCTTTATGGGTACAGTTGATGATCTCCCAGAAGCTACCTCTTAGCATAGTTGCTGCCTCTATTTACCTTACATTATTACTATAAGGATGAAAAGGAGAGCAGATGTTATTTTATAATGATAAAGGTACACAAAATAAAGCATAGCTAGAGACTCTGCAATTATGTAATGGCTTTAGCAGCTCCCATAAAGTGTAACAACTCAGAGTAAACATTCACTGTTACAAAGGGCAGGGCCTGAGTACTATGCTGTGTTCTTTATATAGGTTGCTTCTGAGATAGACCAGCCATCCAAGGACCCACCACTTTTGCGCTGAGTTATCTTTACAAGGAAGTGGCATTCATTTTTAGCACAAAATTTCTGAAAGATAATCTTGACTGACATTACTATATCAATAGCTGAACAGTCTGCATTCAAAAGTACCTGAATAAGCATGGTCCCTCAGTAAAACATTAACTTTTCCTTTCATGTATTATCATATATTCAGAAAATGAAAGAACAAGTCACCTGTAGTACATGAAAACACATTAAGCAAGATAAAGAGGAGATAACTAACACTGAAAATGGATACAAATGCTTCTTATCTTTTATCCCATCATTCCCAAAGATTCTGAACTTTTGCAAGGGATTGGTATGGCCTTGGGATGACTCCCTAAGAGAGTGGCATGGCTAACTTCTGTGACTTAGCTGAGGAAAGTGTGCACAGTGCCTAAGCCAGCTAGTGTTTTGATGGTTTGGTAAGTGGTTGAATTGTTCCTTTAATTTGGATTCAATGCAGCAATAGATCTCTTGAGTTGAATATTGTGGAGGTGAGGTTAATAGTTTAATATTGCTTTATTCTGTGGTTTCAAATTTCCAATAGAGAGTGATTTCTTTTAATAAATCTTTCATGACTATAACTAGCTACTCTGATTTCTTAATAATTGTCAATCTTGCCATTGTTAATTTATATATGACTCTTCTGCTCTTGTTTCCTGTTGAACCCATGTCAGTTCCTTGCTGTACCTAAATGTCTGTGTTCTCAATAATATGGTGAACTGCATGATGAGAGAGGCCATATCTGCTGTGTGTCCACTTTTAAAATTCACAACTGTGAAGTCATTGACCCAATCACATTGAATTTTCATTGTGTTTTGCTGTTTCAAAGACATTTTTACCTCCACCATTTTGTTTGATTAGATTCCAAGAAATACCAATATTGAAGAGTACCTCAGCTAGTTGTATAAATTACTAAGATTTTTGGCATCCTTTACCTTCTCTTATAAGAGTCCCCCAAATTACTCTCATCTCATTATAAATCCTCATGGCTTAAGTGGGAGAAGACCTCATCCCAGGCTCTAGAGAAGACACATGACCCAGGTCTGTCCAATCAATGTATTCTATGCCCTGGCCACAGTAATAGGTTCATGGATGGCATTATTCATAATTATTATAGTTAACAATTATTAGTATTAACTGTTAAAACTTGTTATGTGCTTGGCACATATATTAAATTTATTTAATACTCTTAATACACCTAAAATTAGACACTATTATTATCTTCAATTTGCAGATGAGGAAACTGAAGCACGAAGTGTCACTTTCCTTCCAGATGTCAAAAGCTTGTAGGTGGTAGAGTCAGGATACAAATCTAGGCAGTCCACATCAATCTGTGCCCTGACCATGGTACTGAGTCTAGCCCTTTGCTAGAATCAATGGAAAAAAAGCACTCTTCAAAGGTAAGTTGAGGCCATTATGTAGAAATACCTGCCTGAGAAAAAAGTCACTGTAGAGGAAAACGTATGGAAGAACAGACTGAGTTCCAACGACACTGATGCAGGCCTTGGCTCTGGCAGTTTCTGAAGCCTTTAACCTGGAACTTGGCAGTATTGCTAGCTAATAAATTTTCCTTTTCTTCTTAACCTTCTTTTCACTGGATGCTCTCACTTATACCCAAAATGTCCTCACTAATAAAACCAGGAAGTGGCAAGCCTAGAGCCCAAAGAAAACTAAGTAGAAAGCCAAATTTAGATTAAATATACACAAGCAGCTATCACTCACTACCCTCAGAAGAATCATTACAAAAGCAGTGTGTTGAAAGAATTAGTGAGCAATATGTGCATATGTATGTGTGTATATACACATAACATATATACATATGTATGTATGTGTGTGTATATATATATACACACACACACACACACACACACACACACACACATATATTTTTAAATTGTATAAATATTTATTTAGGTGAGGGAACCAGGTCCTGAGAGATCCATGCTCTATTTGTTTATATTATGTATTAAGTAGAGCAATTAATCTTGTTAAGAGCTGCGATGGTGGGGAGCGTCCTAGCAATCACAAAATAGCCACTATTCTTGGGAAAGGAAAACTTAAAAACAAACAAAAAAAACACCCATAGTGGAACAATATGTAATACTATGCTGGAGTAGAACACATAAACATTGCAATCCAGTAGGAAATATTTGTAACATGATTGTATGCTGAGAGAAAAAGGAATAGGAGGGGATTATTCTTACACCCCTTCCCCCACCCATGAAGGGTAAATCTCCGAAAGTGAGTATTGAATTGTCAGAAAGTTTCCAGAGTAGAGAAACGTTCCAAGTGTGATGTCCAGCATGGGATTCTATATTTCAGTCCCTAATGTAAAGGCTAGATTCCTGTCTGCAAAGATCCTATTGTGTAGAAGTATGAACTCCTTGCTGCCTTAACCTAAAAGATTTTCCCTGACCACCTTCCAAGAGGGCAAATAATAGTAGTGGCCAAAAAACAATATCATCAGGGAATTCAACCCCCCATACCACCCAGCAATCCCCCTTGGTACCTGCTACTTGAAAATGCCCCTCTTATAATCAGCCTGTCTAAAACGCTTGTGCTGCCAAAGAGGGTGCCCCTAAAGGCACTTAAGGGATTTGAAGGGTATAAGGTTACAGAATCAGTTTCATATTTGAGGGGCTTGTATCTGCCATTATGTCAGTGTTTGAAGAGGAAAAAAAAATACCCAATATACTTGGATTTATGAAAGCTAGAGAAAGGTTGCCTCCTTTGCTTTTCCAATCCCATCTTAAGCAATTTATGCAGTATTAATGTCTACAACCTGCTTTCTGATTCTGTTTATCATTTTACTTTTTTTCCCCCTTTCTGATTGGACAATTTTATCTGGACTGGTTATAACACCCAGCACAGCATCAGGTCCTCTCATTTACGTGTTAATGTGCTGTTCTGGAAGCGTGATGTTAAAATGATGAATATCACCTGAGAAGAAGATTGGACGAGAGCAAAAGAACTGGCAAGTTGCCTTGTGGAAATAGCTTTCGACTTTATCAAACCATGGGGTAACATGTCAGATTATATTATGTACAATTAATTATTAATGCAGGCTGAGCCTTATTTTGAAAAGCACAAACATGCACTTCCAATAATTTCCTTCCCATGGAAAGTCTGTTGTGTCCCTCAAACTGAGCAGCAAAATATCCCTCACAAAATACCTTAAGGCTTCCATTTCTCCAGATTTAGCATGCATCTGAGACAAGAAAGCTTTCACAAGCCTCCTTGCCATGGACACAACAGAGATGTGTTTTTGCTTAATTAAAATTCTTTTTTGGCAACAGATGTCCTTGCAAAAATAGCTCAGAGCTCGGTGAAGCATTTTTATAGGCTGGAGTTCAGCAATGAGGAGCCCATCATCTGCCTTCCCTGCTCTGAGAGCAACACAAGAGACCAGGTGGCTGGTCACAGTTTGAAAAGTGAACAAATGTATTTATTCGTTCTGAGCAATTTGCAACCTACTGGGAGACCAGGAGCCCTCTCCCAGCCCCTAGCTTCTGAGAACTAGGACTGTGGGAGAAAGGGACTGTTTAATTGCTTTGCACAGTCTCTCTCACTAAAGCAATTAGCACCCAGAGGAAAGTCTGGGAGAACACAGCCAGGCCTCACACCCATATGGTGGCCTGTAATCGGCCTGCCTGCTGTCCAGGCACATAGATGATTCAATCAGTGATGCAGGCATGGGCCCTGGTGCTCTGCTTCCTCGCTTGCTGCTGATGAAATGTCCCCCATTCCTGAGCTCCTAATCCATTGAAGAACTAGTGTACAGTGGGGGGAAGCTCATCAGCTTCACATCTAGCTAACTTGACTGGAAAAAAGAAAAAAAAAATACTTAATAAGCTTGAGAACTAGAGAAGGCAGCTTAGATCTGGGCTTGGGATGAAATGACTGCTGAATAGCAGGTGAGAAATCAGATAAACCAACATAGGTCAACTGACAAAGCATTTGAGTGGGATCAGAACCTGGGTCTTAAAATAAATCATGCAGAAGGATATAGACTTTTAAAAATAAAAAAGATACCTGCTATGGATCCTGTGGGAAGGACACATAGCTTCTATGCATAACAACATTCGCTGGAAATTATGTGAATCAATTTTGTGTGCATCTTTTTAACCTAGCTGCAAAGCTAGGTTAGAGCAAAGGCATTCTGTTTATTTTTAGTATGTTCTGTCAAGGACTGAACCAGATAATTCAATAGAGAACAGCTCATTAATTAACCAAGATAATCACATAAAGTTATATTTCATGTTAGTAAATTTTCCTGATAATTGAAGCTTTTCTTAGAGATTTACAGCTTTCTAATATATTTAGCCACTTTTGTTGGAAATCAGGCTAAAATGTATTATATGCTTCCCTTTACTGTCACACAAGGTCCAGACAATACTCATCATTCACAGAGGGATAGATAAACAAATTATTTTCTTTCTTTTGTGAAAATTGCGTGCATTAATGTTCTCTTTGTGGTTAAGCTACTTATTTTTTTATATTGAAATAATATAATTAAAAAAATCTTACTTCCTTGCATGGGGATAGCAACAAAGTGATTTATTCTAAAAAAGAGGCAGAGGGTTACTGAGTGGAATTATTCAGATGTTCATTTAACAACTATTTAGTGATCACTTACTCTATCAGGTACTATTCCAGGAGCTGTGGATTTAACAGTGAACAAAACAAACTTCTGGACACCATGAAGCTCGCAAAAGGCAGATAGCCAATCCAATGTTAAATTCATATGCCAGATAGAGCCAAGGCTACAAAGAAAAGGGGATGGGGGAGAGATAGGGTGGTCAGGGAAGGTGACATTTAAACAGAGACCTGAGTAAAATGAGGGAGAAAACCATGTAAATATCTGAGAGAGGAAAACTCCAGACAGAAGGAGTGTTGACTGGGAAAAAATTCTCCATGATGTTTCCACATGTCTTGCAACAACTTTGAAACTACTTCCAAGGATATCTGTAGAGCAGCCTTGGAAGCTAGAGATAGTGGCTCCCTCGTGGGCAAAGGGCAGATTTGTTTCCTGACCAGGGTAACAAAGATCGTCTTTTCCTACAGGGCAAAGGTTGAGCAGGTTTTCTAGTAGCCACTTTAAAAGACTGGGGTTTTCCAAACTCAAAATTCCAAAGCTGGGACATAGACTGTCATGTGTACACCATTCACTCAGGCCTGCCCTTGCAACACCCCCATGGGACTTGGGGGACAAGGGGAACTGGTGCAAGCAAGAAGTTCAGACCATCTGCTGTCCCAGGAATAATAAAACGTCTAGATCCTTTTGCACTTGCTGTGGGGGAACAAAAAGTACTTCCACAAGGAGTGAAGGATAAGCTAGGTGAAATTCTGGGAATGAGCAAATAAGAACTGAGGATTTGTCAATATGGGGATCTTATTGCAAAAAAAGAACAATTTCTGAGGGCAAAATTCTGACTGGAGTGGGTTGTAGAGAAAATGAAAGAAGACAAAGTAGAGAAAGTGAGTATAGAAAACTCCTTCAAGAACTTTTGCTATAACCCAGAGTAGAGAAAATGGAAGTAATATGGGAATCAGAAAAGGTATTTTGGTTTTTATGTTTTGTTTTGTTCTGTTTTTAATGTAAGAGATAGTAGGATATGTGTGTATGTTGGAAAATAATCTTGTAGACAGTGAAAAATTAATGACACGAGAGAAGTAGCATCATTGCAGGAGAAAAATTCTCAAGTCGCTAAAAAGAAATGGACCTCACCATGCCAGTAGCAGTGTTGGCCCCACATCAGAGTGTGGGCAGTTGATTTTCTGTAACAGGATAGAAGATATCCTGTAAATGGCACAGGTACAAGTAACATGCTACATTTGGTGATGAGAGGGTACAGAAGTTTTCTTCTGATTGTTTCTATTTTCTCAGTGAGCCAAGTCATAATCAAGGCATCAGCACACAGTAAGGAGGGTGAGTGACGGGCACCCGGAGGACTGAGGAGCAGGAGCAAGATGACGGAGGGAAACAGTCACATCCAGGAAGGGGAGAGAGGGCACTGACTGGGAAAAGTAGTAGTGCTGCTACTACCAAGTATTAAATCCATGTTTCCTCATCACTGGTCTACAGGATACTAAAAGATGTTAAAAGGTCATTTCATTGGCGGAAAAAGATTATTCCATGGTCAATTAAGTTGGGATATGTTGGTATAAGAAACCAGTCAGGGGCTTCTCTGGTGGCACAGTGGTTGAGAGTCCTCCTGCCAATGCAGGGGACACGGGTTCGTGCCCCGGTCCGGGAAGATCCCACATGCCGCGGAGCGGCTGGGCCCGTGAGCCATGGCCGCTAAGCCTGCACGTCCGGAGCCTGTGCTCCGCAACGGGAGAGGCCACAACAGTGAGAGGCCTGCGTACCGCAAAAAAAAAACCAAAAAAACAATCAAGTATCTTTACTGAAGGACTTCACAGGATCATTAATAGGTTATGCAAATGGTAACTTTTCCTAAAGGGCTACAGTATGCAGTTTCCTAAATTTATTTGATTGTGGGGTATTAGTAGGGTTTTATAAAACATGACTTGGAAAATGTTGGATTAGATCACTCACTGATGTCCAGCTATGTTTGTCATTGTGTTATAGGAAAGCCCTGCCCCTCCAAAGTAGAAATAGAAGCATCAGGCATGGTCCATCAGAGAATAGGGCTCTAAACTGTAACTGACGCGTTTGATGAGACCCTCTAGCCCTTGTGAGATGCAGCATGGCCAGGCTTCTGGGGATGCCATGACTTCTAAGGAGGCCATGACTAGATGTGGATTTAAAATAAGTGAAAACACTTGAGCAATATTGAAAGACAAAAACTTCTTCAGCAACCCACTAGTGAAATTACACCCACAGAAAGACCTGGGCAAAGGGAGATCTTTACTGCGGTTTCCAGAAAGGTGATTACAGCACAGTCTGAGGCCCAGGGAACAGATCTTTAGACCAGATAGAAAATAGCCTTTCCTTTCCTGAGGGATCTCTGAGGGTTTGAAGGAGATGTCTGCAAAAATGGTTTTAGAATATCTATGACCCCCTAGAGGAAAGCCCTCAGCACAAGGGTGGAAAGTGACTTCCATACTTCAGGAAGCTTGAGGGGCAACCAGAGGGGTTCAAGTGCAGGAACAAGATTAGTGAACAGGTTTGTCAGGGATAGTCTTCCCCTGGGTCAGCAGCAGTTCTAATCTAATTCTACTTTAAGCCAAAGTCTACACAGCTTAGGCTAATAACAGCTAAAATACAATTCTAGCTACATTATTAAAATTTTTCAGTACTAGGTAGGAAAGAGGTTCTGAAAAAGCTGACTAGAATTAAAATAAAATTTATTTTCTTCAAGCATTGTAACATTATTTTGGCTAATTTTGTCATTATCCTCTGTATGCTTTCTCTTAGAGATTAGAAATGAACACACACACACACACACACACACACACACACACACCTTGTCTAAAAAATGAGAACACCCTCCATTCTGAAGCACAACAAGACAAGGTTAATTGGGAAGACTCTTTCTCCTCATCCGGGCTTGGAGTAAGTGAGAGTAACCCCAAGAAATGGTTAGTGGCCATCACTTTAGAAAAGAAAGAAGAGATGCTTGTGGAAGGAAAGTATTGTACGGTGCGACATGATTTCAGGGACCCAGCCCAACAACAGGTCCCAAAGATCTCTGCAAATGGAAAACTAAAGTTGGCATTTACTCCTTCTACATCTTGAACTCAGCACTGCAGAGTTCTCCCTTTTTCCCTTCCTTTCTCCTGACTCCCATAATGCTGTTTAACACAAGGATTGCAAATTCAAATGCCTTCAAAGGCCAGGCATGTAATTTAAACAAGGAAAGCTCAGCCTGGTATTAGAGCAGTGAGGACAATGAAACTGGAGAAGCATTAAACTCAAATCATTTAAGAGCATGGTAATTGGACCTGCAAGCTGACGGTTTAAGACCTCGGCTTTAATGCCTGCCCACCTCCTTTTGCAAAGTTGGATGTGTGGGTTCCTAAGGAGTCATCCTAGCTGCCCACCTTTCCGGTCTGCTATTTTCAATGTGCTACCTTATTTTATATGTGTCCAGAAGAAGACAGTTATCTTTTTTTCCAAATATAGTATAGAGGTTTCATGAAAACTTTTTAATACTATTCCCAAGTTCACAATTATGTTCTAAATGCTTGTATTGCCAAATATCTGATTTCTGAATAAAGGATTGGGGGGAGCAGGTTGCAAGCAATTGTATACTTCAAGCCATTCATTAAATATATGATTAGCTAATATATATAATAGCTCTTATATAATATATGCAAATACAGTACGACATACATATATGTATGTGTTTAATATTCATATAACTATATATAATGTATAACAGAGTATACAGCCTTATATATATGGCTAACTGGTATTAGAGAAAATCCTTTGTGTTGTTACTTTAGGAAAGTAAAAAGGAAGCAAGACAGAAGAAAAGAGGGCAAAGGAAATCAAGGAAAAGCTGTTTTGAAGGGGATGAGGACATTTCCTTAATAAAAATTTCTAGTACATTCACATAATTGCAACCACATTTTACCCCCATTTGATTAAACACGTGAAAAAAAAAATCATCCGAAAACACAGGTCACAAACTAGACGACTATGAGCCGAATCCTGTTTGTAAGATTTGGCTTGTATTTTAAATTTTTATTTTATGTATTTTTAATTGAAGTATACTTGATTTACAATGCTGTGTTAGTTTCAGGTGAATAGCAATGTGATTCATTTATATATATATATATATATTATATATTCAGTTATATATATTATATATGTACATTATATATTCTTTTTCAGATTCTTTTCCCTTATAGGTTTTTACAAAATATTGAGTATAGTTCCCTGGCCTATATTCTTTTGTATTGTTAAGTAATTTTTTTTGGAATATAGTTGCTTTACAATGTTGTGTTAGTTTCTACTGTACAGCAAAATGAATCAGCTATAAGTATACATACATCCTCTCTTTTTGGATTTCCTTCCCATTTAGGTCACCATAGCGCATTAAGTAGAGTTCCCTGTGCTACACAGTATGTTCTCATTAGTTATCTATTTCATAGATAGTATCAATAGTGTATATGTGTCAATCCCAGTCTCCCAATTCCTCCCACCCTCCCTTTCCGCCTTGGCATCCATAAATTTGTTCTCTATGTCTGTGTCTCTACTTCTGCTTTACAAATAAGATGATCTATGACATTTTCCTAGATTCCACGTATGTGTGTTAATGTACAATATTTGCTTTTCTCTTTCTGACTTACTTCACTCTGTATGACACTCTCTAGGTCTATCCAAGTCTCTACAAATGATCCAGTTTCATCCCTTTTTGTGGCTTAGTAATATTCCATTGTACGTTGTATATACGCACCACATCTTCTTTATCAATTCCTCTGTTGATGGACATTTAGGTTCCTTCCAAGTCCTGGTTATTGTAACTAGTGCTGCTATGAATGTTGGGATGCATGTGTCTTTCTGAATTACAGTTTTCTCAGGGTATATGCCCAGTAGTGCGATTGCGGGGTCGTATGGTAGTTCTATTTTTAGTTTTTTAAGGAACCTCCATATTGTTTTCCATAGTGGCTGTATTAATTTACATTCCCATCAACAGTTCAGGCGGGCTCCCTTATCTGAAAACCCTCTCCAGCATTTATTGTTTGTAGATTTTTTGATGATGGCCATTCTAAATGGTGTGAGGTGATACCTCACTGTAGTTTTGATTTGCATTTCTCTAATTATTAGTCATGTTGAGAATCTTTTCATGTGTTTATTGGCCATCTGTATATCTTCTTTGGTGAAATGTCTATTTAGGCCTTCTGCCCATTTTTTGATTGGGTTTTTTTTTTTTTTTTTGATATTGAGCTGCATGAGCTGCTTGTATATTTTGGAGATTAATCCTTTGTCAGTTTTGCTTTGTTTGAAAATATTTTCTCCCATTCTGAGGGTTGTCTTTTCATCTTGTTTATGGTTTCCTTTGCTGTGCAAAAGCTTTTAAGTTTAATTAGGTCCCATTTGTTTATTTTTGTTTTTATTTTCATTACTCTAGGAGGTGGGTCAAAAAACACCTTGCTGTGATTTATGTCAAAGAGTTTCTGCCTAGGTTTTCCTCCAAGAGTTTTATAGTGTCTGGCCTTACATTTAGGTATTTAATTCATTTTGAGTTTATTTTTATATATGGTATTAGGGAGTGTTCTAATTTTGTTCTTTTACATGTAGCTGTCCAGTTTTCCCAGCACCACTTATTGAAGAAGCTGTCTTTTCTCCATTGTATATTCTTGCCTCCTTTGTCAAAAATAAGGTGACCACAGGTGTGTGGGTTTACCCCTGGGTTTTCTATCCTGTTCTATGGATCTATATTTCTGTTTCTGTGCCAGTACAATACTGTTTTGATGACTGTGGCTTTGTAATATAGTCTGAAGTCAGGGAGCCTGATTCCTCCATTTCCACTTTTCTTTCTCAAGATTGCTTTGGCTATTCAGGATCTTTTGTGTTGCCATACAAATTGTAAGTTTTTTTCTTCTAGTTCTCTTGAAAATACCACTGGTAATTTGATAGGGACTGCATTGAATCTGTAGATTGGTTTGGGCAGTATAGTCATTTTCACAATATTGGATCTTCCAATCCAAGAGCATAGTATATCTTTCTAGATCACCCAGCAAGGATCTCATTCAGATTCAATGGAGAAATTAAAATCTTTACAGACAAGCAAAAGGTAAGAGAATTCAGCACCACCAAACCAGATTTACAACAAATGCTAAAGGAACTTCTCTCTGTGGGAAACACAAGAGAAGCAAAAGACCTACAAGAACAAACCCAAAACAATTAAGAAAATGGTAAAAGGAACATACAAATCAATAATTACCTTAAATGTAAATGGATTAAATGCTCCAACCAAAAGACACAGACTAGCTGAATGGATACAAAAACAGGACCTGTACATATGCTGTCTACAAGAGACCCACTTCAGACCTAGGGACACATACAGGCTGAACGTGAGGGGATGTAAAAAGATATTTCATGTAAAGGGGAATAAAAAGAAAGCTGGAATAGCAATACTCATATCAGACAAGATACACTTTAAAATAAAGACTATTACAAGAGACAAGGAAGGACACTACATAATGATCAAGGGATCAATCAAGGAAGAAGATATAACAATTGTAAATATATATGCACCAAACATAGGAGCACCTCAATACACATGGCAAATGCTAATAGCCATGAAAGGGGAAATCACAGTAACACAATAATAGTGGAGGACCTTAACACCCCACTCACAACAATGGACAGATCATCCAGACAGAAAATAAATAAGGAAACACAAGCTTTAAATGACACAATAGACCAAATAGACTTAACTGATATTTATAGGACATTCCACTGGAAAGCAGCAAATTACACTTTCTTCTCAAGTGCACATGGAACACTCTCCAGGATAGATCAGATCTTGGTAAATTTAAGAAAATCAAGCCTTGGTAAATTTAAGAAAACTGAAATTGTATCAAGCATCTTTTCAGACCACAACACTATAAGACTAGATATCAATTACAGGAAAAAAAAAAACTGTAAATAATACAAACACATGGAGGCTAAACATTATGTTACTAAATAACCAAGAGATCACTGTAGAAATCAAAGAGGAAATCAAAAAATACCTAGAGGCAAATGACAACAAAAACACAATGACCCAAAAACCTATGGGATGCAGCAAAAGATGTTCAAAGAGTGAACTTTATAGCAATACAATCCTACCTCAAGAAACAAGAAAAATCTCAAATAAACAATCTAACCTTACACCTAAAGCAACTAGAGAAAGAAGAACAAGCAAAACCCAAAGTTAGTAGAAGGAAAGAAATCATAAAGATCAGAGCCAAAATAAGTGAAAAAGAAATGGAGGAAACAATAGCAAAAATCAATAAAAACTAAAAGCTGGTTCTTTGAGAATATAAACAAAATTGATAAACCATTAGCCAGACTCATCAGGAAAAAAGGGAGAAGACTCAAATCAATAAAATTAGAAATGAAAAAGGAGAAGTTACAACTGACATGGCAGAAATACAGAGCACCATAAGAGACTACTACAAGCAACTATATGCCAATAAAATGGACAAGCTGGAAGAAATGGACAAATTCTTAGCAATGTATAACCTTCCAAGACTGAACCAGGAAGAAATAGAAAATATGAACAGACCAGTCACAAACACTGAAATTGTAACTATGATTAAAAATTTTCCAACAAACAAAAGTCCAGGACCAGATGGTTTCACAGGCGAATTTTATCAAACATTCAGAGAAGAGCTAACACCTATCGTTCTCAAACTCATCCAAAAAATTGCAGAGGGTGGAACACTCCCAAACTCATTCCACGAGGCCACCATCACCCTGATACCAAAACTAGAAAAAAAAACTCACAAAGAAAGAAAATTACAGGCTTCTATCACTGATGAACATAGATGCAAAACTCCTCAACAAAACACTAGCAAACTGAATCCAAAAACACATTAAAAGGATCATACACCATGATGATCAAGTGGGATTTATCCCAGGGATGCAAGGATTCTTCAGTATACACAAATCAATCAATGTGATAAACCATATTAACAAACTGAAGAATAAAAACATATGATCATCTCAACAGATGCAGAAAAAGCTTTCAACAAAATTCGACACCCATTTATGAGAAAAACTCTCCAGAAAGCAGGTATAGAGGGAAACTATCTCAACATAATAAAGTCCTTATATGACAAACCCACAGCAAACATTATTCTCAATGGTGAAATACTGAAAGCATATCCTCTAAGATCAGGAATAATACAAAGGTGTCCACTCTCGCCACTATTACTCAACATAGTTTTGGAAGTCCTAGCCATGGCAATCAGAGAAGAAAAAGAAATAAAAGGAGTCCAAATTGCAAAAGAAGAAGTAAAACTGTCACTGTTTGCAGGTGACATGATACTATACATAGAAAATCCTAAAGATGCCAAAGAAAACTATTAGAGGTAATCAATGAATTTAGTAAAGTTGCAGGATACAAAATTAATACACAGAAATCTCTTGCATTCCTATACACTAACAACAAAAGATCAGAAAGAGAAATTAAGGAAACACTCCCACTTACCATTGCAACAAAAAAATAAAATACCTAGGAATAAACCTACCCAAGGGGGCAAAAGACCTGTATGCAGAAAACTGTGAGATACTGATGAAAGAAGTCAATGATGACACAAACAGATGGAGAGATATATCCCTGGCCTATATTCTTTGAAAGATGTTTGATTTAGTAAACTCTATTTTTAAATTGGGGTATTTGACATGGACTTTCATATCTTCTTTGCTCTCTTCTGATAGAACACGAACCCTACAGCTCACTTCAGTCACCATCAGTACCCATTCACATCACCACATCCATTTATGTCGTCTAAGTAGTCCTGTTAGGCATTTGAGTTCACAGACTTTCTCTTTACACCCAATATCACATGCAGGGATCTATCAGATTTTAATGACACTCATTTGCCGGATGAAGTCCAGAGAGTGGTGCAGAGGTGGAGAAGCCTAGAGGCTTGGAGGTAGGTCTCCAGGGAACTGAAGAAACAGAAAGGACTTGCCATTGCCCTTTTTAAATAAGGCATGAAAAATTAAAACCAACAAATATAAACACAAAATATTCAGGCATTAGAAGATGTTGTCTCCTGTCCCGAGGGCAAGGGATCATTTATAAGTGAAAAATAAATCAATGGAAGAATCAGTGTTGCTGTAGATCTGGGTCATGTGGCCAAACAAGGAGCTTCCAAAGAATTCTCAAGCTTAGAGGTGTTCAGAGTTGAATAAATTAAACCACCTTCTAATAATCAGATTCCAGTGTCTTTCCTGTGAGTGCAATGCTATGTGGCTTCCTCACAATTCCAAAGAATCCCTAGCTAGAAGAGCCAAGACACCTGTCATTGAGTCCTAGTAGAGGATCAAGTTTTCTTGAAGAATGAGTTGTAGCTTTTAGTCTGAAATTCTTCTGTGTAATTGTAATACAGGCAAACATATGGTAGGAGAAAAGTTAGAAGGTCAGGGACATTTCATTTTTTTCCAATACTGTTTCATGAAAGAATGAAATAATGCCATTTGCAGCAACATGGATGGACCTGGAGATTGTCATACTGAGTGAAGTAAGTCAGAGAAAGAGAAATATTGTATATTGCTTACATGAGGAATCTAAAAAGCAATGATACAAATGAACTTATTTACAAAACAGAAACAGACTTAGGGAATGAACTTATAGTTACCAAGGGGAAGCGTGGGGGGAAGGGATAGTTAGGGAGTGTGGGAAAGACATGTACACACCATTATATTTAAAATGGATAACCAACAAGGATCTACTGTATAACACAGGGAACTCTGCTCAATATTATGTAACAATCTAAATGGGAGAAGAATTTGGAAAAGAATAGATACGTGTATAGGTATAACTGAATCACTTTGCTGTACACCTGAAACTATCACAACATTGTTAATCAACTATACTCCAATACAAAATAAGAAGTAAAAAAAAGAGAAAAATCTACCTTAAACATGTTATACAAGTCAAAGCAAATTAGAAACTGACAAAGACTTTCTATAAGACCTTTTAAATAATACGTTAACTTATTCCCACTTCCAATCATTTTACATTTAAATTATTTAGAAATGTTAAAATTATAAGAGGCTTAAATACCTAGTTATGTTTCAAGGCGAAGGTGGGGGTAAAAAGAAAAAGAAGCAAATATCCATGGGAAATAATAATTCATTTCTGTATGGGCCACTTTTAGGCTTAAGAAATTTAAGGGTAGTCTCCTTACATACGTTTTGAAAGTTCCCAGGTACGTATTTCAGGAAATCCAAACTACTGTAATCCTGATCTGAGTTGTCGCCCTTTCTTGAAGCAATACCAGGTGGGAGGGAATTGTGAATCACTTCAGGCCTTCCCTTCTCTCTAGGCTTCCCCACTGCCATGCATAAAGCCCCATCCCTAAGCAGGTTTCCAGAAGCACATCCCATGCTGACAGATATCTTTGGTGCTTTATTAATCAGAGCT
This sequence comes from Aethalodelphis obliquidens, assembly GCF_003676395.1. Lineage (NCBI taxonomy): Eukaryota > Metazoa > Chordata > Mammalia > Artiodactyla > Delphinidae > Aethalodelphis > Aethalodelphis obliquidens. The sequence continues at coordinate 82,387,336 of NW_020837946.1, read as the reverse complement.
CTTCAGAGAAACAGAATCAATAGATTATACATGTACACAAATAAAACAAGGAATTAGTTCATGTGTTTAGGGAGGCTGAGAAGTACCAAAATCTGCAAGCAGCAGGTTGGAGAATCTAGAGAGCTGGTGGTACAGTTCTTGTCCAAAAGTCAGCAGGCTCAAGAACAAAAGAAGACCTGATGTTTCAGTTTGAGTCTGAAGACAGGAAAAGACCAGTGTTCCAGCTTAAGCAAACAGGCAGGAGTTCTCTCCTAGTTGTGGGAGGGTCAGCTTTTTTTATTCTACTCAGTCCTTTGACTGGTTGAATGATGGCCATCCACATCAGAGAGTGTGATCTGTTTTACTCAGTCTACTGACTCAAATGCTAATGTCATCCAAAACCACCCACACAGACACACTGAAGTATCTGGGCACCCTGTGGCCCAGACACATTGACACATAAAATTAACCATCGGGGCTTCCCTGGTGGCGCAGTGGTTGAGAATCTGCTTGCCGGTGCAGGGGACACGGGTTCGAGCTCTGGTTCGGGAAGATCCCACATGCCGCGGAGCAACTGGGCCCGTGAGCCACAACTACTGAGCCTGCGCGTCTGGAGGCTGTGCTCCACAACAAGAGAGGCTGCGATAGTGAGAGGCCCGTGCACCGCGATGAGGAGTGGCCCCCGCTCGCCGCAACTAGAGAAAGCCCTCGCGCAGAAGCGAGGACCCAACACAGCCATAAATAAATAAATTAAAAAAAAAAAAATTAACCATCGCAGGTATCATCAACTTTGATTCATTTCATGACTAGTTCCAAGGTTTCAAGTGTAGCCAGGAAGCAGGAAAACAAGTCAAACATTTACCTGTCTGACTCCAGTTATATCATAAGGGTGAGAGAAAAACTCTTCCCATCAACTTCCATTAAAACTATGCATGTGTACTGCTATAAATAAATACCTAGAGAGTATTCATACCAGATATACACTGAATAAACATAAATATGAACTCTGATAAAAGCACTGAATCATAGGGCTATAGGGTTCCAGACCTGAAAGAGGCCTCAGAATTAACTGTATGAATACAATCATTCTTCACATAACTATAAAAAACACCAGAGACACATGGTACATAGACAGGAATACAGAAACACACAAGCATGAATAAGGGATAGAACATATCTAGATATTCAGTGCAGTGATGCACACACTTTTGCAGCAGCCTTCCTTTTACCCTGAAAAGTGTCAATTTTCATCTAGTTACAAATTCTGATTTTCTTTCACTTTTGCTTCTAAACTTATCAGGGTGATTTTATCTTGTGGTAAATCCAACCATATTCCATTCATAGTAGCTAGCCTCCTCTAAACCTCCTATATATGCATCCTTCCCATCCATTTGCAAATGTGCCTCAAAGGCCAAACTGAAGCTTAGCACCTATGGAGGATACCAATTCAATACTAGACAGCCACAGTGGCTAGGAAAGTCTGTGTACTGACCTAAAATTATTACTTTTCTCTGGGGTGTAGTAGATAACAGAGAAAATGCTACAAAGATAGGGTGTATACAACAACAAAAATCCTAAAGGAATTGATAACATAATTAACTGCAATAAATAATGCCTACATATATACACACAAAATAAAGCCATTGATGATCAGTACTGCATCAGTACTGCAACCCTTTGGAATAAGTTCAAATTGAATCCACCCTATTAATTGGAGGCTCTCTTCTATCTCCAAAATATCAGTCACCTCTTCCAAGTGTTCCCAGACCCTTACAAACCTTCCAAGAAATCTGTATTCTTTCAGTCAGTCCCAGTCTACTTCCACATCTCTACAGCTGCTTCTGAAAACTTCCTTTCCCCCAGCATTGTTCTTTATCTTAAAATTCAAATGCTAAAATTGTTTGCAGGTTGTACTAGTTTAATTTAGTTAAACATATAAAAACAAAAGAATTCTTTAATTCTCAAATCATCATAAGCCCTGAAATAATGAATGTAATTGTGTTCTGGAGGCTCTATCTTACTGTGAAATCTAAAAATTTTCAGAAGAAGACATTAGTGGGAGTAAAGAGGTTGTGTCATTTTCCAAGGGTCACTATCCAGAGTTACTAACCTGTGAGCCTTAGGGGACATCACGAATGTTATCCTAGGGCTAACTTCAGTGTCTCCCTGTAAAAAAAATCAAGTAAAATGAATCAGAAATCAGAAAGAAAAATTTGTCCATTCCACTGTTTGCTTGTTTTTAAGACCCTTTAGTTTAATAAATCAACCCTCAGCTTTCTGCTTTTGCTCCCTTGCTGTATATTAAGTCCCACATTAAAGTGCATTGGCTACAGTAACATAAGGATAAGGTCACTAGTAATTAGCTGCTTTGATAGAGCTCTAAGGTGGAGATGTTCCAATATTCTTTCCAATAACAAAACGATTCTACCAGTTAAAAACTGCAGTCATTAAAAGGAATGAAAGAGGTCTCAGGAGACCTTCAAGATGGCGGAGGACTAAGACGTGGAGATCACCTTCCTCCCCAGAGATATACCAGAAATACATCTACATGTGGAACAACTCCTACAGAACACCTACTGAATGCTGGCAGAAGACCTCAGACTTCCCAAAAGGCAAGAAACTCCCCACATACCTGGGTGGGGCAAAAGAAAAAAGAAAACAGAGGGACAAAAGAATAGGGATGGGACCTCCACCTCTGGGAGGGAGCTGTGAAGGAGGAAAGGTTTCCACACACTAGGAAGCCCCTTCCTGGGTGGAGATAGGGGGTGGCGGGGGTGGGGGGAGCTTCGGAGCCAAGGAGGAGAGTGCAGCCACAGGGGTGCAGAGGGCAAAGCGGAGAGATTCCCACACAGAGGATCGGTGCCAACCGGCCCTCACTAGCCTGAGAGGCTTGTCTGCTCAGCTGCCAGGGCAGATGGGGGCTGGAAGCTGAGGCTCGGGCTTTGGAGGTCAGATCCCAGGGAGAGGACTGGGGTTGGCTGTGTGAACACAGCCTGAAAGGGGCTAGTGTGCCACAGCTAGCCGGGAGGGAGTCCGGGAAAAAGTCTGGAACTGCCTAAGAGGTAAGAGATCATTGTTTTGAGGTGCGCAAAGAGAGGGGATTCAGAGCACTGCCTAAACGAGCTGCAGCTATCAGCGCGGACACCAGAGACGGGCATGAGACACTAAGGCTGCTGCTGCAGCCACCAAGAAGCCTGTGTGCAAGCATAGATTACTATCCACACCCTGTGCAGCCTGCCATTGCGAGGGTCCCGAGATCCAGGGACAAATTCCCCATGAGAACACACAGTGCGCCTCAGGCTGGTACAACATCACGCTGGACTCTGCCACTGCAGGCTTGCCCTGCATTCCGTACCCCTCCCTCCCGCCGGCCTGAGTGAGCCAGAGCCCCCTAATCAGCTGCTACTTCAACCCTGTCCTCTCTGTGCGAAGAACAGATGCCCCCAGGCGACCTACATGCAGAGGCAGGGCCAAATCCAAAGCTGAACCAAAGGAACTGTATGAACAAAGAAGAGAAAGGGAAATTTCTCCAAGCAGCCTCAGGAGCAGTGCATTAAACCTCCACAAGCAACCTGATGTGGCCTGCGTCTCTGGAATACCTGAATAGACAACGGATCATCCCAAAACTGAGGTGGTGGACTTTGGGAGCAACTTGGGGTTTGCTTTCTGCATCTAATTTGTTTCTGCTTTTAAATTTATCTTAGTTTATTATTTAGAGTTTATTATCACTGGTAGATTTGTTTAGTGATTTTGTTACTCTCTCCCTTTATTTTCTTTATATATATATATATATTTTTTTTTTCCTTTTTCCCTTTCTGTGAGTGTTATGTATATGCTTCTTTGTGTGATTTTGTCTGTATAGCTTTGCTTTTTACCATTTGTCCTAGGGTTCTCTCTCTCTCTGTTTTTTATTACATTTCAATTTTTTAAAATTTTTAAATTCTTTGTTAAGAACTTTTATTTTATTTTACTCTTTCTTTCTTTCTTTCAATTTTTCTCCATTTTCTTCTGAGCCGTGTGGCTGACAAGGTCTTGGTGTTCTGGCCAGGTGTTACACCAGTGCCTCTGAGGGGGAGAGCCAAGTGCAGACACCAGTCGACCAGAGACCTCCCAGCTCCACATAATATCAAACAGCGAACCTCTCCCAGATATCTTCATCTCAATGTTAAGATCAAGCTCCACTCAATGACCAGAAACCTACAGTACTGGACACCCTAAACCAAACAACTAGCAAGACAGGAACACAACCCCACCCATTAGCAGAGAGGCTGCCTAAAATCATAAGTTCACAGAAACCCCAAAACACACCAACAGACACAGATGTGCCCACCAGAAATACAAGATCCAGCCTCATCCACCAGAACACAGGGACTAGTCCCCTCCACCAGGAAGCCTACACAACCCACTGAACCAACCTTAGTGACCTGGGGAAGACACCAGAAACAATGGGAACTAAAAACCTGCAGGCTGTGAAAAGGAAACCCCAAACACAATAAATTAAGAAAAATGAGAAGACAGAGAAACACATAGCAGATGAAGGAGCAAGGTAAAAACCCACCAGACCAAACAAATGAAGAGGAAATAGGTAGTCTACCTGAAAAAGAATTCAGAGTAATGACAGTGCAGATGATCCAAAGTCTTGGAAATAGAATGGAGAAAATAAAAGAAACATTTAACAAGGACCTAGAAGAACTAAAGAGCAAACAAACAATGATGAACAAAACAATAAATGAAATTAAAAATTCTCTAGAAGGAATCAATAGCAGAATAACTGAGGCAGAAAAACGGATAAGTGACCTGGAAGATAAAATAGTGGAAATAACTACCGCAGAGCAGAATAAAGAATAAAGAATGAAAAGAATTGAAGACAGTCTCAGAGACCTCTGGGACAACATTAAATGCACCAATACTCCAATTATACAGGTCCCAGAAGAAGAAGAGAAAAAGAAAGGGACTGAGAAAATATTTGAAGAGATTATAGTTGAAAACTTCCCTAATATGGGCAAGGAAATATTCAGTCAAGTCCAGGAAGCGCAGAGAGTCCCATTCAGGATAAATCCAAGGAGAAACAGGCCAAGACACATATCAGTCAAACTATCAAAAACTAAATACAAAGAAAAAATATAAAAAGCAGCAAGGGAAAACACAACAAATAACATACAAGGGAATTCCCATAAGGTTAACAGCTGATCTTCCAGCAGAAACTCTGCAAGCCAGAGGGAGTGTCAAGACATATTTAACGTGATGAAAGGGATAAACCTACAACCAAGATTACTCTACACAGCAAGGATCTCATGCAGATTCAACAGATGAATTACAACATTTACAGACAAGCAAAGGCTAAGAGAATTCAGCACCACCAAGCCAGCTTTACAACAAGTACTAAAGGAACCTCTCTAAGCAGGAAACACAAGACAAAGAAAAGACATAAAATAACCTCCCAAAACAATTAAGAAAATGGTAATAGGAACATACATATCAATAACTACCTTAAATGTAAATGGATTAAATGCTATAACAAAAAGATACAGACTGACTGAATGGATACAAAAACAAGACCCGTATATATGCTGTCAACAGGAGACCCACTTCAGACCTAGGGACACATACAGACTGAAAGTGAGGGGATGGAAAAAGATATGCCATGCAAATGGAAATTAAAAGAAACCTGGAGTAGCAATTCTCATATCAGACAAAATAGACTTTAAAATAAAGACTATTACAAGGGACAAAGAAGGACACTACATAATGATCAAGGGATCAATCCAAGAAGTAGATAAAACAATTGTAAATATTTATGCACTCAACATAGGAGCACTTCAATATATAAGGCAAATGTTAACAGCTATAAAAGGGGAAATCGACAGTAACACAATAATAGTAGGGGACTTTGACACCCCACTTTGACCAATGCACAGATCATCCAAACTGAAAATAAATAAGGAAACACAAGCTTTAAATGACACATTAAACAAGATGGACTTACTTGATATTTATAGGACATTCCATCCAAAGCAACAGAATACACTTTCTTACAAGTGCTCATGGAACATTCTCCAGCATAGATCAGATCTTGGGTTACAAATCAAGCCTTGGTAAATTTAAGAAAATTGAAATCGTATCAAGTATATTTTCCGACCACAATGCTATGGACTAGATATCAATTAAGGAAAAAAATCTGTAAAAAATACAAAAACATGGAGGCTAAAAAATACACTACTAAATAAACAAGAGATCACTGAAGAAATCAAAGAGGAAATCAAAAAATACCTAGAGGCAAATGACAATGAAAACACAATGACCCAAAACCTATGGGATGCAGCAAAAGCAGTTCTAAGAGGGAAGTTTATAGCAATACAGTGCTAGCTCAAGAAACAAGAATCATCTCAAATAAACAAGCTAATCTTGCTCCTAAAGCAATTAGAGAAAGAAGAACAAAAAAAAACCCCAGAGTTAGCAGAAGGAAAGAAATCATAAAGATCAGAGCAGAAATAAATGAAAAATAAATGAAGGAAACAATAACAAAGGTCAATAAAACTAAAAGCTGGTTCTTTGAGAAGATAAACAAAATTGATAAACCATTAACCAGACTCATCAAGAAAAAAAGGGAAAAGACTCAAATCAATAGAATTAGAAATGAAAAAGGAGAAGTAACAGCTGACACTGCAGAAATACAAAGGATCATGATAGATTACTACAGGCAAAAAAATGCCAATAAAACCAACAATCTGGAAGACATGGACAAGTTCTTAGAAAAGCACAGCGTTCTGAGATTGAACCAGGAAAAATAGAAAATATTAACAGACCAATCACAAGCACTGAAATTGAGAGTGTGATTAAAAATCTTCCAAGAAACAAAAACCCAGGACCAGGTGGCTTCAAGGTGAATTCTATCAAACATTTAGAGAAAAGCTAACACCTATCTTTCTCAAACACTTCCAAAATATAGCAGAGGGTGGAACACTCCCAAACTCATTCTACGAGGTCACCATCACCCTGAAACCAAAACCAGACAAAGATGTCACAAGGAAAAAAAAACTACAAAGCAATATCACTGATGAACATATATGCAAAAATCCTCAACAAAATATGAGCAAACAAAATCCAACAGCACATTAAAAGGATCATACACCATAATCAAGTGGGGTTTATCCCAGAAATGCAAGGATTCTTCAGTATACACAAATCAATCAATGTGATAAACCACATTAAAAAACTGTAGGAGAAAAACCATATGATCACCTAAATTGATGCAGAAAAAGCTTTCGACAAAATTCAGCACCCATTTATGATAAAAAAAAACCCTCCGGAAAGTAGGCATAGAGGGTTACCTCAACATAATAAAGGTCATATATGACAAACCCACAGCCAACATCGTTCTCAATGGTGAAAAACTGAAACCATTTCCTCTAAGGTCAGGAACAAGACAAGGTTGCCAACTCTCACCACTATTATTCAACATAGTTTTGGAAGTTTTAGCAACAGCAATCAGAGAAGAAACAGAAAAAATATGACTCCAAATCTTAAAAGAAGTGAAGCTGTCACTGTTTGAAGATGACATTATACTATACATAGAGAATCCTGAAGATGCTACCAGAAAACTACTAGAGCTAATTGATGAATTTGGTAAAGTAACAGGATACAAAATTAATGCACAGAAATCTCTTGCATTCCTATACACTAATGATGAAAAATGTGAAAGAGAAATAAAGTTTACACTTCCATTTACCATTGCAACAAAAAGAATAAAATACCTAGGAATAAACCTACCTAAGTAGACAAAACACCTGTATGCAGAAAACTATAGAACACTGATAAAAGAAACTAAAGATGATACAAACAGATGGAGAGATATACCATGTTCTTGGATTGGAAGAATCAACATTGTGAAAATGACTATACTATCAAAGTAACCTACAGATTCAGTGCAATCCCTAACAAGCTACCATGGACATTTTTCACAGAACTAGAACAAAATATTTCACAATTTGTATGGAAACACAAAAGACCATGAAGAGCCAAAGTAATCTTGAGAAAGAAAAATGGAGCTGGGAGTATCAGGCTCCCGGACTTCAGACTATACTACAAAGTTACAGTAATCAAAACAGCTTGGTGCAATCACAAAAAAAGAAATATAGATCAATGGAACAGGAGAGAAAGCCCAGAGATAAAGCTATGCACGTATGGTCACTGTATTTTTGATAAAGGAGGCAAGAATATACAATGGAGAAAAGACAGCCCCTTCAGTAAGTGGTGCTGGGAAAACTGGATAGCTACAGGTAAAATAATGAAATTAGAACACTCCCTAACACCATACACAAAAATAAGCACAAAATGGACTAAAGACCTAAATGCAAGGGCAGACACTATAAAACTCTTAAAGGAAAACATATGCAGAACACTCTCTGACATAAATCACAGCAAGATCCTTTTTGACTCACCTCCTAGGGAAATGAAAATAAAAATAAACAAATGGGACCTAATGAAACTTAAAAGCTTTTGCACAGCAAAGGAAATAATAAATAAGACAAAAAGACAACCCTCAGATTGGGAGAAAATATTGGCAAATGAAGCAACTGACAAAGGATTAATCATCAAAATTTACAACCAGCTTATGCAGCTCAATATCAAAAAAACGAACAACACAATCCAAAAATGGGCTGAAGACCTAAACAGACATTTCTCCAAAGAAGATATACATATTGCCAACAAACACATGAAACGATGCTCACCATCACTGATCATTAGAGAATTGCAAATCAAAGTTACAATGCCGTGTCACCTCACAGCAGTCAGAATGGCCATCATCAAAAACTCTGCAAACAGGGCTTCCCTGGTGGCGCAGTGATTGAGAGTCCGCCTGCCAATGCAGGGTACATGGGTTCGCGCCCCGGTCTAGGAAGATCCCACATGCCGTGGAGCAGCTAGGCCTGTGAGCCATGGCCGCTGAGCCTGCACGTCCGGAGCCTGTGCTCCACAATGGGAGGGGCCACAACAGTGAGAGGCCCACATACCACAAAAAAAAAAAAAAAAAAATCTACAAACAATAAATGCTGGAGAAGGTGTGGAGAAAAGGTAACCCTCTTGCACTGTCGGTGGGAATGTAAATTGATCCAACCATTAAGGAGAACAGTATGGAGGTTCCTTAAAAAAGTAAAAATAGAACTACCATATGACACAGCAATCCCACTACTGGGCATACACCCTGAGAAAACCATAATTCAAAGAGTCTTGTGCCACAATGTTCACCACTGCTCTATTTACAGTAGCCAGGACATGGAAGCAACCTATGTGTCCATTGACAGATGAATGGATAAAGAAGACATGGCACATATATACAATGGAATATTACTCAGCCATAAAAAGAAATGAAATTGAGTTTTTTGTAGTGAGGTGGATAGGCCTAGAGTCTGTCATACAGAGTGATATAAGTCAGAAAGAGAAAAACAAATACCGTATGCTAACACATACATATGGAATCTAAAAAAAAAAAAAAAAAAAAGAACCTAGGGGCAGGACAGGAATAAAGACGCAGATGTAGAAAATGGACTTAGAACATGGGGAGGGGGAAGGGTAAGTTGGGATGAAGAGAGAGAGAGGCAGGACATATATATACTATCAAATGTAAAATAGATAGCTAGTGGGAAGCAGCCGCATAGCACAGGGAGATCAGTTTGGTGCTCTGTGACCACCTAGAGGGGTGGGATAGGGAGGATGTGAGGGAGATGCAAGAGGGAGGAGATATGGGGATATATGTATAGCTGATCCAGTTTGTTATAAAGCAGAATGTAACACACCATTGTAAAGCAATTATATTGTAATAAAGATGTTAAAAAAAAAGAATGACAGGATGAATTAGGTCTACGTGTTCTGTCATGGAAAGAAATCTATGGTATGATGTTTTGTAGAAAAGATTTAGAATCCTATAGATGATTCCATTTTTATGTTTCGTATGTTTATATGTGTTTATATATACCTAAATATGTGTGTGTATATGCTATGTGTATGTATACATATAGACATATATATAACATATGTGTATATGTATGTGTGACTGGGGATATAGATATAGATATATAGACATTTGAACATAAATGAAAATGTAAATATTTAAGCAAACTCTATATAATGGTTTTCTCTTTCTTCTAGGGAGACTTTTATTTTAAATAATGGAACTATTTTTATTGTTTAAAAAGCTAATAACAATTTTAAAGTAAATTTAAAAATATTCTAGATCTTTTGTGATAAAAATAGTATCCATTTTCAGTCAACAAATATGCACATAAATGACTTTCAAAACCAAGGGAATGGACAATGTCGCCTAGGAAAGAACTTAAGAAAGTGTGGCCTAAGAGCAGGCATGGGCAATTCAAGAATGAACTTAGGTTTTATGGGACTTATATAATTTGGGTGGCTCTCTTTAAAGAAAATTATGAAAATTTATAAATTCAAAATTAGATTTATTAGAATGAGAAATTACATATGTAAAAATGATGATAAATACCACCAACATCACAGAGTCCAGAACAATTGTATAATATTTACAAATATTAACTGCTTGACCCATTGTTAATTACTCATTTCCCCTATACTTTGGCTGCATATTCTGATTGCCTTTTCATATTACAAATACTTTGTAATATTATTTTCCATTGGAAGAGTAGAAGAGTAATCTGGTCTTTCCTCTAGTATTTTTCTCCTCCCTTACCCACAGTCATTCAGTGCTGAGGCCACATTCATTGTCATGGTGCTACTTTTGCCTTGCTCTCTCATGTCACAACAGCAGGTGAGTTGGCTAGGGGGATAACTGGCAATAAACTCATTAGCTTGACATGACTATGGACCATACAAATGTAACCCACTCAATCCAGAGGAAATATATCTTCAACCCAAATAGCCTTTAACAAGATTCCAAAAATTCTCATGAATAATCCAACACCATGAACATGATGGCAAGCATGATGGGGGAATTGGAATGGAAAGAGACTGTTGCCTCTACCCCTGTGGTTATACTACTTTACTTCCGAAAATTTTGCAAAAACATATGACCCTGTGAGCCCTTTGCCCAGAGTTTTGGAAAGTGGCCATGCAATGGAGAGTTCTGAAGTTTATGTTTCATAGCATGGCAGCAAATCTGGCTCTGGGTCATTTAGAGGAACCTGCAAAGGAGACTGAAGAAGAGTCATCAGAAGTATAGTAGAAAAATCAAGATGGTGAGGTATCTTAGAAACCAAGGGGGACTTCCCTGGTGGCACAGTGGTTAAGAATCCGCCTGCCAATGCAGGGGACACGGGTTTGAGTCCTGGTCTGGGAAGATCCCACATGCCGCGGAGCGGCTAAGCCCTTGTGTCACAACTACTGAGCCCGTGTGCCACAACTACTGAAGCCCGCATGCCTAGAGTCCTTGCTCTGCAACATGAGAAGCCACTTCAGTCAGAAGCCCGCCCACCACAACAAAGAGTAGCCTCCGGTCGCCGCAACTAGGCAAAGCCTGCATGCAGCAACGAAGACCCAACGCAGCTAAAAATAAATAAATAAATAAATTTACAAAAAAAGAAACCGAGAGAAGAGAGTTTTTCTGAAAGGGCATGAAAATTATATCAAATTTTGCTGATAGGTTGAATAATATGAAAAAGAGAAAAATAATCACTGGATTTGGTATCATAGAGGTCATTGTTGACTTTGAAAGAGCCATGTAAGTGGAATAGTAGGGGTAAAACAAGATTAGAGCTAGTTATGGAATGTACTGACAGTGAGAAAGTGAAAACAGAAATTTATTCAGCTACTTTTAAGACAAGATTGCCTTCCCATGTTTTGGAATACTTTATGTCAGCATGGGATTAACTTCTCTGTGTTCTCATTCACCATACAAAAATTATCTCTACATGTTTTACCCCTTTTATACTGAGAGTTCCTTATGATTCAGGACAAGAACTTTCTCACCTTCTATCTCCAATGCCTACTACATGGAAGAAAATGAGTAAATATTTGTTGAATAAATGAATGTCTTTCAGATATGGCTTATTCAACCTCTTGTTCTCTAGGAGATTTTATGTCTTCCTAAGTTAAGAAAAATTTTCATTCTTCTGAAAGAGGAATACATAGGATCTCACATCTGTTTATTTTTCTCCCAAGTTATATGAAAAGAGAGAGAGAAAAAAAAAGATTAAAATTTTCATTCTTATGAAATTCAACGTAACTAAGAGTTATTACACACTAACTACATTCTAGACCCTAAGGACTCAAAATGAAAAAGATATTGTCCAGACAGACAAAAAATGGAAAAAAGTTGAATATAATTTGAGAAATAATAAGATAGATGCCCAATGATCCCAGATATGGCCATGAAAAGGACTCCCTGGGAGAGAGGTAGCCTGAGCCGAAGTTTTAAGAGGGCAGGAATTATCCAGGTGAAGTAGAAATTTCATTCCAGGGAAATTGTACATGTGTCAGAAATGCAAAAAAAAAAAAATTGGTAGCATAAGAGGCAAGACATAGAATAAATGTGAAAAAGTTTCAGGGGCCAGATTGTGAACTAGATTGTAAGGGATGCAAAGAAACTTGGGCATTAGCCTTCAGATGACAGGAAAACAGTGAAGAAGTTAAGTCAGAATTATATGGGAAGCAGAAGTTTGGCTTTCAAGTGCCTCTTGAAAATTAAAATATGGCTACTCATTCATGAGGGACCTTGCCTCCTATATCCTGTTCCCAAGGAACTAAAAGATTCTTTTATTCCTGTTGAGGACTTCTCCTGTCCAGGTAACCCCTGCTATGCACTGCCCCAAAGTCTTGAAAAGTTCTGGAAGTAAATCTCACCGCAGCGGCAGTACAGTCACAGTGTGTCTGCTGACTACTTAAGAGTGAAAACAAAGAGCAGCCATGTGCTGGCCACACATTCCAATGGGGATTCTACCATCTGTTTTTTTGTTCTCACAGCCATTCAGACTTCCAGTTCATACCAGCTTGATGCCACTTCCAAGCAGAACTTTGAATAGTTACAACAGAGAGAAAGTTTATGGCTAGGCATCAAGCTTTACCAAGGGCTGAACATAGCCACACAGAAGAAGCAAAGTTAAAGCAACATTATAATAATATTCAGGGTAATAATAACTTGCCAAGGCAACAAGTGGAGTTGGTGGTAGTAGAACCAGTGGTGCGAACAAGGCCCAGAGACTGACTCTGTCAAAGTCATACATGATGGATGTTGGGGAGTCCAAAAAGTGTTTTTTCCTATGGGGACAAACCTGCTTTCAGTGGTCTCTGTGTTACTAATTTTTTCAATCCTTCTCTTAGTGCTGTAAGAAAGGTATCTGATTATTATCCACTGTTATGGGTTAAAATGTGTTCCCCAAAACATATATTGAACTCCCATACTCTGCACCCTCATTCTCTGAATGTGACCTTATTTGAAAATAGGGACACTGCAAATGTAATCAAGTTAAGATGGAATCATTAGGGTGGGCTTTAATCCAGCATGACTCGTGTCCTTAAAAGAAGAGAGAAATTTGGACATGGGGAGACTGTCATGCTAAGACAGAGCCAGAGACTGGAGCAACGCATCTACAAGCCAAGGAACACCAAGGATTGCTGGCCCTCACCAGAGCTGGGAGAGAGGACTGAGATTATCCCTCAGAGCCCCCAAGAAGGAACCCACCCTGTTGACATCTTGATTTGGGACTTCTGTCCTCCAAAACTGTGCAAAAGAAATTTCTGTTGTTTTAAACCACACAGTTCATGGTACTGTTATGTCTATCCTAAGAAATCAGTACATTCTCTTTAAGAGATAAGGAGATGATATCTAGAGAAGCAAGTACCTTGCTTAGAGTCACAGATAATGAAACAGACAGTTTTTGAATCCAACTCTACCTGACTCCAAACTGTCTCCTGGCCCACAATGTTGTCTTCTCATGGGGTGATGCTTGCACGACAAGACATTTGGGTTCCTTGGACCCTCTTTTAAATACATGTGTATTTTGTTTTGCTCTGTTTACCACCTACAATATCTGATGGTACTGGAGGAAGATTCCTTGGTGCAGTAATTTTGAATACAATGGAAAAGAATGTTAAGAATATTCTCAAATTCTTCATTTAAGAATCAATATTAAGACCATACATAGTCTTAATACTTTCTTATTAATGATTATTAATAATAATATCCTCTTACTCTTAAAGAGAAAAATCTTTAGTTTTGAATACATTTAGCTTAGCATAAGCACACACAGCTACGAACATCATGCAACGGTATGGTATCAACTTCCAGAGAGCAGTGCCTGAAAATAACCCTTAGCCAGTATGTTCTGGTCCAGAATGTGAACAAACTCCTTTTTCATTCATTGTCCAAATACTGTTAATCCTCTTCAGTGGATCCCCCACAGTTCTCTGTTCTATTTGGCTTTTATCTGTCTAAGGGCATAAACCAGACTTGGGAACAGAGCTCCTTGAAGCTTTGTCTTGAATTGTTCCATCCTGATATTCCCCCCTCCGATGTGGTTTGCAAAATGCTGGATTCCTGCCTGAGTCAGAAACGGCTTTTCTCCATATGTCATCAGACTGTTGTGTTTATCTGTGTTCTTACAGCTCCTCAGTCTCTGCTCTTCCTTTGGGAGGGACAGGGATAGGGCTTGTTGAACTCCATTGCTGAAAAGAGAGCCTCCTTTGTAAGAATCTGAAATGAATCAGGTCTTCCCTGTCCAGCACCAGAAGACTTTTGGTCACACCATTAAACCTCCCCCTGAAAACAATAGCTCATGGTGTGTTTGTTTAATCACTGAATGTTCACTGGAATTTATGCTATGAGGATTCACCTCTGATCATAGTTTCTAATAGTGCTCAATATGATTACACAGCACAGTAAAAACTGAACATTCAGATCCCTCCTTACTGAAGGTTCAGATACGTATTTAGAATTCTAACATTGAGGGGTGGTGTTAAACACTTTGTTTATTCTCACAGTTGTTTTATCTCTAACTGTTAGGAAAAGAGGATAGAATGGCAGATGGGCTACTAAACCCATAATAATGCTGTTTGAAATTCTTGTTGTTTCTATTTAACACAAATTGGAATTTAATGAAAACATTTAAACATAAAATATGCACGAATAGATGAACCTTGAAAAAAACTTTTTTCATGAGTAAAATGGAAAACAGAATCCAAAAAAGTGAGAGTCTCAAAAAGACTTTGGGTAGAAACTGAGAGCACAAAACTCTACGTAATTAAGCTATATATTAACCATGGCTCCCCACTACTGCCAACAGTCCTCAATATTTCCTTCTACTGAGTGAAATGTTCTGCTAGATTTTTGAAATCATGGATCTCAGAAAGCCAGAGATTTTAAGATGCCGAACATATATGCAATTATGCATTCTTTCTGAATATAAAACTCTGTAAATGTGTGCATGTATACGTGTGTGCACATGAGTGTATGTGAGTATATATACGTGATGCTCACTGTGAAGTTGCCGACTCTCATTCTTTCAGAATGAGGTATTTCCATTTATTGTCTCAATTTCAATCTGCCTGGGGCCTAAAATAAAGACAGTTACAATTGATTTCAGTTGGATATTTAGAAACTCATTCAGATTCTTTCTGAGTCAATTAGATGATTGCAAGTTGTCAGCTCAGTAAATTTCCTGCTGGGAACTAGATTGCAAAGAGAAAAAAACGCACAAAAAACCAAATAAAGATATAATGCGTCCATCAAGAATCAAGAGTCCTGGATAAGATCATAACTGAAACACCTGTTCTCATACTTTCTGGGGCACATTTTGAGTACAAAGATGAGGAAAATATATTCATACTATATCCATTGATTTCTTTGTCTTTCACACAGAAAGTGGGCATGGGTAGTAGCAGTGTTTACACCAAAGTAGTTGTTACTTCATGAGGCATGTCATGAGATCAATTACATCTGAAGCAAACAATGGTTTAGCTCCCTTTCTTGCTGTTGCTCCACTTTGAGGTGAGTAAAAGGTCCTATATAAAGTTTTGAAGATATCCAGAAGCACTGTCAAACATAAGGAATCATGCCATATGCCATATTAGATAATCAAACAATAGGATGACCTCTAAACAACTTCATAGGATTCTATCATCTTTCCAGCTGTAGGCCGCTCTGTGAGATAAATGCTGGCATGCCTCTTGTCCTTTTAAAAACTAGTAGTAAAAAAACTACACATGGGATGGTTTGAAAATCATGGATTCAATAGTTACCAAGAGGGTTAAGTTTTTCAGTTAGGTTATTATTTTAAGTATACTTAGTTATCTAAAGCAGGGGTCAGCAAACTTCTCTGTAAAGGGCCAGAGACTTTTAGATTTTGCAGTCTCCATCTCAACTACTCAGTTTTGCCATTGTATCGTGAAAGCAGTTATGGGCATGTAATGGATGCATGTGATTGTGTTCCAATAAAACTTTATTTATGAACACTGAAATTTGAATTTTATATTGTTTTCACATGTAATAAAATATTTTTCTTCTGATTTTTTAAAAAATGTAAAACCATTCTTAGCTCACAGTTCATACAAAAACAGGATTTGGCCATGTACTGATCTAAAGAAATAACTCTGATGTGGAACATATCTCACCCTATCAACATCAATACCTTATGCTGCCTAAAGCTCAATTCTAAATATCACAGGCCATGGCAATTAGAAAAAACAACACTGCTTTGTGTGCCAGAAAGAATTAAAAATCCCTTCCACTTCTTTCCTCCAAATCACATAATTTATTGACTGTCTCTTTGTCTGTGATTGAAGGAGCTAAGGAAAGAAATTAACATCTTAATTATTTGACAAGGTCAAGTAGAGATATGTTCAGACTAATGAAATATTCTAATCAACTATAGGTTGTCCCATTTATGCATGAAGTCACTATAAGGGCTGCAGGGACGTGTGGAGGTCTCTTGAACATGAGAACAAACACTTCATCAGCCATAAACCTTCCATCTAGAAACCTGATTACTGATCGACCATTTTACTAACACACTTTATAAGAAGACTCAAATTAATAAGAAGGTGAAACCTAAAGAGAATACGTAGACTATATTCTATATAAATGCATAAATAAATAAATGTATGATTTATTTATAAATAATATAATATACAATACAAATAAATATATAAATAAAATCTGTTTCAAATTTGTTTCCAAACAAGTAGTTAGCAGAGGCTTCTGATATTCATGGAAGGGAAAAAGGTATTTTCATAACTGAATCTGATTTAAATGTAAAAACCTCACGGTGATTTAAAAAATCATGGGACAGGGCTTCCCTGGTGGCGCAGTGGTTGAGAGTCCGCCTGCCGATGCACGGGACACGGGTTCGTGCCCCGGTCCGGGAAGATCCCACATACCGCGGAGCGGTTAGGCTCGTGAGCCATGGCCGCTGAGCCTGCGCGTCCGGAGCCTGTGCTCCGCAACAAAAAATCATGGGACATGTCAGAAAAAGTATTTAAATATCGTTCAAATTAAAGAGATTTTGCTAGAAAACTTTAATGTGCAAAGTTGTCTCTGTTGTTAAGTAACAAATCCAAAATGTGACACATTTTTCCTTGTAAATGGGAGGAGGCAATAGTGTCTTCCCCATCCCTAGTTCTTTATGGAAAAAAAAAAGAGAGATAAATTCTTTAATTACTACAAGTGAACGGGAGCAGACAGGGTCCATGTCATAGGAGGCTTCCCTATTTGAGGTGATGTTTTAGCTGGCTCTGTCCTGGGTGTGAAGTCGTTAGTTACATCCTGAGATGCTCTTGCCAGAAAGCTATTTAGTGTGTTACACAGGAAATCTTCTGGAGCTTTGTAATGGGAAAGCTGTTTTCACCTCAGATCCCAGCAAAGATGTTCTGAAGTAAGCAGAGGGTAAAATCTTCCTCTCACCACCTACATCACCACAGTCCATGAAATGCTGTTCATGGCACAGAATTCAGCAGGCAGACCATGACAGCGATTACAGTTAGAGAATTTAAAATAAACAGCAAGCCTAATCTGAGTTGTGAGAGAAAGGAGAACCTAAAGAATACCTCCTGAATAACTTCAGTAGATTTTAGGCATATCAATTAAGGCCCCAGCAGGGAAAAAAAAGGCACACTTTATCTGAATAATTAAGGAGAATTTAATAAAGGGACTTTTTATTATAGCATAGGAATTGCTTAGGAAAAGCCACAGAGAAGTGAAACATTTTAGGGTTTGCATCCACGCTTACAAATCCCAGGCCAGAAGAGGCAGGGAAAGAACCAGTAACTAGCACCTGGAGGGACACCTTTGTGGTATAAGCTGCATGCCAGGAGATGGAGACTTCAGGCCAACCCACAGCAACCTGACAGGGGAGGACGCTGGGGAATAAATACACCAGCCTCACATTCCTCCTTCTCTCCAATTTTCTGGGGCTCCCCACTGGTCAAACCTCACCAAAAGCTAATAGGCATTTGCTTTTGCTGTACTCCATTCAAGTCAGCCTCTGGGACAAGGGTAGTGTGAAGAGGGTGAAGGGAGCTGTGTCTGCCGGGGCAGATGAAAGACATCAGCACCTCCTGTATCTACATGTAATGAGGAATGATCCCTCAACTGCCAAATGCAAAGTTGTCTGGAAATTACATGACAGAAAAGAGGTAAAATATTTGAGATCTTTGGGTAAAAGTTGATAAACACATATTTTGAAATGCAAAGACACACCATTAGGGTCATAGACATCTCAGGCTTATAAAATGGAGATATATACAAATGAACAAAAAGTTCTTTCCAAACCATTAGAGGTGGTGTATTTATAACTGCAATTCCCCATGTCCTCCAACTCAAAGACACATTGAAAGAACCAAATCAGAAGAGACAAATCACAAGGAGAAATCTAAAGGACAAAATTTGAGGGTCTGCAAAATTGATAGGAGAAATCCTTACAAAGGACGTAAAAAATTAAGAAAAATTTTTAAGTAGTGCCACAAAAGCTGAAGGGAAAAAAATGTTTCAGCGTGAAGGAGTCCAAATTTTTGAAAGCAACGGAGAAAGAGAGAAGACAGAAGATTGAAGACCATTTCCTTTGGAGAAATATAACTGGTGGAATTGGGGAGACAATACAAAACTCTCACTCTGCATTGTTATACTTAGCTATAATTTTCAGTGTCTTTTTCAAAAATCATGCATTATTTTCATAATCAAAACAAAAGACCAAACAACAACCAATAAGTACTAAGTTCTAAATAAATGCTATTCTCTTAGAATTTGTGGACAAGAGGGAGCACATGGCAAAGCTCCTGGCACAAAGAAGACCTTCTGTGTTTGGGAATTTATTGCATGAACAAATGTGGCCACAGGTGAAGTAAACAACTCTTCAAGAAGCTGAGTAGTAAAGGGGAAGACAACAGTAGGCTCTACATCAGGCTTAAATGACTACAAAGAAGTATAAAATTGATTTTTAGATACAGACTTTGCTCATAATAGCCTACTTGTTCTGCATCATCTTACCAGCAGTCAGAGAGTTACTATTAGCCTCCTCAGTAACTTATGGCATGCTACGATACCAATGAAAGACAGAGGGAGGGAAGAAAGTCAGGCTCAAGAGGGACTGTCTGTAGGACTAGCCTCTTTGGAAAATAATTTAGTGGTACAAGTAACAGAGCTAATATGACTCAAGTGTACTGCAGGCCTGTGTCAGTATCTGAGGGGGTTGGAACTAAAGGCAGGTTGAGGCACTGGAGGTTCTTAGCAAGATGCAGTGCTTAGAGTTAGGTAGCAGAGCCGTGGTTCTGGGTGGTCTTTCCCAGTGAAAATATAGTATTAGTTGGCAACTGATTGTCATAGTAACATTCCACACAAAATGGTTTGCAGGTTTGGAGTAAGGTCTGGGCTTGTCGCTAGGGAAGGGCTACAGTCTAAACGGCGGAACAAAGAACAACGTCTTAGGTCAAATTATGACGACGGGGCCTACTTATTCATTAAGCACAGTGCCTGGAGTCCATGACACTTACAGGGGCCCATGAATTTTTTTCAAATTTTAATTTCTCTTAAAATCAGAAGAAAAAGGAAGATAATAATAATAAGTATATAATAAAGAATCCAGCTTGGATCTCTACCCACTTGAAATGATTTATAAGAGTCAAAGGTAATAGTAAAATCTGGAACATGATTGATCCCACATCTCTGGTTTTCAAAAGTAAGAGCAGTTAATCCTTCAAGAACCCTGGGACAGAAAGTAAGGAGCTAACGGGAAAGTAACAATCTAGAAAGATTAAAGGAGAGGACAGTTTTCTTGCTGAAAGATTTACATGATTTTTTACCTTGCTCCCTAAACCTTTTCCCACCCATGAAAATACAAGAGGGAGTAAGCAAGGCAGTATTAGCCTTATCAACCATAAAACCTATCAACAAGAAGCCTCCAGTGTTCCCCATCTATGGGGAAGAAAGCATTCTGACCTCTCTGAAAACATGCTAAGGAGAAACATAATTCTGCTCACTGGAATCACTTTTCAGCTCAGTGTACACTCAAAATGCATGAGGTTCCAAGTGGGAAATGAGGATGTGAAAGTCACTCAAGGTAAAGAAAGATCACTTTACAACAGATACCTGCACCAAAGGCTAGAATGGACACTTCATGACCATTTCTAGCTACTGGGTAACCTTTTGAATGAGAACCTACATATGCAAATTTAGACGGCAGGGTAGTCATCAGTGGAACCAAAGGACACTGTTTCCTTAACGAGACCCATGTCTCAAGGTATTGTAACGACATTGCCAAATATATCAACGTTCTGTTTGTGTATGCTTTTGTTAGGTGAATAAAACATAAAATCAAGAGGTAAAGTTATTTTTTGTACTCTCCCAAAAGTTTATACATAAAAAAATCAAAGTTCTTTATTTTTTCTTCCAGTTTTGAGATATAATTGATATACAGTACTGTATAAGTTTAAGGTGTACAGCATAATGATTTGACTTACATACATCACAAAATAATTACCACAATAAGTTTAGTGAACATCTATCATCTCGTATAGATACAAAATAAAAGAAAAAAATATTTTCCGTGTGATAAGGACCCTTAGGATTTAATTTTGGTGGGATCCAACCAAGAAACCAAGATATCTCTATCTGTATTTCTGAACTTTCAAAATTGTCTTTCCAACTGACAGCATCAGACAGCATAGAAATCCAGTTGAAATTCCCTTTGAATGGTCAGTGTTAGAAAAGTAAATACTGTGTGATCTCCAGACAGCAGAATAACAATCCAAGTTGTCAGGGTGGCAGCTGATCTGTCAATGAAGCTTTTACTCAATGAAAAGTCCCTGGTGTAATTAAACATTTTCTAGGGCAAAGCAGAGCCATGAGTCATCCTACTAGAAACAATATCAAAGAGGGTGGCAGAGAATGCCATTTACCAGGATCTTGTCACTCACAGTAAGCCTATATTTAGATAAGTTAAAGCTGAAATCTGAGCTGTGTTTGATGACAGATCCATGGACACAAATGGGCTACAGTTTGCTTGAAATGCAAAATGGATAACATCCTATCTACTCTGGGCAAAAAACAACTTAGCACCTACAATTCCAAATCATCAGATCTTAACCTTCAAACCTGTTTGCTGAAACTAGTCTAGTAACTTCAAACCAAATAACTTAGAGCTTGGGGAATCCTAAGATAAAACTGATCTGGGATGGCCTGTCTTTTGACACAACAAAGTTCTGGGGCTAGAAGCTAGAGGAGGAGAAAAGAATCTTACCAAGTCTTAAAAATTGTATGAGGATCATTAATCACTACTTAATGATAATTGCATGTAAAATATTTTGAAATTGTATTTAAAGGAAGTTAAGTGTAAATAACAGAATATATAATAGGATATTCTTTGAAGAAAGGAGCTAGAAATAAAAATTAAATTTGCACATTTGAACATACTTATTCTAATTAAACACACAACACTTAACTGACATTAGCAATATCTATAGTATGAAAAAGACTACACTAAAAATTTTACAATTTGAAATGCTATTTAAGATTAAAAGCAATCAAAAAGAAAATTAATACACTTGACTACAAATATATATATAAATATTTCATAAAACAATATGAAACAAAATTTTTAAATCTTTTTTGATTCACCTCCTAGAGTAATGGAAATAAAACCAAAAATAAACAAATAGGACCTAATGAAATTTAAAAGCTTTGGCAAAGCAAAGGAAACTACAAACAAGACGAAAAGACAACCCTCAGAATGGGAGAAAATATTTGCAAACAAATCAATGGACAAAGGATTAATCTCCAAAATATATAAACAGCTCATGCAGCTCAATATTAAAAAAACAAACAACCCAATCCAAAAATGGGCAGAAGACCCAAATGGACATTTCTCCAAAGAAGACATACAGATGGCCAAGAAGCACATGAAAAGGTGCTCAACATCACTAATTATTAGAGAAATGCAAATCAAAACTACAATGAGGGGCTTGCCTGGTGGCGCAGTGGTTGAGAGTCCGCCTGCCGATGCAGGGGACATGGGTTCGTGCCCCGGTCTGGGAAGATCCCACATGTCGTGGAGCGTCTAGGCCCGTGAGCCATGGCCGCTGAGCCTGTGCATCCAGAGCCTGTGCTCCGCAATGGGAGAGGCCCCAACAGTGAGAGGCCCGCGTACCGCAAAAAAAAAAAAAAAAAAAAACCTACAATGAGGTATCAACTCACACCAGTTAGAATGGGTATCATCAGAAAATCTACAAACAAATGCTGGAGAAGGTGTGGAGAAAAGGGAACCCTCTTGCACTGCTGGTGGGAATGTATACTGATACAGCCACTATGGAGAACAGTATGGAGGTTCCTTCAAAAACTAAAAATAGAACTACCATACGACCCAGCAATCCCACTACTGGGCATATACCCAGAGAAAACCATAATTCAAAAAGACACATGCACCTCAATGTTCACGGCAGCACTATTTACAACAGCCAGGTCATGGAAGCAACCTAAATGCCCATCGACAGATGAATGGATAAAGAAGATGTGGTACATATATACAATGGAATATTACTCAGCCATAAAGAGGAATGAAATTGGGTCATCTGTAGAGATGTGGATGAATCTAGAGACTGTCATACAGAGTGAAGTAAGTCAGAAAGAGAAAAACAAATATCGTTTATTAACGTATATATGTGGGACATAGAAAAATGGTACAGATGAACCGGTTTGCAAGGCAGAAATTGAGACACAGAGGTAGAGAACAAATGTATGGGCACCAAGGGGGGAAAGCGGCAGGGGTGTGGTGGTGTGATGAATTGGGAGATTGGGATTGACATATATACACTAATATGTATAAAATGGATAACTAATAAGAACCTGCTGTATAAATAAATTAAATAAAATTCAAAATTCAATTTCAAATTAGAACATTTTTAACAAACATGGCAATGTTCTGTGTCAATTTATACATGCTTTTACTTAATCTAAATTACATATCAAAAAAGATAAACCATTTAAGCATAAATGGATGAATGACATTAATGTATATTTCACAAAAGAAAAATACAAATGGCTGGTAAACTTTTTATAAACAAATACAAATTAAAATGAGAATAAAAATGGCATCTTTTAAAATTTTAAATTATCAAATTTCTAAAAAAATAATAATATCCAATAATGCTTACAATAACACTGGTGGGAGTATAAATTGGAGGAACATTTCTAGAAACAATTTGATTACAGTTATCAGAAGCCTGAAAAAAATGTTTAAATAAAACAAATGGATCTTGGTAACTTGTTTGGAGGTTCCAGTAAGGGAACACAACTATTCATATATCCCTGAAGGAAGGACAGTCATCATTTCAACTTCCAGGGAAGTATCATTAAGATTGATGAAGGAATAAAGAAATACTCAGCTCCTCAGATCAGCAGAATACTGGAAATAATTTAGGAGACGTAAGCTACAAGTAGATCATTTATACAAACCCTTTTTGAGCTGTTCATTTTCCTTCTGAGAATCAACTCTTAGGTAATAATCAGAATATATACCCATATATTTACTCGCAAAGATGTTGGTTGCATTATAATTTATAACAGGAAAGAGAAAAATAAAACTTTCCAGTAAAAGGGACAAAGTTTCATTCATATTAATATATACTGTATCTATTAAAGTATATTTTTAAAGCTAGGTTGTTAAATAAAATCTGTTGATAAAAGCCTATGAGCTTTACAATAGGAGAGTATACCTAGGCAGGAAAACCACAGATATTGACCTCTGGATTATAGAATTATGAGATTTTTAACTCTTTTATAAATGAATATCTGTCTATGAAATCAGAAAAGTCTGTTATACTACTTTTTGAAAGTGGTAAATACAGCACCAAAAATCTATTTGATAGAAATGATTGATTTAATGCCAGTTTATCATGGTAACCAAAGTACAGTCTTCCTTCAAATGACATTGTAGAAGCCTTAAATTTTCATAAAATCTTTTCTATATTCTTTTAAAAATAAATCTCATTGCCTGATTATTCTGTGCTTCATTCAGTTTCCTGCTCTGTAATATGGAAAAGTTGTAAATACAATTGTACCTTTCATGAATTCAATATCATATCACCTTTTGACATTTTTAACAACCTTTGTACAATGGGGGGTGGGGGGAAGGAACTCGTAAATGCTGTTTTCACCATTGGCTTCCTATGGATTTGTACTATCTAATGTTCTGAAAAGAGTTTTGGACCACCTCTAAATAACAGCTGTGAGGGGGAACTGCGGTATTTCAATCCTTGTTTTTGGCAGTAAGTATTTGTTTTTAATGTGAAATCAACAACGAAAGAAAACCTTTCCCATCTGCTTTTATCAGCAAGAAAGTCAAACGGAAGTCATAGTATCCTCAGCAAATAGCACTTGACTTTAGTGCACAAACACATTCTTCATTTACAGGCACAGCCTCCTAAGGTGTTAGGTCAACACTGGAATGATAAATAGTCAGGGGCCAGGTTGCTTAGGGAGATTTTAGCAATTTTGAATAGGGCTCTCCTACATTGTCCATTTGGGGTTGCTTGTCTATAGAACTGAATCTCCAGGTAGGGATTCTGAAACAACAATCCCATTTTTTGCAAACACAAGTATGTTGAGGTAATTTTCTCCTTGCTCAAAACTGTCTCTACCTTAGAGATCAATCAAGAATCAACCTTTGTGAACTTGTCAAATATCTACTCTATAAATATCAGGAGTCCAGGTGACTGCCAGGTCAGTAGACCATTATATAGGGCCACATAAAAGGGATAATGAAAGTCACCATGAAACATCAGTATGTAAAGATGCAATACAGCTGCTAATTAAAAGTGACTTGGGAAATTGGATCAAGATGGCAAATAGAGCAAATGTGTTTGTC
The DNA here is from genome assembly GCF_003676395.1 of Aethalodelphis obliquidens. Classification (NCBI taxonomy): domain Eukaryota; kingdom Metazoa; phylum Chordata; class Mammalia; order Artiodactyla; family Delphinidae; genus Aethalodelphis; species Aethalodelphis obliquidens. The sequence goes on along the minus strand of NW_020837946.1, from coordinate 82,362,038 downwards.
TCTAAGTCCCAACCCAAGTCTCCACAAACGACAGAAAACACACCCATTTTCTTTAATTGTAAGTTCATTACAGCGCTGGAAAAGCATAAGAGAGATAAATTTGGTCCAGAAATGTTAGGAAATCTCTGCCACATGGAAAGCATTTGAAATAAATATGCACAGAAGAAAATTGCCACAAAAGGTAGAAGGACCTTCAAAGTTGCTCTGTGCCCAGAGAGCTGAGGCAACGATCAGCGTGATTTATTGTATAGGCACATTTGGAGAAGTTTAGCAGTCTAACCAATTGCTCCCTGCCCCCAACCACACCACACCACACCACAACACACCACACCACACCACCACACACACACACACACACACACACACACACACACACACCAGTAGCAGCAGCAGCAGAGATCTTTGAAAGTCTACAGCAATGAGTGTGTGAACATGGACAAAAGAGGCAGTACAGAATCCTACTATCAGGAGGAAAAGGAAGTTTCAAAGATGACAAAATGAGCTACTCATATACACCACCAACATCATGTCTTACCATTCCCCTGAAGTTAGGTAGGCTACAATAAACAGAACCACACCTACAAACAGGTAAATAGGGACTCTCTGATACAAAGATGACATCCAACCACAATTATGACATACTTCAAGGAAACCAACTCCATGAAGTAAATGCACCAAACTAAGAAGAATTAACACCTGAGGGAACAAACTTAACAGAGCAAACAGGAGACCCTGAAAGAACATTTTTTTAAATTGAGGTATAATTTACATAAATAAATACCTAGATCTTAAGAGTTCCATGTGATGAATTTTGATAATTGTATACACTATGTAACTAACACTCCCAAATAAGATTTGAAACATTTATATCACTTCAGGAAGTTGTGTCTTGTCCCTTGCCCCTCAATTTCCCCATCCCAGGCAACAACATTCCAATTTAAATTACCACAGAATAATTTTATATGTTCTTGATTTCATATAAATAGTATATATTCTTTCAAACAACCTAATGTTTTTGACATTCATCTATGTTGTGTACATTTTTAGTTAACAAACAGTATTCCATTGTATAATTATATATTATTGATCCATTCTCCTGTTGAAGAACACTTGGCTTGTTTCCAGTTTGGGGCTATTATGAATAGAGCTGCTATGAACATTCTTGTACAAGTATTTTTGGGTAAGAATGGAATTTCAGGGCCATAGGGTAGATAGAAGTTTAACCCTATTTGAAAAAAAGCCAAATAGTTCTCAAAAGTTTGTACCGTTTCACACTCCAACCCACAACGTATTATATTTCTGTTTGCCCCACATCCTAACCAACGTTTGGTACTGTCAATCATTTTTATTTTAGCAATTCTAGTGGGTATGGGATATATTATACTTGGTACTTTGTTCAATAATCAATCAGTTGTGTGTATACGGGTCCATTTCTGGACTCTCTGCTTGTTTAAATACAAATAGTGAATATCACATTTTCTTTATGATTGTGGCTTTATATAGTAAGTCTGAAAACAGGTAATGTAAACTTTGTCATTTTATTCTTCTTTTTCAAGACTGTTTGGTGTAGTCTAGATTCTTTACATTTCTGTATAAATTTAGAAAAAAATTGTTAGTTTCCAGGGAGGAAAAACTTGGAGTTTTAAATGAGCTTGCTTTGAATCTAAAGATCAATTTGAAAAGAATGGATATCTTAACAATACCGAGTCTTTGCAAGTAGTGAAAGCATATAGTCTTACTCCGATCCTAATCTTAGGGGGAAAAGTTTACTATTCCATTAAGTATAAAACTAACTGAAAGATTTTTAAAATAGGTGTTCTTTATCAGATTTAGGATGTTTCCTTATATTCCTCATTTGCTGAAACTTTGTTTTATGAAAGAGTACTGAATTGGTCAAAAATTCCCCCCAACCATCTATTGAGATAATCATAATGTTTCTGATTTATTCCAATAATGTGGTGAGTTACACTGACTGAAAATTAAACCAAAATAAAATATAATTAAAATGAACATTTTAAAATATTAAACCTTGCATTTCTGAAGTAACATTTACTTTGGCATAATGTATTGTCTATTTATACATTGCTGGATTTAATTTGCTAATATATTGATGATAATTTTTACATCTGTAATCATGAGGGATATTAGACCTAAATTTTCTTTTCTTGTAATAGGTTTATCAGGTTCTGGTATCAGGGTAATGCTGGCCTCATAAAATAAGGTAGGAAGTACTCCCACCTACCACTCTATTTTCTGTCAAGGTTTGTGTAAATTTGGGGTTATATATTCCCAAATTTATATACATGAATTCAAATATTTGATAGAATTAACCAGTGAAGCCATTTGGTCCTGGGGTTTTCTTTTCTTTGATGAAAGTTTCAAAATTACTAATTCAACTTCTTTAATAGATATTTAACTCTTCATATTTTCTATTTCTTCTTGATTCAATTGTACTAAATTGTAGGAACTGTAGTGATGTCTCCTTTTTTATTCCTCATATGTGTATTTTGTATTTTCTCTCCTTTTTTTTTTGATCAATCTTACCACAGGTTTATCAATTTTACTAATGACAATAAAGAACCATATTTACTTGTCCATTTCTACTTCATTAATCTTGATTAATTATGAAAATTCTCAGTCATTATTCCTTAAAATATTTCCTCTGCCTCATTATTAATCTTCCCTCCTTCTGCAACTCTAACTACATATTTTTGGTATTTCCAATACACATGTCAGATGCTCTGTTCCTTTTACTTTTTTAAATTTTTAAGGCTTATTTGGAAATTTTCTAGTGACCTATATTCAAATTCACGATTCTTGCCTCTATTCTGTCTGGTCTGTTAATGGCATCAACGTATGCTTCATTTCTGATGAGTGTGCATGTATATCTCACTTTTTATACTTTTATTCTCTAGTGATATTACCCACCTCTTCTCATATGATATCCAATTTTTTTATTAGACCCTAATGCCTATATTCAGTTTTGTAATGTTTCCGTCTGATAATTGCAATAGCTGGTCCATCTCTGGGCATGCTGCTATTGACTGCTTCCTCTCTTTCACGGATATTTTCCTGCTTCGTTGTGTATCTTATAACTTTTGATTACACACAAGCTATTTTGTGATAAAAATAAACCACAATAGAAATTAAAGAAATAAAATTACTTCCAGTGTAAAGCATGCCCCTTCCTCTGTCAGGCCTTAGTGTTGAGGGCTGAGCCACTTTAATCTGTAGTTGAGGTGAATCTGGGCTTTGCTGCAGTTTATTTAGACTCAGTTTACCTCTGGTTTCAGATGTTTTGAGGAAAAGATCAGGACTATCCATTCACCGGAACTTGGAATCTGAACCTTTGGTGGTCTCTTGGTGCTCTACTGCTTACTTATAAGCTTTCCAAACCATGAGAAGTCTCTTTCTACACCTTGTGAGATTGCTCTTCGCTCTACTGCCCTCCTCCTAGTTTTCAGCACTTGGTGGAGGTATAAATTACCCTGGAGGGATTTCTCCCATCTCTCTTGTCTCACACCACCCTTCAAGGGGGCACTGCTTTGCACTTGGTAAAACCTCCATATGCCCGTATGCCTCAAACACGCCCTGCTACCAGGCTTTAGCATAGAACCCATGCACTTGTTAAAGGCTCATAGAAAAGAGATGGTAGCTGGGTGCAGACTCCCCTCTGGCTGTGGATGGTTATTATCCACCACTCACATGACTGCACATGTCTAAGAATAGTTTACTAAAAGTTTAGCTGGTTACTCCTTATACCCATCTGTCATGGATTTCTTCTCTCCCACAGCTCTACTAGGGATGAAAAAAAAGCCCTGCTTCTCTACCCTGCCAAGAACTATCCATTGCTTTGTGGGATTCCATTTATTTATTTTTCTTTGCACTCTTACTCTCTTACGGTTAAAACAAACAAAAACCACTTTGATCCTGTATGTTATCTGACTTGCTCTAGTTGTTGGGGTGGGAGCAAATCTCTCTTCCTAATTGTAAATATCCAAAGAATACTAATTATGGAATACTAATACTACTTTTAAAAAATAACCAATTTTATGCTCTGGAAATAGAAAATGTGACTGCCAAAATTTTAAAAAATAATAATAAAAATAAGCCCCTCCATAGATGTAGGCCTATCAACAGAATGACAGAAAAGGCACAACTGGAGAATAAATAAAAAGTAGGAAGATTTCATTGTGCTATATACTCCCAGGATGTAGCACAAATATAGAATGATGTAGAAATTATGGGAGAAAAGGTCAGAGAGATGGAGTGTCAATCCAGAAGTTTAGTTTTTATTATACTGAGTCATAGAAAAAGGTTTAAGGAGGAAACAGAGAGAATGGAAGAAAGGAAATAGCCAATTAAATGACACAGGAAAATTCCCTGAGCTGGGAAAAAAAAAAAAAAAAAAAAAAACTTCAATAAATCTGATAAGATCTATCAGGTGTAGAGTAGGACCTTGGATAAAGAAAAACATCCTAAAATGTTCTAGATAGGATATTAAACTCTTATACTTGAGGTAATAAAAATCAGAGTAACATTAGACTTCTCATTGCCAATCCTGTGACTAAGGAGAAAGAAGTAATATCATTAAAATTCTAAGAGAAAATAATTTTGAATTTAGAATTGTACATCCAAACTTTAAAGAGTCAATATTTGTTTTTTTTCTTATTTATTTACATATTTATTTTGGTCTACTAAAATCTATTCTCTACTCTTTTGATACCAATTCTCCAAAATTCCTCTTGAATACCACTCTTTCCCCATAATTTTAAACAATTCTGTTTGGTGAAACTGATCACTAGTCCAGGTATGAGTACATTATTTATTCTTGGGCGACTAAATCCATAGTATGCCCTTATCCATAATGAATGCTTCAGAAGTAGGCTCATGGCAGAACAGAAGCCAACTACAGTAAGGAAAAGGATTTTTGTCTTAACTTTGGGAAGAGCAAACATCTTCTCCCTGCAGTTGTTAAATTAAGGAAAAATTATACCAGAAGCTAAGGGCGATCATCTTGCCACTGTGTGAAGCCCAGAAATTAAGTTAACATGGAGGAAGGCAGAACCAAAAGATGCAGAAAAATTGATAGATAACACCATCTGAGCCACTGTGCCAAGAAGTGCCTAAAGTGGGATATCGCTGGACTTTTCATGTAAATGAGCCAGTCAATTCTCCCTTTGGTTTAAGCTGGTTTGAATTAGATGTTCTGCTATATGTCAATGCAGGATTCTAACTGATCCACAACCAAATAAGCATTAAAAGGGGAAAAGCAATGTATAAAGAGGTATAATAACATATTGGACTTTGTATTGTCTCTCTTCCAGACTTTTTTCTTTCATTTCTCTTAGAATCAAACCCACTTACTGATAATAATTTCTCCAGTTTCTCCTCACTATGTGTGGCCAGCTAGGAGCACAATAGTGAAAATAGGATAATTGCAAATTATCCTATTAACACACATTAACAAATTCCACCATGATGCCCCAAAGGTGACTGAAACCACATGCAACCATTCAATTATTTATTGAGCCCTTTCTGACACTCTCAACAAATGTAAAGCAGCAGCAGAGGTTACGCATTTCACATTCTCAGACCAGAATGTAATGTCTATAGAAACAAATAACCAAAATATAAGTTAAAAAATATTCTTGGGAACTTTTAATATACTGTCACAAGCACATGTAAAAAGTCGATCAGGAAAGAACTATAGCTATGTGGGGAAAAAAAGACTAGTTTAACAAATGAAATATGCTTCTGATAGCAAGCATTTAGTGCCCTATTGTATGCTTTGGACATACAATAGGATCTGACATGTCTCAGTCTCAAAGAAATAAAGGAACTATTTCACAGAGTGCATCTTCAAATAATGTTACTCTAGAAAGGAAAATTAACTTTCATATGAACTAGTTAGATAATAATATGAAAATTAATTGCTGAAGTTTATGACACTGAATATATGTGTTCGAGCGGTCATTCACAAACCCTAACATCAACACAATCACCTAGAGGACTTGTTAAAATGCGGACTACTGGGCCCCACTCCCAGAGTTTCTGATTCAGTAGGTCTTTAGGTAGAGCCACAGAATTACATTGCAAACATGTTTCCAGGTAATGCTGATGTTGCTGGTCTAGAAACTGCATTTTGTAAACCACTGTGTTTGAAGAGAAGGTTAAGGGCAATGTGAACTAAAAAGATGATCGTGATTTTAAAAACTGAGCATTAAAACAAGAAAGTATCTGTTCTTATGGAACCTATTTTCTAGCAGTAGGAGATAAGTAATGGACACACAAATTAATCAAACATAATATGTGAAATAATAAGTGCTTGCAGATATAAAAAGATGTGTATAGAGAGTGACTAAGATAGAATACAGGCAGTAGATAATGTGGACAAGGATTATCTTTCTGGGTGATATGGAAGCTGACATGTGAAGAATGAGAAGGGGTGGCCTTTTGAAGGTCCTTTTGAAGATCCCAGGGTGGTCGAAGCAGAGAAAACAGCAAGTCAAAGGCTTTGAGATGGGAAGAAACCTAATGTATATGTATTCAAAGAAGGAAAATGTCAGTCATAAGCAAGAGGAAATGTGTGTATGTATGTGTCCATTTTTAATAAGGTTTAAATGGTAGAGGGGAAGCATACCATGTAGCCCTTGTAGACCATGAAAATTTTTTTTTCATTTTATTCTATAGGTAATGCAGAGGCTGTGGAGGATTTGAACTGTCAAAACAACCTGTGCTATTACAAATTTTAAGAAGATCACTTCAGCTGTTATTTGGAGAATGGAATGTAAATATGAGTGGGGGAGGAATGGTAAGAAAAGAGATAGGGATAAAAGTTTGAAGAATATTGCAGGGCTCCAGGTAAGACATGTTCATGGATATATCTAGATAGAAACAGAGGATATGAAGAAAAGTGGAGATACCAGACCAGTTATTTTTAAAGTTGGCTATATCATAATCGGCTTCCTAGGCTCTATCTTGGACCTAATGATTATATATCTAAGTTGTGTCCCTAAGTGATTCTGTTGAGCAGCCAGATTTAGGGTACTTTACTAGACAGATTACTGTAGTAGATAGACTTCATGAAACCGCCATAGATTTCTGGTCAGGGAATGTCCTGATGAAAACAGAATTTAAAGATGATTAATATGGTGTTGTAGAAGACAGACTGAAGACAAATGTCCTGCCAGTAAGAAGAGCAATCAACAGGTTATCATAATAATTAAGACATATGAGTTTGGACAGAACTAAAATATAGTAACCACTAGCTTCATGAGGCTATTTAAATTTAAATGAATTAAAATTAAATTAAAAATTCAGTTTTCCAATCACATGAGCTACAATTTGCGTGTTCACTGCACTGGACAGTGCAGATATAAAACATTTTCATTATCACAGAATGTGTTTTGGACAGCCATAGTCTCGAATATGATGTTAGAAGTGGGGACAGAATCTAAGGGTCAAAAAGGGGGATTAACAGGGCACAGTAATAAGTAAAGCAGCACTACTCTATAATTGTGTGGATTTTATTTGAGAAATTTAAAAATCTGTATAAAAATACACTCAAGTCAAGGGCACTGTAAAATCAGTACTTGCTGTGTTACACAATTTACGACAATATTTTTTTCAATATAGGAAAATACCATAACTGATAAGATAAATATTATGATTGCAAGTTTTTTTCTCCTTCCTCTCCTCTTCTGTGGGTAATTACCAATGTCTGTAATTGACAACAGTTGATCAAATCAAAATAGGAAAACTAATAATGAGCCAGATTCTCCCACCACATTCCACCCGCTGAAGTCAGTGAAAGCTCTGTGCACATAGGGAGACACATGGCGAGCTAATCTGGCCCAGTATTTACACAGCACTTTCAATTTGAGGAACTTAAAATGCTGAACAAATACTCACTTTTATAGGCCATCCCAGGAGATAGAACCATCATTTCTACATCCAACTAAATTGGGCTTTAAAAGTTTGAGCTAAAGACTTTATGCTACCTAAAATAGTGGTATTTAAAAAGTGTGTTTCCTTCTTTCCATATATGCATGTGTCAGAATTCACAAGATCTGAACCTTCTGTTTTAAATTAAGGTTGAGTAAACTTCATGGCTCCACTCAGCTTAGCCCTTCAAATACCATCTTCTTCCCAGCTACTCATCTGACTTCAGATAAGAAAGTTAATCACTCTTCCTCATATTATCCCAAATTAAACAATTTCACTCACCCCAAAACATATTCATGCACCATGCATCTAACTTGCATAATTTATTTATGATTTTAAATTTCTTGGAATTTTTCAGATGAACAGGGTACAAATGTGTTAATTGAATCTTGTTCTCAATTAACGACAAGTGGATTATCCAATTGGTAGGTCATGCAGACACCCTGGGCTGCTTCTCTACCCCTTAACTGTAATTTGCAGACAGCTGTCCCCATCACTCTTCAGATGGCCCTTGTGCCATTAATAGCAAGGCAAGCTGGAGAGGGAGTCAGGGAGTGAGCTGTTTGGCTTTAGGACAGTTGGTTAATTAGAGAAAGAGATAATGCCGCCAGTTTGTCCACTAGTTCAACAAATGTGTATTCAAGTTCTGCAACACACAAGGAGAACATCAAGATATAGTTGTAGACACAGTCTCTACCCCTAGAGAAACAGAAATAAAAAGGAAAAGATAAGGTTTTTCCTATTATCACAGGTGGTACACAAATCTGATTCTGCACACGGATACTAGAAAGGCCTTTTCAACTCTTCACCACTGTTCCTCAGGGGTTTTCACGCCCCAAGTTCCCCATAATGGCCAAGCTTAAGGCAACTTTTCCTTTACATGTGGCCTATAGCATCCTGGAGCTTCAGTTAAATCATGAGGGCGTGCGAGAATGTCAAAGTTTTAAGCTTCTCAGGCCTCTGACTTATTAACTCCCTGGAAAGAACCTAAAACAGAGCACTAGAAAATGACTTGTATGCTTTTGTTGATGCTCAAGTTCAGTTTTAATCATAGGTTGGTTTTAAAGGTGTTTCTGAAAGAGGCAGAAGAGTGTCAAGATTGTTGGCCTTAGGGTTAAGGAAACCTGAGTTCTAGTCTTAGATTTGCTTCTAATCATGTAAGCTCTCTGACTTCAGTTTCCTCATCTATAAGATGAGGATAATGAGAGGGTCTACATCATAGAGCTGATGTGGAGATTAGAAGCTTTAAACCATGCCAAGGCTTAGAATAGTGCCTGGTTCAGGTTAATCACTCAAACACCATTAGCTCGGAATACTAACTAGCTATGGGCAAATCATTTACTCAAATTGGATTTCAGGTTCTTCCACTTCATGAGGAGGGTGAAAGGCATTTTGCTGAATGTTAGGTCTTCTTGAAAGCTCCTCAGAGGCCACTTTAGAAAAGGAAAGAGGGACAGTGAAGGGGTAGAATGATGGCAGGAGTACCACAACTCTTCCTTCCTTAACTCAAGCCATAGTAGCTATGCTTTTATGTATTTTACATATTTGTAGCCAATTTTATTTAATTGTAACATAACTTTGGGGAAAATAACTATGTTGATTTTTTTTTAAGCTTGAAAAACACTGGGCCAGACATTCCCAAAGTCTTTCTGAGTGCTGGAGTCGTTTGATTTTTCAATACATGTATTAATTCACCTGTACCAGATATAAGATGTTATTAATATAAAAATGTTTTATGTTACCAAAGGACAAAATCATGTCTCTCTTCCCAAAACACAGGCACAAGAAGAGCCTTTAGTCATCTAATTAAACCTCTTTTATAGTTATTCCAAAGTGTTGGGGACCTACTTCTTTTCTTTCCTTTTTCTCTCTTTCTTTTTCCTAAAGGACTGGACCTTAAGATGTATTTCGTTTAGCAAAGGACTAATTTCTTCTCACACTGACAGAACATAATATAAAAAGACAGGCAAAGTGGAGATGAAGGCAAGATTAAGAAAAGTAACATGAAATTTTTCACATGAAAATATGAAATAATAATTCCATTGTGAAAGAAAAGCCTCGTAAATTATGGAGGATGTCAGGAAAATATTTTGTACTCCTTATAAATTTAAATTGTACTGTCTTAGAAAATTAATGTATGCCTTGGAAAGCTGTGCCTATGTGTCCGTGTCAATATTTACCTGCTGGATAATCAGGAGAATAAAAAGGCAAGTGTATAACTCATAACCAGACTTGAATGAATAACTCAAACTGTGCTAAATGTACCACTAGAAAGTCAGGAGAGGAGAAGGAATTCCTAGGTACTCTGTGGTTTAGGATTTTCAGAAGACAAAATGGTAAATGTGTGGATTAAGAAGGCCTCCATATCTTCGATCAGCCTTCCATCTAGAAATGAGATCTATATTCCTTTCTCTTGGCTCTGGGAAGGTCCTGTGACCTGTATCACCAACAGAATAGGGCAGAAGTCAAGAAGTACCAGTTTCTGAGTCCAGGTCTTGAGAAATAGTAGCTTCTACTTCCTGTCCTTTAGAACACTAGTTCTGGGGGAAGAAGCTGATTACCCTGAGACGGCGTGCTGTGAAGAAGCCTGAGGACACCACATGGACAGGTCCTGAAAATTGAGATGCACATGGAGAGACAGAGAGGATAAAGGGTACAGAGGCGCCAGACATGTGAGTGGAGAAGCCATCTTGGAAGTGAATCCTATACAGATCACAGATGAGCATACCCGTTGAACCCTTTCTAAGTTCCTCACCCATAAAATTGTGAACAAAATAAAAGTTATTTTAAGCCACAAGGTTTTGGAGTACTTTGTTACGCAGTGATAGATAGCCTGAATAGCAGAGATTAGAAAGAGGGCATTTCAGAGTGGTATGAAGATGAAGAAAGAGGAACAAGGTTAGAAAAGGGGTACATCCTGTGAGGACTTAATTTCTTGGTTTCCTCTCCTTTGGATTATGGGGGAAAATTATAGTTAACATACACCTATCAATATTCTCTTCAAAGTGGAAATTCCTTTGGTTACCCCAATTTTTAGTACTCTGAAAAACTAAACCCATGCAGCCTGGATTAAGGTATCATGGAAGGTAGAAGGACAGGTCAATAGAGAGAGAAGGAGTCAGCCCCACATTTGCTCCTCTACTGAGGATAATTCTTAGGACCCAGCCTCCCACAGAAAGAACTATGCCCAATGTTTCAGGTGGCAACCAGCCTGTTGGTCCACTCCAAAGCTACAGCAGCATGTGGAAGCACACAACTCAGAGGGAGAGCTCTCTCCTGAACAAATTAGCTGTGCATATACAGTAGGCTTCTTTGTTTTCCAATATGCTGAAGAGAAGTAGGTGGTAAGGAGAGGGAAACTGACAGGTTACTTAAGAGTCTGTTTTGCTCTTATGCACACACTTTAATCCCTAGAAAGCCCGAAGATTTTTATGTGAGTGTATTCAGTGCAATAAATCTTTGGACCAGAAATCACAAAATGCTCCTGCCCTTGGCCTTCCTGTGTGTTGCATGTGCTCCTCTGAGGAGAAAAATGAGTCTCACAGTCTGCACATGGCTTCCACGATTTACCTTTCATTACTATGGCTTCTTCCAACTAACTGCTGTGATGGTCATCTAGTCTTTTAAAGTCTCTCAGGCAAGGAATCTGACTTTCCTACTCATTCTTTCATTTAGCCACTCAATAAATATTTGAGTTTTATTAAGTTCTAGGATGTTAAGGCTACAAACACGAATAAGGTCCACACCTTGTTCTGAATGTAGTCTTATAGAGATGGTGAGAAAAGTACATGAATAGCTCAAATAAAAAGCATAAAGTGATTAGTATCAAAAGACAGATTCTTTAAAAAGCACAGATTCCTTCAAAAAAGAATAAAACTAACATTTGCTGAGTAGTCCCTATGGAGCATATGTTTTAAATATATTATTCATACTCCTCCACCACCTTATAAGGAAGGTATTAGGATTTCTTTACTTTACATAAATAAAGCTTACATTTTAAAATGTTAAGTAATTTAAGGCCACAAGTAAATTAAAAACCTGTAACTTTCATTGTCTGACATAAAAATTCCATTTTCTTCCCATTAGCTGTCAAGCTTCCACAATGCTATAATTTCCAAACTGAAAACATTTTCTCTAAAACCATCTCATTTGACTTTTACAACAACACCGTGAAGAAGGATGGCCTTCCCATTCCACTCTACAGAGGACAGCAAAGGCTGGAGAGATAAAGTGACTTGTAAGCAGTGGCCAAGATCCAAATTCTATTCTGACCTGAGTATTCAGGTATTCAAGATGGCTTTTCTTTCCCACTCCATGGTACTGTCTTTTCCAGACTGAGGAATTAGAAAAATTTCATGGCAAAGAATGCATTTGATACTGGCCCTTAAAGAATGAATAAGATTTGGACAGTTGTTTACTGGAGTGTGAGAGCTGTTACAGGTAGAATATTTGCAGGTGCAGGAAACAATGAACTGGTGTCAAGAACAAAGTACCTTCGTTACTGACCAAGATAATGTGCTGCACAGAAAATATTACAACCAGCTCAAAAAACACAATATACCACCTGCAGTGCCATATGCCCAGATATTGAAGAGGCTGCAAATATGGAATGTTTTCTTTGTAAGTATATCTGTGGTACATATAACTCCAGTACTCTTAGAAAACAGAGCCTGGGAATTCACGTGGAGTTATATTTTCCATAACACCTAAATTTTACTACAAGTTGAGTCCCCTCCTTTAAAGGCTTCCAATCAAATATTCCTAAGGATACACAGTTGTTCAACACACGCTCACAAGCAATAATATTTAGGCTGAGAATTGCTTCTACTCTATCGGGCCTCAGAGCTTCTGACCTGGTCGGTGGGGACCAGAGCCTCCCCTCATACTCACTGGGTGCTGTCATTAATTCTGTAGAACCCACTGGGATGAAAGGGGTAGGAATCAAAGTGCCTCTTGCTTTTGAGATGTTCACTGTTAGAAGAACCCAAGACAGGGCTACTTGCTTCCCATCCGCCACCACCCTCCTAACACCTGACAGGGTGTTGAAAGATTCTTGCTGAAACTGTTCTTCCAGTTTTTGTTTTCCACCCCGGCCTTCAGGCATTAGCACAAGTGAGGCAAATGGCAAGTAACAGACACTTCTGTGTATCCATAATTCCTTACTGCTCACCCCAGACAGCTAAGCCTTTCTTAGCGTGTCAAGTTCAGTCCAGGGATCTTTCTACCTTCAGAATGAGTTCTCTGAAGAAAATCCTCAGAGCTCATCCAAATGGACTTCTGGTGGCCATTCCTGCCACATTGCTCAGGAAATACATATCAATTGTCAAAAATGTATCAAGCGGCTATTCATCAAACTTGGTCATAAATGCTTAATTCTCACCTTAATTCAAATATGGTACCCTCTTGCCTACTTAATGCTGTATTTTTCTTCTTTGTGTAAATTTTTGGGATAACAGGAATTCTCTATTCCTGAGATATTTTCTACCACATGCCCAAATCACAAGTACAGATCTGAGCCACTAATGGAAACCATCTTAGAAGTCCGACCAGCAGGATAGTATGAGGAGGAGTCAAAGTCGACAGAGTTCAGGTTTTAAGCCTAAAGAAAGGGCTTTGTTTGAATCTAGGCATCACCGTTTAGAGACTATGTAGCTTTAGACAAGTTTTTTAAACTGCACTGAATCTCAGCATATACCTTGTCAAATGTGAATAATTATAATATTGTCCATATTGCCTAGCCAACAGCATTATAGTATTAAAAAGGGCAGTGATTTCCTTACACCTTTATGTGCCAGGCACTGGTGGTGGGCCCCTGACATCCATGTCTGATCGTCCTCATTTGTACACTGCAAAGGAAGTATTATTAACTACTGAGGCTTATTCTTTCCCCAAGAGCATACAGCTAGTACATGGCAGAGTATTTAAGTCAGATTTGTCTGATGATAGAGCCATCCTCTTTTCACTACACATTGCTGCTTCTGTTATAAATATTGTTTTGCTTGTTACTGGTGTTTGTCTGCTGGACTAAGAGCTCTGGAAAGCAGTATCTAGGCCTTTCTTCTCAGTACCTACAGTGCTTAGAAGCACAAGGCCTGGCCAAATAAACAAAAAGTTTAACAAATAATTGATGGCTTTATGAACAAGTGAATAAACAAACAATGAATTGTTTCTGTTCTATTGTAAACTCTGGGATACATAAATAATTTGACACCGTCAGTACCTCGAAATGTGAAAAGGGCACCCTCAACATAAACGAATGCATTAAAGTCACCACAGACACACTTTTTAAAACATAGCAACTCTGACACTCATTGTCAACTAGAGCCAATTCCATTAATCAGAAGGGGAAAAAAAGCTTTTACATCCTACTTCCCAAGAAACAAAATTGATTTAATATCTTTTGAAATTTTTAAGTTATTTCAAAATCTCAGGTAAAAAAAAAATCATGCATTGGTATTTTAAACTAAAGTAAGAAATCACGTATATGTTCATGCAGCGTTAAGGCTGTGATTTTCCAATAGTTCTGCATTCCTCTAAGTAAAATGCTATCTACATTTCACAACTGGTGGGTGTAAAGATTGTGAAACAAAGTTGGCATAATCCATCAAACTCACAACCCATGCCAACTTTACTCACTTTCTGGAACACAGGAACTAGGTAAAATTTATGGGAAAATGTTTAAATCAAAACTGACTGCTACTGATGCATATCTCCTAGGAGAGGTAACTCTTTCCCCTGTGATTTCTTTAAGTCCTCATGCAGCATGAGGCATTATGTATTTAACTCTCTCCAGCAGGCGAAAGGGAAGGTTAGTGTTTTTGAGTACTACTATACATAGGCATAAAATGAGGTACTTCGTCCAATCAACACAAGAACCATAAGAGACAGATGATCTATTCCCATTTTAAAGATGACAACACTGAAACTGGGAGAAGCTAAGTAACCTGATCAAGGTTGTACATTTAGTAAGTTATGAAACTGGGATTTGAATCCAGTCTGACTGATCCCAAAGCCTCAGAGGCTCCTCCAGAAGGAAAAAGGATGGCTTAGCAGTACTAGAGATTTTTAAAACATTGAATTAGAAGTAAAACAGAAGGTGGAGTAAGAGAAAACGGTTGTTTGCATATTGTTCAGGATCAGGGATTTTAGAGAGAGAATGAGAAACTTAGCAGGAGTGGTAGGGGAGCAGCAATTATGCTTCAGACCGTTTCAAATAGGTCCACTGATTTCTGGTATTCTATATGCACTTTGGAAAGGGAGAGGGGATAAAGGTGCTTTAAAAATGCTTTTCAAGTACAACAGGTTTAAATGCATCCCTGGCTCTATTCACTCTGCAATAATATGATCTTTAGTCTTCTGAAGTTCAAGTGACTGTCAGTGGCATTTGACCTGCCTCTAACTTTGTTGCCAGTATAAAATGCAGGAGAAACACTGGGAAAGAGAAAACTCACTCACTGTTTAGTGCTGAACTCAGTCCTGAGAATCTCTCTTAGACGTTCCTCACGCCTGACTACCTATTGGCTTCACTCTTGGCTACTCAGCTTGCACCTCTTTCTTCCATTTTTGCCCCAACTCAACGTTTAGACTTGATATTTTTATGCTTTTCCTAGCTGCAAGCTTGGTTTCCCTTGATAGTACTTGTAGATTTTTATTATCCCAGTTATTTTACTTCAAGATACCTCCTCACTTCCTTGCCTCATTTGCAAGAATCTTCTACTCTAGAACACCTGTTTGGGAAACTACCCAACTTTGTTCACATCAGCCACCTGAGCAAGAAGAATACATTTGTTAATGACTTAGATCAAGAATTTTCAAACTTGGCTATATAATCGTGTGGGGAACTTAAAGAAAATATTGATGCGTGGGACCTACTCCAGACAGATTAAACCACAATCTCTAAAGGTGGTGTTCAGGAAGAAATACAGTTCAGATCTTTCAACTACAGGGCAATGTTTATACTATGATGACTGTCTTGAAAAGCTCCTTGAGGCTGGTGTCCTAGAGAAACCTGTCAACCAGCGAGCACACGTTCTCATCTGAATTCAGTCTCTGCCTTAGGCTATTTTTCTGGCATGCCAACACCATGAATGGCAAGTTTAGTTGATAACATGAAAACTTTATGGCAATTGCTGTGTATCATTCAAAACAACCAGTCAGGTGATTGGCATTTTCCTATGTCAGGGGGGTGATTGATGCCCACTGACAGAGATGCAAGATGACTTAGCCTCTTGGTCAGTCTACCTATTGGAAGGAGTAGCAGCATTTGAGGATAACCTGTATCTGCAGAAATAAGTGATGCTATTGCCAAATTCTACCCTTTTTCCCTACAACTCCTAAGGGCAGAAGTTGCAAACTCACATACCCACAGGAGTCAGGCAGGTAATGGAAGTGACTAAAGGGGTCCAAGTGATGACCCTGGCTGGCTAGAGAGCTCCTCACTGAGCAGATAATGCTCAGCTCCTCCTGACTGTTTTCAAGCAGGAATGTGGGTTTTATGCTGCCTCTGATTTGCTTCACTATTTTCTGCATAGTGATACATACAGATTCTTCCAATAGCAACTTGTGGTGACCACGTCATCTACTAAAAAAATTTTAAATCTAGAATTCAAAGTCCTCCATCAAATGACTTATACATCCCTAACCTCACTTATTTTTACTCTACAGTTTGGGTTTCTGACTTTTTGCCAATACACCTTTCTGACTCTGCACATGACTTGCTGATTTCCATCTCATCATTTTACTTGTGTTAGTCTTCCCAGCTGAAATGAGCTCTCCACCCCTTCTATTCCACTGATCTAGTACTTCACCTCTTCTCTTACTTTCCACTTGTGTCACTAGTTCTCAAACCACCCACTCTCTTGTCACTGTCCCCCAAGAGCTTCCAAATGTTCTGTTCCTTTTGCTCAAGCCTAAAGTTGCATCCCCTTGAAAAACAGAAAGCCACCACCTAAAACTACCAAATGATCATCTCTGCCCTCTGACCTCATAAGGAACATCAATAACATTGTTATGTAAAGAAAAGTTACTGGAATAAGCACAGCATAGCTCTATTACAACCGGCTATATATTCAGTAATGATATAAATTGAGTCATATCCTTCATATACCTGTGATTTATACCACAATTTTGTGATATGAAGGTTATCCATAATGCATTTATATCCTGATTCCCAAACAACAGTGACCCAGGAAAAGTTTGACTGTTTCTCTGCATTAACATACAGCTCACAGACTTTTTTTTTTAAGGCCATAATCCTAAAAGTGTAACAGATTTATCAAGACATTGTCTTCCTGCTTCTTGTACCTTGCATCTTTGGGAGTATCTCCCCTCCACAAAACCTGTAGAAAACACCTTAAGAGAAAAAAATTTCAACACACCACCTAGACAAAATGAAAATTGTGATGACATTTGGATTGGCCTGTTCTTCAAATCATAAGTCATCATTAAAATTGCAACAGTTTGCTGCAGGCTGTGGAACAAAAACCACATTCACAGAAAGATATACAAGATGAAAAGGCAGAGGGCTATGTACCAGATGAAGGAACAAGATAAAATCCAAGAAAAACAACGAAGTGAACTGGATATATGCAACCTTCCAGAAAAACAATTCAGAAAAATGAGAGTGAAGATGATCCAGGACCTCGGAAAAAGAATGGAGGCAAAGATGGAGAAGATGCAAGAAATGTTTAACAAACACCTAGAAGAATTAAAGAACAAACAAACAGAGATGAGCAATATAATAACTGAAATGAAAACTACACTAGAAGGAATCAATAGCAGAATAACTGAGGCAGAAAAACGGATAAGTAACCTGAAAGACAGAATGGTGGAATTCACTGCTGCAGAACAGAATAAAGAAAACAGAATGAAAAGAAATGAAGACAGCCTAAGAGACCTCTGGGACAACATTAAACGCAACAACATTTGCATTATAGGGGTCCCAGAAGGAGGAGAGAGAGAGAGAAAGGACTAGAGAAAATATTTGAAGAGATAATAGTCAAAAACTTCCCTAACATGGGAAAGGAAATAGCCACCAATAGTCCAGGAAGCACAGAGAGTCCCATACAGGAGAAACCCAAGGAGAAACATGCCGAGACACACAGTAATCAAATTGGCAAAAATTAAAGACACAGAAAAATTATTGAAAGCAGCAAGGGAAAAATGTCAAATAACATACAAGGGAACTCACATAAGGTTAACAGCTGATTTCTCAGCAGAAATTCTACAAGCCAGAAGGGAGTGGCATGATATACATAAAGTGATGAAAGGGAAGAACCTACAACAAAGATTACTCTACCCAGCAAGGATCTCATTCAGATTCAATGGAGAAATCAAAAGCTTTACAGACAAGCAAAAACTAAGAGAATTCAGCACCACCAAACCAGCTCTACAACAAATGCTAAAGGAACTTCTCTAAGTGGGAAACATAAGAGAAGAAAAGGACCTAAAAAAAACAAACACAAAACAATTAAGAAAATGGTCATAGGAACATACATATTGATAATTACCTTAAATGTGAATGGATTAAATGCTCCAACCAAAAGACACAGGCTTGCTGAATGGATACAAAAACAAGACCCATATATATGCTGTCTACAAGAGACCCACTTCAGACCTAGGGATACATACAGACTGAAAGTGAGGGGACGGAAAAAGATATTTCATGCAAATGGAAATCAAAAGAAAGCTGGAATAGCAATACTCATATCAGATAAAATAGCCTTTAAAATAAGGAATGTCACAAGAGACAAGGAAGGCCACTGCATAATGATCAAGGGGTCAATCCAAGAAGAAGATATAACAATTGTAAATATATATGCACCCAACATAGGAGCACCTCAATACATAAAGCAACTACTAACAGCTATAAAAGAGGAAATCGACAGTAACACAATAATAGTGGGGGACTTTAACACCTCACTTACATCAATGGACAGATCATCCAAAATGAAAATATAAAGGAAACGGAAGCTTTAAATGACACAATAGACCGGATAGATTTAATTGATATTTATAGGACACTCCACCCAAAAACAGTAGATCACACTTTCTTCTCAAGTGTGCACAGAACATTCTCCAGGATAGATCACATCTTGGGTCACAAATCAAGCCTCAGTAAACATAAGAAAATTGAAATCATATCAAGCACCTTTTCTGACCACAACTCTATGAGATTAGAAATGAATTACAGGGAAAAAAATGTAAAAAACACAAACACATAGAGGCTAAACAATACGTTACTAAATAACTAAGAGATCAAAGAGGAAATCAAAATATACCTAGAGACAAATGACAATGAAAACACGATGATCCAAAACCTACGGGATGCAGCAAAAGCAATTCTAAGAGGGAATTTTATAGCTATACAAGCCTACCTCAAGAAACAAGAAAAATCTCAAATAAACAATCTAAACTTAGACCTAAAGGAACTAGAGAAAGAAGAACAAACAAAACCCAAGTTAGCAGAAGAAAAGAAATCATAAAGAGCAGATCAGAAATAAATGAAATAGAAACAAAGAAAATAATAGCAAAGATCAATAAAACTAAAAGCTGATTCTTTGAGAAGATAAACAAAATTGATAAACCATTAGCCAGCCTTATCAAGAAAAGGAGGGAGAGGACTCAAATCAATAAAATTAGAAATGAAAAAGGAGAAGTTACAACAGACACCACAGAAATACAAAGCATCCTAAGAGACTACTACAAACACCTCTATGACAACAAAATGGACAACCTGGAAGAAATGGACAAATTCTTAGAAAGGTATAAACTTGCAAGACTGAACCAGGAAGAAACAGAAAATATGAACAGATGAATCATAAGTAATGAAATTGAAACTGTGATTAAAAATCTTCCAACAAACAAAAGTCCAGGACCAGATGGCTTCACAGGTGAATTCTATCAAACATTTAGAGAAGAACTAACACCCATCCTTCTCAAACTCTTCCAAAAAATTGCAGAGGAGGGAACACTCCAAAACTCATTCTATGAGGCCACCATCACCCTGACACTAAAACCAGACAAAGATACTACAAAAAAAGAAAATTACAGACCAATATCACTGATGAATATAGATGCAAAAATCCTCAACAAAATACTAGCAAACAGAATCCAACAACACATTAAAAGGATCATACACCAGGATCAAGTGGGATTTATCCCAGGGATGCAAGTAGTCTTCAATATATGCAAATCAATCAATGTGATACACCATATTAAAAAACTGAAGGATAAAAACCATGTGATCATCTCAATAGATGCAGAAAAAGCTTCTGACAAAATTCAACACCCATTTATGATAAAAACTCTCCAGAAAGTGGGCAAAGAGGGAAACTACCTCAACATAATAAAGGCCACATATGACAAACCCACAGCAAACATCAATCTGAATGGTGAAAAACTGAAAGCAATTCCTCTAAGATCAGGAACAAGACAAGGATGTCCACTCTCACCACTAGTATTCAACATAGTTTTGGAGTCCTAGCCACAGCAATCAGAGAAGAAAAAAACATAAAAGGAATACAAATTGGAAAAGAAGAAGTAAAACTGTCACTGTTTGCAGATGACATGATACTATACATAGAGGATCCTAAAAATGCCACTAGAAAACTACTAGGGCTAATCAATGAACTTGGTAAAGTTTCAGGATACAAAAGTAGTGCACAGAAGTGTCTTGCATTCCTATACACTAATGATGAAAAATCTAAAAGAGAAATTAAGGAAACACTCCCATTTACCATTGCAAAAAAAGAATAAAATACCCAGGAATAAACCTACCTAGGGAGACAAAAGACCTGTATGCATACAACTATAAGATACTGATGAAACAAATTAAAATGATACCAACAGATGGAGAGATATACCATGTTCTTGGATTGGAAGAATCAATATTGTAAAAATGACTATACTACCCAAAGCAATCTACAGATTCAGTGTAATCCCTATCAAATTACTAATGGCATTTTTTACGGAACTGGAACAAAAAAATCTTAAAATTTGTATGGAGACACAAAAGACCCTGAATAGCCAAAGCAGTCTTGAGGGAAAAAAACGGAGCTGTAGGAATGAGACTCCTTGACTTCAGACAATACTACAAAGCTACAGTAATCAAGACAGTATGGTACTGGCACAAAAACAGAAACATAGATCAACGGAATCAGATAGACAGCCCAGAGATAAACCCACACACCTATGGTCAACTAATCTATACAAAGGAGGCAAGGATATACAATGGACAAAAGACAGTCTCTTCAATAAGTGGTGCTGGGAAAACTGTACAGCTACATGTAAAAGAATGAAATTAGAACACTCCCTAACACCGTACACAAAAATAAACTCAAAATGGATTTGAGACCGAAATGTAAGATGGGACACTATAAAGCTCTTAGAGGAAAACATAAGAATACTCTTTGACATAAATCATAGCAAGATCTTTTTTGATCCATCTCCTAGGGTAATGGAAATAAAAACAAAAATAAACAAATGGGACCTATTGAAATTTCAAACCTTTTGCACAGCAAAGGAAACCATAAACAAGACGAAAAGACAACCTTCAGAATGGGAGAAAATATTTGCAAATGAATCAACGGACAAAGGATTAATCTCCAAAATATATAAACAGCTCATGCAGCTCGATATTAAAGAAACAAACAACTCAATCCAAAAATGGGCAGAAAACCTAAATAGACATTTCTCCAAAGAAGACATACAGATGGCCAAGAAGCACATGAAAAGCTGCTCAACATCACTAATTATTAGAGAAATGCAAATCAAAACTACAATGAGGTATCACCTCACACCAGTTAGAATGGGCATCATCAGAAAATACAAACAATAAATGCTGGAGAGGGTGTGGAGAAAAGGGAACCCTCTTGTACTGCTGGTGGGAGTGTAAACTGATACAGCCACTATGGAGAACAGTATGGAGGTTCCTTAAAAAACTAAAAATAGAACACACACACACAACACCCAGTGGAGTGGGCACTATTATTATCCCCTTTTTACAGAAGAGGAAGCTGAGGATAAAAAATATAAAGTGGGGCTTCCCTGGTGGCGCAGTGGTTGAGAGTCCACCTGCCGATGCAGGGGACATGGGTTCGTACCCCGGTCTGGGAAGATCCCACATGCCACGGAGTGGCTGGGCCCGTGAGCCATAGCCATTGAGCCTGCACGTCCGGAGCCTGTGCTCCGCAACGGGAGAGGCCACAACAGTGAGAGGCCCACATACCTCAAAAAAAAAAAAAAAAGAATCAAAATATATTTCTCTTAAAGTCATGAATCAATATACATAGCATTAAATTGATTTTTTTAAGCAACAGAATTCTAAAAATTGAATTTTGTTTTCAAGTATAATATTACATAAGTGTAGATCTAAATCAGGGAGAACACAAAATAAACATGGAAATTTTATTTTTGTCTTAAGCATCTTATTATTGAAGCTCAAAAAACGTCTTCTTATTTGTTTATTTTATGTCAGTATTTTAAAAACTCACAAAGTTTCAGGTTAAATTTCGCTTAGGCTTAGAAGCAAGAGCACTGAACTTTTCTCTGCTAAGAAATAAGATATATTCAATGAAATAATACATATTTTTAAAAGACACAAATGAGCTTGATAATGTATTAGGGGCTCTCCAAATTATTTTTCAAAATATTTCACCCCTTTTTTTCAGACCAGTAGATTAAGCTATGCAAGTAATTATTTAACTTTTTTTTTGAAGATCTCAGATAACTTTTGTAGACTTTATATAGTGCAGTAAGATGTCTTCTCTTTACAGAAAGGAAAAAGCATGATTAACCCAGAGCATTGAAATAAGTCATTGGATGGCCTGAGTTTATCTGTTTTGCCAAAGGACTTCTAAGCAAGTCTGATGTATAAAGTTTTATCCAAATACTTTAAGTATATTTCAGATCACTGGGGCATTCCAAAATAGTGAACAGGTCTCAGTGATCTCAAAATAGAGCAAGCTAGGGGCTCTAGGGTAAACAAAAGGTCTGTAGAAGAGATTAAAAAGGGGTTTAGGGACAGTGTTAAGGGAAGTCAGTGCAACACCACAGAACAGACTGCAGCTGGTGCTTCTGGATCTCAGTACAAGCAGTTTGGGAGTTAAAAAAAACAACACCCTACACCAACACATGCACATATACACTTCAGTACAATCAAGAGACAACATAGAGCAGTATTTCCTGAAGGCTGGCCTCTAACCATCAGAAACAAAACCACCTGTGCCACTTGTACCAAACCTATGAAATCAGAATTTCTTTGCATGGAACCCAGGAATCAGCATCTTTAAAAGCTCCCTTGGGGATTTCTAAGTAGACCAAACTTTGAAAAGCACTACAAGATACTCTGAGGATAAAATTACATAAAAATGGCCAACAGATACATGAAAAAATGCTCAACATCATTAATCATCAGGGAAATGCAAATCAAAACCACAATAAGATACCACCTCACACCTTGTCAGAATGGCTGCCATAAAAAAGACAAGAGTTAAGTGTTGGTGAAGATGTGGAGAAAAGGGAACCCTTGTGCACTGTTGGTGGGAATGTAAATTGGTGCAGCCACTACAGAAAACAATATGAAGGTTGCCCCCAAAAATAAAAATAGAATGATCCAGCAATCCCATTTCTGGGTATATATCCAAAGGAAATTAAAACAGAATATCAAAGAGATATCTGCACTCCATGATCACTGCAGCATTATTCAGAATAACCAAGATATGGAAGCAACCTAATTGTTCATCAGTGGATGAATGGATAAAGAAGATGTGGTCTATATACACAATGAAGTATTATTCAGCCATAAGGAAGAAGGAAATCCTGCCATGTGCCAAAACACGAATGAACCTTAAGGGTATTATACTAAGTATAATAAGCCAGAGAGAGAAAGACAAATACTATACAGTATCACTTGTATGTGGAATCTAAAAAAAAAAAAGAAAAGTAAAGAAAAGAAAAAGTCAAACTCAGAAACAGAAAATAGAAATGTATTGCTAGGAGCTATGGGGAGAGGTTGGTAAAGGGTATAAAGCTACAGCTATAAGATGAATAAAGACTGAGGATCTAGTGTACAACATGGTGACTATAGTTGACAACACTGTATTGTACAGTTGATCCTTGAATAAAGCTGGGGTTGGGGCACCCACCCTTTGCACATTTGGAAATCTGAGTGTAACTTATAGCTGGCCCTCCAAGTCCACAATTCCTCGTATCCGAAGTTCCACATCCACAGATCGATCAGTACTGTAGTATTTACTATTGAAAAAAATCCTCATGTAAGCAGATCCGTGCAGTTACAACCTGTGTTGTTCAAGGGTCAACTATATAACTGAAATTTGCTGGGATAGTGGAACTTAAATGGTCTCACCAAAAAAAAAGATGTGAGATAATGAATGTGTTAAATAACTCATTAACTAGATGGGGAGAATTCTTTCACAATGTATACATGTGTTGAATCACCACAACATACATTTTGAATATCTTACAATTGTGTATGTCAATTATACCTCAATCGAGCTGAAATTGTTAAAAAAATTTAGAAGCTCC
Organism: Aethalodelphis obliquidens; assembly: GCF_003676395.1. Classification (NCBI taxonomy): domain Eukaryota; kingdom Metazoa; phylum Chordata; class Mammalia; order Artiodactyla; family Delphinidae; genus Aethalodelphis; species Aethalodelphis obliquidens. Next base: position 82,337,546 of record NW_020837946.1, on the reverse strand, counting down.
AGCATTTAGGAAACCTGGTTTGAGCCTCAGCTCTACAATGTGAAAGTGGGAACAATAGCAGTGCCTGCCTCACAGGATCATTGTGAGGATTACCCTAAATGAGATCATGTGTGTGAGGCATGAAGAGTAGGTTCTCCATAAATGGCACTGTTAATATTCCACATCAGCTTCCTGAAATCACAAGCACACCCACACACTGGCAGCTCCCAGGCCATGAAAGGGATGAGAACCAGAATTCTGAGAAAGATGTTGAGACACCTGAGTTTTCTGCCTGCTGCTGCAGGTGCTGATGCATCACCACAGCAGCACCATTCAATTTCCTCTACGCAAACCAAGGTTCAATCTGACATGAGTCAGGGCACTCCTACATTTACAGATTTACCACAAGCGATGGACCCCTGTGCTCCTGTGAATTAGGAATTAAGGCTGATTTACATAATGTTTAGAAAGCTCAGAAACTTCGTATTTTGTCTAAAATAATTGTGATTCTCCAAGGTTTTCCCAACTGTGCCAATTTGGCTGGAGCTGTTGCTTGGATTGCCAGCCTGCATCCAGATTTCTCAGTCTAATCTTTGGCAGGATCCTACTCATTCCAGTTTCAGGACCAAGAGATGGCAGCAGCCCAACAGCCCAAGTGCACACTCCTGCCAAATCAGCACTGGCCAGGAAAAGCCTTCAAGAATGTGAAACAAAAGAAAGTTCAGTCCCTCCCCTCAAGGCAGCACTTGACTGAGTTGGCCACCCTGCAGCTGGTCAAAGGACATCCTCCCTCCTCCAATCCAGAGGAGGCCATGACTAGAGATGCCCTTATAGGCAACATGAAGGCATAGTGGAAAATGTTCCATCATATCCTGTAACTGAAATATTAAAAAGAAGGGGGAAAAGGTTGGGTCAAATTGGTTCATGTCATATAAAATGACACCCCTATGTATCCTGGTCACATATGCAGGGACTATGCAGATGGCAGAAAGTGAAGTGTGGACTCTTGATTTTCTGAATAACTGATTAGTAGTTACAGTCCAACTAACAGGTTCACTTTAAGTCCTAAATTAACTTTCTGTGCTACCTACCTTGATCAATAGACCATAAAATTGCCAAATCCCTACTTCACTTTATAATCTATGCTAATGAATATAACGTGCTAATAAATATCACAGTGACAGTAGAGCCAGTAAACTTCACAATTCTGAGCATAATTATTTTATATTGTCACTTTCAAACATCAGAATACTAAACATATAGATGTTTAGACATTGGAGTTATATTAGAGAATATCTTGATCCAGATAATAGCAATATATTCAGGGAAAGTGAAAACCAGTAAAAACACTATCAAACGTGGAACTCACCTATAATTAGAATACTTAAGTTATTATTTGCTCTTTTTTCAAAATGTTTAAGCTATTTAATCATAAATAAGAAAGAATGATATTATTTCTTTCTGCTTCATCACAATTTAAGTAATTTGGCAATTTATTAACAACTTCATTCCAAAAGGTTTTGTCCCAGGGCTATTTTCAACATTTGTCCTGAAAGGTAACATTCGATCTGTCAGCTCCAATAGTCTCAGATTTGACAAATTAGGTTATCTTGTTACAGACCTAACAATGTTTTCTCCTGCATCTATTCTAAGACTCCTACTAATGCAGAAAAAGTCTTCTGAAACTTAACAAGGAAAAGAAGTAAGTATGAATAAAGGGTTATTTCATATATGTAGCAAATTAAATACACAAAGTATGTGCAAATATTAGAGGGTAGATGTGCATATTTTTAAATGCGTGCAGGTTAATTAAAAGAGAAAAGCTATAGAAGGTAGTAAAGTTTGATTCATATCTTTGGGATTCAAGGCATGAGATGCCCTCTACTCCTATATAGTCAGAAAAGCAAATAGTGTCAGACCAGACAGACCACATCAAAGTGCTGTTGAAAACATGTAAAGCTCATTATCCTAGGGGATGTCAAAAGAACTACACAGAAAATGCAAAATGTTGTCAACGTTTTTTGTTTGCCACAATGCCAAGTAACTACCTGGACTCATTTTAGCACAGAACTGGCCAAATATCGACAGGCATTAAACACCTGAAGTGCCCTAACGAACCAGTTGCCCAGTTGCTTTGACATCATCTTAACTCAAACACAATATGTATATTTTCAATCAATTTACTTTGGATTCATTTTTATATATGAAACATGGTCAGTGTTCCATGAACACATTTTCAGAGGAAAGACTGCTATAAATACAATGTGATAATGACTGGAATGTTTCAGGGAAGGACAGGAGGAGAAAAGAAGACAAGTGCAAACTCTTATAAAATTTAAAATAAACTGTGAACTAAGACTTGGCATTTCATCATTTTTTAACCGAAATCTAATTTGTAAGTTCTGTCCTTTAAAAGAATGTTGCAAGCTTTTTCTTAAATAAATATTCAATTTGAGCTTTGAAAGAGTAATGCTTAAGACTTGCTATGACAGTAAGTCAGCTTTTAAAATTTGAAAAAAAGAAATGTGGGGTAATGACAACATAGGTAGATAGGTAGGTAGGTAGGTAGATAGATGAGACACAAATTTGAGAAGTCTCATTTTAAAAATATAGATTGTGAATCTGTATCTATATTAATTTATGATTTAAACCTCTTTTTTTTAACTTTTTATTTTATATTGGAATATAGCTGATTAACAATAGTTTGTGATAGTTTCAGGTACACAGCAAAGTGACTCAGCCATACATATACAGATATCCATTCTCCCCCAGACTCCCTAAACCTCTTCTTTAAAAATGGATTTCAGACTTAGAATAAAAGAAAACTGTCAATAAAAAAAGAAAAACAATTTAAGTGATGAAGAAGAAAATACATCAATCTCCTAACCTCCTAAAATAATTTCCATGATTGAGCTTTAATATTTAGTTCTGAGTTTCCTGGAAGCAAAGCAAAAAAAGAAAAAAAATGCTATATACTTCTATTTATTATAATAAAAGAAAACATCAGTTCTTTAAGAGAAAACACTTTATCCTCAAATCAAATTTGGAAGTGATTTATCTTATTAGTTTCCATATAAGGCACAATCAAAAGATAGAAAAAATTTCACTGATGATTTTACAAAGAATCAAGAAATCAATATCTACTATGTTACCACTTCTTATATTGAGCCTCAAAAAAACAGACAACATAATCAAACCTAACTCATGGTTTTAATTCAATGTAACAAGACTTGAGTGTTAGGAATATACATGTTCAAAGTCTGTCTCCATTAATTACTATCTGAATGATATTGTAAAAATTTCCTTAACTTTTCAGAGCCTGTTGCACCATTTGTAAATGATAATATCTACAATGTGAATATAATTCTGGATTTTATAATTTAATAAATCATATAAAGCATCAAGTATTTTGCCTGGTAGAAAATAAAAAACTTCCTATAAACTTTCTGGTGAAAGCACAATGATAGGTAAAACTAGGAATATATTTAGAGAAAGATGAATAGAAGGTTACTTTGACTCTTCTTGAATATCATTTCACTCTGTAAGAAGCTATAAAATTGTTAGCTCAGGTTAAACCCTGGAAATTGCCTACAGCATCAATATTCTGTTCGGCTAGCTGAAGGCAAAGATTTGAGCTTTGTTTATCTAACAAATAAACAAGTCCAGAGATTTTTGGTTGAGTTTGGGGGGCAACATTTTAAGCCTTTATCCTGCCAAAAGAAGTCTCGAAAATTCAGCCCGGTTTTCTATAATTATGTCAAAGCTGCACCCAATAATAATTTGGTCCCTTACTTCCTTTGTATGATATCTCTTGCGGAGTTCTCATAGGATGGCAGGAGGGCCTTGTCCAAGTGATCAAGGTAGGCTTTGGGTAACCTTAACATCATCCCAGTTCTTGGGAATGGAGACCAGGACAAAAGTTCAATTCTGTCAACACGGGCTATGGAAGAAAGAAGCTTGGTACCAATGACTCGACAAGTAGATGTTGATGCGAGGATGCGACAGTATATTTTATTAATTCCAGAGTCAATAAGTTAGTGTCCACTGACAGTTTAAGTGTAAGCAAGGCACAGCCCTTCTATAGTAGAAATAAAATGCTATCCAATCTCAAAAATATAAAATCCAATAGAGAAAACTTGACAGTAAAAGAGTCTCAGTCTACAGATAAAAGCAAGTTATAGTGAAATGAATTTGAACTATGGAGAAAAGAAAACTGTATTCTCAACCCAATGTAACTGTTTTCTAGGATTTGGCCCAATATGGTCAAATCTCTGGACCTCAGTTTCTTCTGTATCTTTCAGCTCATTGCAAAGGTTAAAGATGATATCCGCAAAACATCTAGTACAGTCCTGACACATGGATGATACTTAATATTACTAGTTGAAAGATGCTAAAAGGTGATGATTTTTATCAAGAACTGAAAGACACAGTTACACAAGTAAACTAACAGGATTCGGAATGCTACTAATTTTACTTTTAGTAAAATAAGTGAACATGGTTATGGAAATCCATCCTCTTATGTCCTCACTAGAGTATAGGGAGAGGGGATTTGGAAGTATGTGAAGAAGCAGGAATCAAAAATCAAAAATGAATCAATGGAAGTAGATGCTTACATAAGAGCTGTGAGTAAAAGAAATGGGCTGAGGAAGCAGGCAGTATCCTTTCTTTCCATAGCCTGGGTTATGATAAAGTAAATATCGCTAACACCTCAGTAAGAGTTAGCTTCTGACAAGAAGGGTTTTCCTAAAACTTTAATCTTAATTTTTTTTTTAATTCAGAAAACTCTCAGACTCCTAAGAATTTTTATAATGAATTTCTTACATCCAGGAAACAATTTCTGTAGGCTCTGTGAACACATGATGAGTGTGGTCAACTAGGGAGCCTTTCATTGAAAACACATTTTCAGAGATTCTCAATGCTCATTTGACTAAGAGTAGTGGAAAAAAATAATCAATGTCAATGTTGACTATATATCTTCATCTAGTCCTTTCTTCCTTGGCTTTAATCCCAATAGATTTCTCTGAAGCATCAGACCTGGGGAAAAATAACTGACATGGCCTCACACACAAAAGAACAAACCTGGCAGGCTTCTAAGGTACAGCAGCCTTAAAATATCCCTGTGCTGGCAAGTTGCCTGCAAGTTTGACTGCCAAGGGAATTGCCCTGGTTGGCATTCACATCCAGTGACCTACCAGTGAGAACACAGTGACAGAAGCTTGCTGGCCTGCCTATAGCTAAAGAGGTGGTTTCCATCCAGGGCATTTGTGCATTGTTAAGCAAAACCATATGGAGAAGTGTGTTTAGAGGGACTGAGGTTATTTATATTCACAATGGAATGTCCATATTGGGGTCTTAACATAGCATAGGAAATCCTCTTGTGATGCTATGCCTAAAGTCCCATTTGTTCACATAGATGAGTGAAGAGTCATTTTTACCAAAAAAAGTTATACTCAAATTCAGAACACCATGATAAATTGGATCTAAGAAAAAAGTATAAGCTATTTTGTGACAGCAGCACTTTCCATGTGTTTTATGTTAATATCCCATGCTGGCAAAGTACTTTGTCCTATTTTTTATATGATTTTTAAAAAGAAAAGTGCCCACTTTCTCTATAAGCTTTATAAAAAAAAAAAAAAAAAAAGGCCTCCTTAGACTCTCCTCTCTAAGAAATTGGGTCAATGATGGAGAATGAAATATTAAAAGCACTTTAAGAGGAAAGGGAGCATAGCTATACAGATTGATGTCATGATCATTTTATTATATCTATTATTGGTTACAGTAAATGCACATACCTTGTAATAAATATATCTGAAAGAAAGACACCTAGACCTTAACTGAAACTTTATTATAGATGTGTTTATAATGTGTTTTTTCCAATTATTGGAAAAGATATTGATACTAACTGACTTGCTTTCTTTTCATGAATGGTAATGAGCATATATTATTGATGATGAGCATATATTATCGCATTTTATCTATTTGTACTATCCATGCTTACCATTATCATAACTACTCCATACAGCAAAACTTAGAGAGGAAGTGACCGGAAGATACTTCTTCACTTGGTTCTTTTATTGTAGAAGTGGAACTCCACCTACACAGAGAGTTCCTAAGAGTGGCTCTCTATCTGGGTAGAATATTCCCTAATTTTCTTCACCTTAGAAGTTTTAAGTTTGTCTAAGAGGTGAGTAGAAGAGGAATAAAATATTCAAGCAATAATTCCCAAAGATAGGGGGATTTCCATCACTTTGCCTTTGCCATGTTCTTAATTGTTTTCATTAGGGATGATTTCCAAATGTTTTCTGCTCATTGAAGCCATTCGTATACTTCAAGGCTGTTCCTCTTTGGAATTATAATCTATTTCATATGATGGTTATATGTATACAGACCTATCTCACCCAACTGGATTATAAACCCTCACAGAGCAGGAAACATATCTTAGTCATCTTTGTCTGGGAGTTTAATGAACCTTGTGAGGGAAGCCACAGACTGGCAGAGAGGAGAGCAAATACTTTGTGCAAGAAGAAGAGTCATATTTGCATTTGCTTGACCTTTCTTGTAGTATAATCCCAATGAGATAATTTCTGCTGATTCTGTAGTGTTTCTTATATCACTTTATTCTTTAGGAACCCTGTGTAATTAAAGCTATAGATAAAAAATAAATGTGTTTGGGGTGCAAATTATTTAATTATTAACCTCACCTTATCTCAGTTGTGGTATAACAATAGCCAACATTTATTGAACACTTGGTACATATGAAACAGTTTCTAAGTGCTGGATATAGATTCTCATTTGAGCCTCTCTCTCTCTTTCTCACTCTCACACACACACACACACACACACACACACACACACACACACCCCACCCAATGGAATGGGCACTGTTATTATCCCCTTTTTACAGAAGAGGAAACTGAGGATAAAAAATATAAAGTGGGGCTTCTCTGGTGGCACAGTGGTTGAGAGTCCGCCTGCCGATGCAGGGGACACGGATTCGTGCCCGGGTCCGGGAAGATCCCACATACCACAGAGCGGCTGGGCCTGTGAGCCATGGCTGCTGGGCCTGCGCATCCGGAGCCTGTGCTCCACAACGGGAGAGGCCACAGTGGTGAGAGGCCCATGTATGGCAAAAAAAAAAAAAATACATATATGTGTGTGTGTGTGTGTGTGTGTGTGTGTGTGTGTGTGTGAAAAAATGGTAGAGGCTGGATTAGAATCCAGGTCTGTTGACTCCAAAATCCTATACATCAAAATAATAATAAAAAGGATAGTATTATGATGGTTTCTAAAACTACAGTAGTAAAATGCAATTTAAATATTTAACTGAACTGCTTACAATCTACCAGATGATATAAGAAATGCATATTATCTAAAATAAGAGAAATAAAAAAATATTATGGGAGGTAGGGGAATTCCTTTTGAATGGATGAATCAGAGAAGACTTCTTGAGAGAGGCAGAGATTGTAAAGAGTAAGCAATAGACCCTTGGAAAGTGGGAATCTGGGCATTCTAGGAAAATGGAACATAAATACACACAGATGCAACACTGTATGTACTTTTCAAAGTCCCTGTTTTGTTTGGGGGTTTTTGTTTGTTTTTGTTTTCATTGTTGTTTTTTGTTTTTGTTTTTTGCAGGAGTTTAGAGTACTTACAGGGATAGGAAGGTCTTAAATACCAAGCTAAGGAATACAAATTGTATTCCATTGGTAACAAAACAGAGTAGGAACCTGTGGGGCCTTCCCAGGGTGCTAGTCTTTTCTGTGTCCCCCATTCCTTGTTTGTAGGAAATAGGCTTCATTCAGCCTCCTTGACCTTCCCTGTGTTCCAAAGGTCAGATTCAAACAGTTCCTAATCAGGGAAGGGAGGGTATGCAGAAAAAGAGGAGGAGCACTTAAGAAACAATAGTGCAGCCTTGGGACAGGATCCTGGTTCCTCCTCAAGAAATATACACACAATATCTTTAAATTCTTCTGCAGGAACTAAGGGCCCCACCCAGGTAGAGGATGGCAATTTCAGGCTGAGCACAAGATTCCAGAATACCACCCTGTTACCTCACCACCAACCAATCAGAAGAAAGTCACACACTCTGCAGCCCTCACCCCAAATTTTGCCTATTAAAAACTTCTCCCCAAAAACCATTGGGGATTTCAGGTTTTTGAACATAAGACACCCATTCTCCTTGCTTGGCCCTACAATAAAACTTCCTCTGTTCCAAACTCTGACGTTTGTTTGGCCTCACTGTGCATTGGGCACAAGAACTTGTATTCAGTAACAGTAAAAGGGACAGTAACAGTAAGGCCAAGTTGTGCTTTAAAATAAATTCATCTGGTTCTTGTGTTAAATTGGGTTAACATTAGGAGTGATTGAAAGAGAGGAACTCACTTAATCCAACTCTCTAAATAAAAATGAGAGCCTGGTTTGTAACAGAGGAATGAAAAGAAGGATTGCACCTTGCAGAAATGAATTCTGTAAGGCTAACTATGTAGGGAGAGAGTCAATTCAAAGATAATACCAAGGTTTTGCCCTGAATAACTGGCAAATAAAATATGTGGTTTGAGAAAAAGATATTAAATTTATTTGGTATCTGTTGAACTTAAGATGCCAACCAGACACTTAGGACTATCTGACCAGTCACTGGGATTGAATCATTAGTAGATGGTCAGCTGATTTGACAATAAGGATTGTGGAAGTTATCTGGGGTGACACATCATCTTTGAAATCCAGGGAATGGATTAAATGGTGACTGATACCAACATGTCTTTCCTTTCTTCATATTATTTCTATTATTATTGTGTATTGAGAGTGTTCCAAAAAACTAAGATGGGGGTCTTTTTTTTTAAAATAAACTTTTACTTATTTTAATCCAAAAAAGAAGGAAACATGTAGTCCACGTTTGGATAATAAAACAGAAATACATTCTACATTCCCAATATTTAGAAAAGAAAATAAAGTGGAAGCTAGCCCATGAACTTCAAAGTTCATGAAAACATATTGAAAATCGTGTCTGGAGGCAATAGGAGAAAGTGTGTTAATTGATAATTTACAGAACTCCCAGCATCAACCCACAAGTGAGGAACACTAGAGAAACAATGTGCCCTTCCACATTAATTGACTTCAATCCTTTAAGTATACTGTCTAATGAATAGATCAGGGTGAAACAGTGGACAGCTGGACATCAGAGAAGCATGTGATACAACTGCATGACACAAGGATTGATTTACAAGATCAAAAACATAGCTTGAGGGAAGAACTTTTGGAATGGATTACGGATTGGCTTGGGGACAGGAAACTAGTGTCAGCCAGAGGGAGGGGACTTAGTGGCAAACAGCTAATAAGTAGGGGCCAAACATTTGTTCTTCCCATGTATGTCCATGAGAGTCGTATGCAGGATTTTTGGAGAATTTAAACTTCACTTGTCGTGGAAAGTGAACTAACGCAGTAACTGTTGCTAGGTAGAAGAGAAATGGTTAGAATTGTTCAGCTAGGAAGAAAAATCCCAAAGGAGGCCCTCCATTACAGCCCCATCTCCCAATAAGATTAATATAGAAATTCACAGTAAGTATTTAGAAACTTGTGCAGCAGTTTGACAGAGTAGTCATATCTGTTGTACTTAATAATAAAAAAATTGGAGGTTTTGTTTTGTATATCTTTTAACTTCAGTTTTCTATTAATTCAATTATATAGTATTTTATACTTTAAAAATTGGTCTGTGACAGCTTGGAAGTTAGAAGAAAAAGAAAAAAAACTGGTCCTCCCATACAGATAGTTTGAGAAACAGTGGCACCAAAGTACATCTTTTGGTAAGTAACTGAGATTGGGGCACTTGGTTTGGACTAAGATAACTGGGTTGAAATTTTGGAGCAAGATATTTTTCAGGGAAATTCCCATGGACAGTAAAAAGAGACTGATGTATTTTGAGAATCTTATGAATGAATGAATCTGATTTGGTAGGGTTTGGGCCTAGGAACCTGTATTTTTTAAAGCTCTTGGGTAACTTTTATGATCATAAAGCTTTGGAAATACATCACAAGAAGGTAACAGTGCTCTCTATATGGTATTTTTTTATTTATTAGAATCATGAAAATAAGGTCTCAAAATTCTAAATCACACAAATAAGATTTTTTTTCTGATTCTCTGTTTGAGGGCAAAGTCATAGAAAGCATATGTATTATATAAAAAAACATGTCCCAACAACAGGATGAGTGGACTGTGGAAGCTGCCATCAGGCTGACAAAGTGGGAGCCTGGTGGAACTTCCCAGTTCAGTTGCCTCTCATAGCCAACTCAACTGGAGTTGTTCTCTCTGGGACCTGAGAACACAGCCTCCAGTCTCACCTTCAAGCTCATGGTCTGATGCAGTAGCACCATACAGTATCTCCCTTTTTCTTTTCTTTCCTCTTTTCCCCTTCCAGTCTCCCCTTTCTCTCTTTCTCCCTGTCTCTTTTACTTTTCCTCTTTCTCTCATCTGTTTCCCTTTGATTTCCTTACACTTACCCCATCTTTTCACCTTTCCTTCTCCTTTTCTGTTTCTTCATTCTCCTCTCTTTAATTTATTCATTGACTATTTCAGTAAATATATATGTATTGGTACCTCCTTGGTGCAAAATAGCATGTAAGAGCTGGAGTTAAGAGGGCAAGTCAGGCACCAGCCACAGCTTCAGGATATTAGGATGACCATCAAGGCAATAGATGGATTGATAAAGCAGTAAACTCTTTCCAAAACCAGAATAATTAACTCCTGCTTATTCCTTTCTTCTTCTTTCCCTTCCCTGGCAAAACTCAACAAAAGTAAACTTCTCACTCTTGTGAAGATCCACATTTGGCACCACAGGGTACCAAGATTTAGCCCTAGATCTACTCTTTTGTATATATAAATTCACAATTGTCATTTGCTTTACTAGGAAAGACAATTTTTTTTTTTTTTTTTCTCTTTAGCTTCTCTGTAGCTGAGATCCTTCCCTCTTGCTACTTCATGATATCCTGAACTGCTTCACACATTTGCTCTTCTACCTATATCCACAGTAATGGTCAGTCCCACTACTTTGTTTTTATCCCAAGGTTGAGATCCTGAGTCTTGCAAATTATACCTTGAAACTGCTCTGAGGTAAAGGCATCATACTATGCAAATATAAGCCCACAGATTTGTATTTCTTCCTGTTTGATTACCTACTGCTGTGATGCAAATTACCCTAAAATTTAGCAGCTTAAAACAATAAACATGCATTATCTTACACAGATTTCTGTGGGTCAGAAATCCAGGGACATCTTAGCTAGGTGGTTCTGGCTCAGCAGCTCTCATGAGGGTGCAGTCAAGTTGTCAGCTGAGGCTGCAATCATCTGGAAGCTTTACTGGGGCTAAAGGATCCATTCCCAAGATGGCTCATTTGCATGACTACTGGCTGGAGGCCTCAGTGTATTGTAGATTGTTGACGTGTAGCCTTCATACATACATAAATGGACCTCTCACACAGCTGTTTAAGCATTCTCACCAAGTGGCAGGTAGCTGCCCCCAGAGCAGGACATTAAAAAAAAAAAAGCAAGGAGGAAGCCTCATTGCCTTTGTGACCAACTACTGGAAGTTGTATAGCATCACTTCCACTTTATTTAATTAATTAAATGTGAGTCACTAATCTCAACTACACTCAAAGACTCAAAGAAAAGGAAATTAGGCTCTGCCACCTGAAAGGAGAAATATCAATAACAGCAAAGAACAAATGACATTTTAGTACACTTGACTCCTTCGTATCATTATAATCTGTATCCAAATAACTGACAAATTCCTTTTTTTTAATCTTCTGTTCAAAATTCATTCAGTTCATATGTAACTCTAAGATAAAAATCTTACTCATTTTCTTAATAATTTAACATCTTTCTTTTATGATTTCTTTAACTCGGATGTAATTCTTCCCCAATAAGCCTATATCAACTTGACTAAATTAATCTCAGTGCTTCTACTTACTAAGAAACCATAACATTCTGCCCATCCCAGTTCTCTCATTAGCTCGCAAATCAAGTGTATACAGTTGCTTCTAGAATCAAGCTTTGCCCTTAAACTAAAACTATTTCCCTTTTCTCTCTCATTCCAACAAAAGAATTGTTAGCCTTTGCTTCTCAGCAGAAGCCATGATCAATCAATCTGAAGTTCAGACAAAACAAGGATAGCATAGGAAGTATTGTTTTAAGTCTAAAAGAGTCTTTCCTGACTGGACACTAAATGACAGGAGGACTATATCTGTTGTGTTGACTGATGTATGCCCAGTACCTGAAACAATGTCTGGCACACAGGGGCCCACAAACAATATTTACTAACCATAACAACAAATAAAACTGAGTGAGTTGATAAGTGAGCTGAATGAAATATCCTCTGTGGCGTTCACCTTAAAAAATTGTCACTGACATATATGATATCCTCATTTCCCCCACATTTCCCAGGCCACAATATTGCAACTTGTTTCTCCTACATGTTCTCCTCTTAAGGCCAATATCTGTTGATTCATTTTCATTTACTGATTATTTATGTAAGCTTTAAAGCAAGGATAAAAATCTTTATTTAGGAGTCATTTTATTCTCAATTAAAAATCCTTATTTAGGAGTCATTTTATTCTCAATTAAAAAATAAATTCTCATAATTTTAATTGTGGCACCCAAGAGAAAATATATATATAATATTACTGAAAATACTGAATTTGTGGTAAAAAACAGTATAGGTAATCTGAAAACCAATCACATTGATACTCATATCACAAACTCTCTTGGTAACATAAACCAAATTTAGAGCCCCTATACCTTTTTCTTTCTATTCAAATAATGAGTTTAATTCACTTGCTCAAGGAAGATTTATTGTGATATTGTCTTATATGTATGTATATAAGCAAAACAGATACAGTTACTATTCTCTCAGGAAACTCAGATTAGTTTTGTAGCAAGTAACATAAATAAATATGTAACTACAACTTATTTCCCAACCAAATTAAAATTTTGGACTTAAGAACAGCAAAAATATATAATCTGATGAAAAAAAAAAGGTATAGAAAACTTGTTATCTCCCCCTTACAGCTGACATCTGAAGATGAAATATATTGACATAAAGTTAAAATCCACTGCTTAGGGGGATGTGTAAAATCATTCAATGCACACTGAATAGGAATCATCTCTGCTGTCTGTACTCCTGGTGTTAGAGGCTCTCAGTTGTTTCAATCTACTGAAAACTAGGTTCCATACAACTTCAATTCACGTCAAAATAACAGGATGTTTGAAGGGATAACTTCTACATAACTGAATATTATCTGGAATAATTTGAAATTAAAAGTTAACTATTCTACAGCCACAAAAGGAATTAATAGGGTCTAAATCTTGGTCATTGTAGCGGGGAGGCTGTCAATCCTCACCCAAGAATCAAAAATGGTCCTAGCAGGACTCATATTTCGCTCTCAAAATGGATGACTTGAGGAGAGTTTAACAAAGGAGTAGTTACAAAGGGAGTGGGGAAGGTATTAAAAAATATAAGGGAGCATGCAGTATTCCAGAGCTAGAAGTAGTGGGTGTCATTACCCCCTGGGCCTGCAGGTTCAAGGAAAGAACATGGAGGCAGAGACAGTGGTATGGAAAGGGACATCTGACAGAGGCCTTGGCCTTATGGAAGCGGCCAGTACCCAGCAAACCCACAGGAAACCCGGAAAACAAGTTCCCTAAATTTGCTGTCCTCCCTCAGAACTCGTGCTAGGGTTCCCCCTTATTCAAACAGACAGAAAGCAGAAGGGAAGGGAAATGATGATGTTCATCCCAGTCACAGTCCTTAGGCACAGAGGTGGGATGAGAAGTGTGAAGTTGATCTGGAGTAGCAAGCAGAAGATAACCAGCAAAAGTCAATCATTTTCACAAGCACTCCTTAACGTCCACTTTGATTCTTTGTCCAGGAAAGAAGAGATTTATCTCCCCAGCTAAGTCCCATCAGATACTCATCATGGCCATGTTCCTACCTGAAACCTAATCATGAGCCATCATCGGTTCTTTTTTCAATGTAGGGTAATAGGTAAGGAAGAGGAACAGAGGAACAGAAGCAATTAATTAACATAAAATAGGTCCTACAGTCCCTGCTTCTAAAGCTGATCACAAGATCTCTGTTTGTAATCACAGCTGACACTATTCATTCTTACCCTATGTCAATACCTCAGTTAGATGGGGCTCTTTAGATAGTGAGGTGACTCGAATCATTTCTCTGGGGTGGGAGAATATGAGTCCTTAGTTACCTTCTCTTTATTGGGTTTTCATGACTTTACACTGATCAGGACTACTGAGCAAGAAAAGATACTTAGAGATACCCTAGTGAGTCCTCTGGGTTCCAAATATAGTTCTCTTTGCCTTTGTTGTTTAGCAGCAACCCAATTTACCCCTAGTAATTGGCACACCTATCTCAACCAAAATAGTGACTCCTTTCTCTGTCTTCTGATTCAAAGACATGAAGAGCCAGGCAGCAGGCCCAGCTTCCACCAGAGACATTATCCATTGTTTTGGACAATGGCCACATCGGAAGACCACTCACACTTTCCTTGCTGTAAAATATGTTCTCTAGTTGGAGGCCATGTTGGGTGGAATATCATGATAAGGCAGAAATATAAGTCAACGAATGGTAATGCTGGCCAAGGCTGTCCAGGCAGGAAAGGCAAAACTGCTCCTGAAATTTGAGAATTTTCCTATGGAAACAAAGCACTGACTTTAGCCATGAGGGGAGGGATCAAATGTAATCAACTGGCTACCAGGTAGCTAGACGAATCCTCCAGGAATTGTTACCATATCAGGGCTCAACTTTAGGCTGTCTTGGTAGATGGGCACTCAACAATGGCAGGAGAAATAAGAGCCTTGGTGAGGGCATACTGTTGAGTTTATAGGGTTTATTTTCTGATTAAGAGGTAGTCTTATAAGATTGAATAGATTCAAAGAAAAAGTTAAGGAACTGCCTACTGAGTCTGGCTCACCTCAAGCTTTAAGGAAAACCCAGCTTCTCCCTGAAAATACCCAGACACCCCAAAGTTTTCCAAGAAAGGTGATGTGGATTCCTTATTCAAGTAAAGGCAGTAGACAAATGTATGAAGACTCAGCAGACTTCTCCCCATGAGGAGAATGTCCTTCTCTTGAAAATTTTGGGGTTATGATTTTTTATTAAAAGAGAGGGTAAACAGAAGATGTTACATATTGGATTAGCCATAATCCCCCTGCCTGCCTTTCCAGCACATGTTTCTGTACTACAGACTTTTTCTACTCGAATTGTGGTTCATGGAGCAGAAGTACTGGCATCACCTCTGGTCTTATTGGCAGTGACCACTGGACCTGATCAGAATCTGTATTTTAACAAGATCTCCAGGTGATATATATATATATATATATATATATATATATATATACACACACACACACACACACACACACACACACATACACCTTGAATTTTGAGAAATACTGTTGTAGATTCCTTTAGTCTTCTTTGTAGCCAGAGTTCTTCATATGACCTGCATTCTGCCAAGCAGATACACCTATATGTGCATAAGATTTATAGTAATAAGGTGAACCATCTCATACAGCAGTAGTTTTCAAACTTTTTGCCTGAATCAAAAACACAAATCATCAGGCCTTACCCCCAGAGCATCCAATTCAATAGGTCTGGGGTGGGCTCTGAGTATTTGCATTTCTAACCAAGTTACCAGGTGATGTCAATGCTGCTGCCAGGGACCACACTTTGAAAACCACTCTTAGACAGTATAGTGGCAGAGGTGTCTGGTTCTTCGGAGGCCAGCAACAGTGGGAGAACTTGCCCAATGTAACATCTTTGTGATCATGGCAGAGGCCTTGGGTTCCAGGCCAATGGCAATAGCAGCTTCCTTAGCAAGCCAGTTTTCAGTGTGGTTCTGGGCATTGTTCCCAGAAATTCAGCCTAGAGTCTGTACTTTTAGCTCTCCCAATAATTCTGTGAACTATCATAAATCCCTTGCTAAGTAAACTTGCTAGGTCAGATTCTGTTGCCCACAACTAAGAATGCTGGTCAATGGAGGTCTTACATATGCCTAACAAAGGAATTTTAGGGACTGTACTTATTGTTCAGCCCAGATAACTTCTTAGTCCATCCATTTAGGATGCAATAACAAAATACCACAGACTGGGTGGCCTACAAAAAAACCAAATTGATTTCTCACAGGCCTGGAGGTTGAAAGTCCAAGATCAGAGTGCCAGCACAGTTGGGTGAGGGCCCTCTTCCAGGTCAGACTTCTCAATGTATCATCACATGGCAAAGAGGAAGCAAGCAATCTGAGCCTCTTTAATAAAGGCACTAATTCCGTTCATGTGGGCTCTGCTCTCATGACCTAATCACCTCCTAAAGGGCCGATCTCCTAATACCCTCACCTTCAGGGTTAGGATTTCAACATATGAATTTTGGAGGGATACACTCAGACCATAAAACCTGGGTAGGTCAGCAGATAGAAGGGACAAGGCTTAGTCAAAAATGAAGAATGTTTTAAAATAGTGTCTCCTGTGTCAGTTATTTTAGGAACCTAATCACAGTAGCAGGTGACTGAGTGGAGCATGAGTCTAGGACAGGTGAGGGACATTCAGCATCTGGAATTATTAAACTCAATACCTGAGACATGAGTACAACCTGCATTATATAAACCCTAACATGGTGATTAACAAAGACAACATTTTTAATATCCACTGAGAAGTAATCTCTATTGGGTATCCAAACCCTATCGTGAAGCAGCAATGAAAGGCCTAACTTCGGATCATACATAAACATACATTTAAAATAATTTTTCACAGACAGTTGTGCTAATTATATGTACTAAATATACCTTCTCTTAAAATTAGGGCTAGCTACTGAGTTATGATGATAACACTGCCGAGTGGTGGCTCCCTGAATACCAACAATACAGCCTGTTGATAGCTTGTTGAGACACAGCTGAGTTTGTTGCTTACCATGCAAGGGAAGATACTACCCTGATGGTGCTTCGGCAGTGTCTCCGAGAGGCAAGCTCATAATTTATTGAGAATTGGAAGGTTGGTTTAAGGTGGTCTTTTAATTTGGGGGGTGAGGTTGGAGATGGGGGGTTGGTTAGGACTGGGTAAGGACCATGAAACAGCAGGGTAAGAATTTTTGAGTCAAGAGGTTCAAAGAACTTGAGGGTGCAACGTGTTTATTGAAGCTTTCCATTGAAGAGTTAAAGCCGTAAGTCTGGGCAAGGGTTTCATAAAATAATAAAGTTATGTTAATATAGACAGTACATTGTCAGGGAAAGTAGTTTCCAAGCTTCCAGTATGCAAGATTTGTGTGTGAGTGTTGGGCGGGGGGAAGGTAGGAGGCAAATTTTTGGTTCTCACATCCTACTAGAAAGTAAAATTCTTACTCTCTATTAGAAAATGAAATTCTTCAGAGAAGGACTCTTCTACGACCAGTGCCTAGTAAGTACCTGATACTCAGTAGATGTTGGATGGATGGAAGAAAGAAAGAAAGGAAGGGAGGGAGTGAGGGAAGGAAGAAAGGAAGAAGGATGAATTCACAATGGGTTTTCCACATTCTCATAGAAGTCCTCAAGGGTCCAGTCGGAATCAGTCAGACTACCAAATATTTTCTTACATGGCAAACAATTTCCTAAATGTAATACAAAGCTAATAGACAGGGAAGATTCTGATGCTCAATGGAAGAGTAAGTTGCTACAGTATAGATCATAAAATTTCAATCTGAAAGGGGGATGGCACTCCCTCCCAAAATAACAGTTTGGAGGGTCCTCATGTTCCAGACATACAGACAAAGCCTATGATAGGATTATTGTCCTTCTTGGTTGAAGTCAGCACAGGACAAATCAATGTGGAGGAGTGGATGCCCTCTCTCCCAAAATACTGTATCCTGGAACATTCATGATTAACATCAACCCCAAGGAGAATCAGAGTGGGGGGATTCTTGAAGGTGACTGGATTTTAATCTGAAATCATTGAGAAACCACTAAAAGTATAAGTAACTAAATGACATTTTCTGCTTCAGACCATAAAGGGGGCTGAAGATTAAAATTAAGTCAAGTTATGGAAAGATAAAGAAAGTATTGATAATATTTTTGCATATCTATGGCTTATGCAATTTTTACATTGCTACACAAACATATACTTTCCCTCTGCAATAAAAGGATTAGGCTCCAAAAATCCCTGTGCCAGAAGAATCCACACTTCCAGAAAAAATAAGCCTTTAAAGGAAAAATAAGTTTGGGCCACCAAGGTTGAAGGAAGCTACAAAAGTTATTATAAATAGACTGTTTTTTGTTCTTGAAAGCCAAACAATGAAGATAACATAATAAAATCTCTTCCCAGCATTTTCAACAACATACCTGTATATTTGTTTTGCTTTGTGGCAGATAATATACCTCTCCCCTACCCAATACACATTACATTACATGACTTGCTGGGTAGATGGACGACTCCTTGACTCCTGCCTCCTGGGTCACACGGTGACCCCAAATACATACAGTAACTTGGCTGGAAAAAAGTCCTCAGCAACTTTCATTTAAGCAACTAGGCACACCAAATATGTACCTCTCTGGCCTTTGTTCTACCCACTCACAGAACTTTAGCTCTGCTTGTGACGATTTTGTGCTAGAACACATGCACCGCTCCTCCTTCCAGCCAATGGGATGCAGTTCTAACTTTGCCTCAGCCACCTTCACTTCTCCCAAAGCTGCATTTTAAAAATCTCTCTCCTGGTCTGCCACCTGCTTACCTCTTTTTCAAATTCCCAACTTTTTACTGCCTCTTTTTCAAAGTATCCCCAACAGGTGTGCATCTAATCAAAGTAAGATTCTCCTGATTGTGGAAAAGTGTACAAAAGTAAATCTTCATATGCACAATTTCATGAAAGGGAAATTGCATTTGGTAAGGGCTTTTTGTAAAGGAAATTATGTGTGAAAACTGCTACAGTAGTTCTGTGGACAAAATGCTGGAGAAGCACTTGAAATAACTGAAACTTAAGCACCACGCAGCTGGAATCAAGAGGAATTTGTTGTAGTAGAAACCGTGCCAGAAGAATTCACATTTCCAAATAATATGTCTTTGAGGAATAAATACGATGGGACAACAAAAGTTGTGAGTGAAACTATGAAAGTTACTATAACTAGCTTTCAGTAGAAACTGGCTCTGTGCCTATAAATCTGCTGATAAGAAAACCACAGTCAGATTAACATGTTTCATTTATTGATCCATTTATTCAACAAATATTATTAAAAACCTAATATGTTCTAACATCTGTGTGGAGCACTGGGAATACAAAGGCAAGCAAATACCCTCTGACCCTGAACTTATGATTCTTGGATTCTAGCTTCCCCATGCAATGGCTGACTTTTGCCAACAGAAAGCAGGAGGCCCCCGAGGAGGGGAAAAACTGTATCTTTCTTCAATTTGCTGTGCTTCTAAAACTAAATAATCAGGTCTAAAATGTGATCCAAATTTTTGTTCTCATGATCATTTAACATTCCAAAAGTTTTCCATAACTTTTTTGTTGATGTTTTAAAATTCAATCTTTAGTACATGTCCCTCTTTCAGAAAGTTTGACAGAGAAATATCATTAGACTGCATTCTTTCCATCAATAAAATTTAAATGGATTGCTACAATAGGAAAGTCACAATCCTACCATTTCTATAGGATTCACGATCTACTCCACACATGATGTGGAGGAAACCATATTTAGCCTTCATTGAAATTGGTTCATTCATTGATTCATATATGCAGGCATGCAGGGATTCATTTCAATAAATATTTGAGGGGCAATTACTATAGGCCTGACAATGAACTGAGCCATAAGGATACATAATAAGACATAGGCTCTGCCAAATAACTACTAGACTAACAACCACCAAAAATAATAACAGTAATAATTCAAGATCATTGAACAAATTACTTTTGGAGGAAGGATTGACCAGTTCTGCCAAAGTAGATTGATCAAAATTTCACAGAAGAGGAGATATTTGATCTAGTCCTCAATAAATGCCTAGCGTTTTGCCCTAAATTATAATTTGTCTTCAAAACAGGATTTTATGAGATGTGTAATTCCCATATTCTGAAGCACTGTGTTTGCTTGTTAAGTAGTCTATTTAGTTCTACATTTCCTTTGACCCAAGCACCCCACCAGCAATAATATGGTCTTTAGTTTGACTAGCCTATTGTAAAGCACTTTTTTTTTTTTTTTTTTTTTTTTAGTGGGCGGGCTTCTTTCTGTTGTGGCCTCTCCCGTTGCGGAGCACAGGCTCCGGACGCGCAGGCTCAGCGGCCATGGCTCACGGGCCCAGCCGCTCCGCGGCATGTGGGATCTTCCCAGACTGGGGCACGAACCCGTGTCCCCTGCATCGGCAGGCGGACTCTCAACCACTGCGCCACCAGGGCAGCCCTAAAGCACATTTTTAATCACTCTGATTTTTCCTTAAGAATGAGCAAGCTACAGGGGTTACTCATTGACTGAACTGTTCTGATGAATGCTTTGCTGTGAGTAGGTTCTGCATGAAGTTAACCAAGTCAGATTTACAATGCTATCTTGTGGTGCCCAGAGTGTCAGTGGTGTTTTCTGATAGGTGGCACTTCTGAAAGTAAGTCATATGAAGGTCTAACCAACAATCTCTTCATTAATAAAGCCGGTACAGCATTGCCCTGACTCTTTTTCTAAGGAACCATTCACAGTACTAGTCAGTGTTTGGAACAAAGAATTCAATCTTAATTTCAATATTCATCACATAATCGTGGTAATTTTACTTGAAAATTGAGAACTAACATTAGAGAACAATGGAGTATTTAACTTTGGAGGAACAGACTGAACAATTCTGAGCTTTGGGGCTGCTAAAGGGAGAGTTTCTTTGGGCAAATTAACCCTAGAGAATTAGCTTTTTCATTCTCATAATATAATTTCACAGGTAGGCCAAAAAGCCACCTGCATCTGGCAGGTAGATAGGTATTCCAAGTGTCATGAGCAGTGGGGAATGACCAGGTGGATAGAAAAATCTTAATAAGAATGCTAAAGTAAGCTTCCCCCTGAAAAGTGGTAGTGTCTTCACCCTAGTCAGGAGGTCTCATTGGCATTGGGTCATCATTGTGGGAACCTGAAGTCCACTGAAGCTTCCCCCATCAAAGGGCAACATGCTTCTTCATCTCCTTTGTCTGTGTATCGTAAATTGTGCCTTTACCTACAACAAAGGACTTATATTCTTTTCTCCTGTCCATTACCATTTCTCCATGGATCACCATCATCCTGTGACAACTATATAGGCTACTGTCTGATATGTAAATCAATACAATTGCTCTTGATTTAAAAAAGGTTCCACACCATTAGCTTCCAATGTAGTCACTCTAAAAATCCCTAAAATACATATAAAAATACTCCCTCCCAAAGGACAAAAATCTTCAATACTGAAAATAATGTTTTATGGGCAACTCAATGCCAAAATCTCAGAAACATACCCATTAAATACAAGGAAAATAGACTTGAATTGAGAAACCCTACTCTAACTTTATCTTATAAAAAGAGACTACCTGTAAAAAAGAAGAAAATGTATTATATCTTACATTTTACACCATTTAAGTGTGACCCAGTGTAAGAAAGAGCTGAACACAAAACAATAAAACAAGCAAATGGCGCCACCACCTCTCTATCATACTGCTTCCTTGGGTACTTATCACATCTTGTACCCTACATCCTTTCCAAATCCTTTTCATGAGAGCAACTCACAGGAAAAATAATGGGATTGGAAGAAGGAGGGAAATATCAATGCACAGTGTACCCTACAAGGTCTGCTCCCCAGAAATAAGAGTTATACATAGACAAAATGAACTCTGAAAAAAGTACATGCTGAAATTTTTTTTTTTTCAATTTCTTCTACACCTAATGGCAAAGGTGCTAGGGAATATGGTCTACCTAATGAAGAGTAAAAGGTTTTGGTAAATGGCTAATCATCTCTGCCTCATGTACAGCTCTACCAGATTAATTCCAGAGAGATATTAGAATTTGCTCAGGAGCTGGTGTACTGCCCTCCCCTCCCTCTATAGACTATAGAAATTTTCCCATTGTTCAAGACTATGGCAAGTGGAACTAGCACTTTGAACAGCTGGGATAGTATCCAGATTAAAGTTTTAGAGCAGCGTTCTCAATCCAATTAGATCCAGAGCCCTCTTTTTATGACAGTTTGTAGAATCCCCTTTTTTGCCCTGAAACTAAATTCATATATGTTATAAACTATTTACACAAATAATTTCCAAAAATATTACTATAATTCCCTAATTATACTATAAAGTAAAAGAACAGAAAGGTAATTTATAGTAAAATGATATGTAATTCTAAATGAAAATGCTCAGGTATAATAACAAGAAGCCATGTGAAGTAGTCAGATGTTTGTGTCTATACTTAGAATCAGCATGAATGCAACAACTACAAATGGACTCAGGTACAGGTGTGTTGCATTGGCAAACTCATATGCCACAAATGGCGTTGCCATTGGTGATGTGATTTTCTGAAACGGTGAGCAAGTCTTGATAGAGTTCTAACAAAACAAATTACAATCTTTCCTCAATTTACAATGGGCTGTATTCCTAGAAATTCCAGGGTATGATAGATAACTCTATGTTTATATGTAAAATTGAATCAGGTTTTAGGTTCAAATAATTGTAAGAAGACTTCTTTCACCTACATGAATGTCTGGCAGGATATTTGAAACTCACGCGGGATGCAGAACTGGGCTCATTTCATGGACATCCTGCACACTGCAGGACATCTTAGATCACTGACCCACACACACTACCAAACATCACAATAAGCAAAGATGCAACCAAAAATTTAAAAATGTCCCATGGCGTGGTACTTTCCTGTTAAGAATGACTAAGAAGAGAAGGCAAGTGTTGTTAGTGTGCAGAAAGCAGAGGAAAGTGGTAGGAAATGAGTTAGAGTGGTAGGGAAGGGCAAGATTATGGTGCTGTTTTTGTTTTCAAGTATTGTGGGAAAGCATCAGAGATTTTAAGAAGGAAGCAATATGATTTGAAAATATCATATAGTTTACTGTGTATAGAATGAATTATAACAGTACAAGAGTGGAGGAATCTACAGACCAATTAGGAAGCCATTGCAAGTAAATTCGTAAAGATGATAATGCCTTGTGCTAAGATGATAATCTCAGATGAATATGGAGAAACTGTTGTATTTACGATTTTTATTTTTGAGATGAAGACAGAGAACTTACTAATAAAGTCAGATGTGGAAGGTGAGCGAAAGAGAAATCAAGAATGGTTCATAAATGTTTTGGCAACTGGGGAAATGGCCATTTTCTGAAATGTAAAACATTAGTAAATGAAGAGGTTTTGGTGAAAAAAAACCAAGAGTTTGGTTTTGTTTTATACATGTTGATATGTCTACATGAAGTGTTAAGTAGGCAGGTCTATATGTTGGTCTGGAGTTCAGTGAAGCAGTAAAGGGAATTAAATAAGTTAAGTGAGAGAGAGTATATAGATGGATCAAACTGGCACAATCACAGGTTGCACCAGAAAACGATCCATTAAAGGAGACTGAGAAAGAGTAACCAATGAGGTAGGAAAATATGGTATTGCTAAAATCTTTACGAAGGTGGCATATCTTTGTTGAATTATGCCGAAAGGCTGAGTAAGATGAGAGTCGAGAAGTGATCACTGATATTGGCACATCCTTTGTACTCACTACTCACCTCCACTTACTGATTACTGGGGAATACCTGCAACTCTGACTAGGGACTATATTTCTGGACACAGGAACAAACTTAGCCCACCCACATGGAGGGCAAACTGAAGGTATAAGAGAGGTAATACCCCCAAGTAGTTTTCAACCAATGATGAGTGAGGAATTGGTAGATAAATACACCAGTTTCTTCACCGCTAAGGTAGGATGGCCCTGAAGTATGTTCTATAATATTTCCCAGAGACTTCTCACCAAGGATTAAGCTCCATGTGCCTACACTGGTAACTTTCTTATAACACACATTTTATTGAATTCCTTTCCTTGCTATATACTCCCCTGCTAGTGTTTCTTGGGGTGACCTCTCAAATCAATTCAACATACATTTATGATTTCAACTTTGTTAAAATACATCATTTGATGAAATGCTGATATAATACAACTAAATTGTTGGTATTAGTTTATTTTGGGTGGTGGGTATATCAGGGGAGATTCTTTACATTGCAAATGGCAGGAAACCCATCCCACAGTAGCCTTATAAAAATAGTGTTTCTTACTATATATCCAAAAAGTGCAGGAGGAAGGAGATGGTTTGAATCAGGATGCAAATAACATCCTCCAGACTCAAGTGTATCTCTTTATTTCAGTTTTGAGCTTAGGGGCCAGCCGAAAAGTGTCAAGGTGGGACTTAGCTCCAGTCCCCATGTCTTCTCAATCTTCAGAATCATTGAAATGAATAAGTCTACTTTCATGATAGTACAGACAAAAGTCCCACCATTGAAACTTGTTAGGCCTGATGGGCAGATTTGAGACGTGCTCATCTGTGTAGTAATCACTGTGGCCACAGGGATGAAATGCCCTGATTCTTTCAACTCCAGTAGACAAGGTGTACTCCCCCTGTCCCATCTACAGGGGTCAGGTGATCAACTCTGGTAAACAGATTCTTCTTTGTGGAGGCCTACTAATAAGGTGGACACATCCAGGCCTCCCTCACTACCACATTAAATATGACACTCAATTCTGTGGTCCCTATATCTTATGCATTTGTCTCCTACGCTCTAACCCAAATGCCTATACCGTAGTTCAAGTCATTGGCATCTCTCACATGGATTAGTTGGTAGCCACCTAACTAGTGAAGATGCATCCTCCCTTGTCAGTCCACATTCATTCTTCACAAAACACCCAGAGACTTCTTTCTAGAACACAAAATTGATCATGTAACTTCCTTGTTTAAATCCCTTTAGTGCTTCCCATTTCCCTTAAGATAAAGACAGAATGTTTTAAATCTCCAGTTTGCATCCTAACTACCTCTCCTATCTCATCCTGTGCTGCTTAATTTTCTATGCTCTCACCATAGTAGATTCCTTTGGCTCCTTGAACATGCCCTATTTTTTCCTACCACAGGGCCTTTGCATAGGCTATATTCTCTGTTTGAAAATCATTTCTCCTTCCCAGCTCCACATCCCTCACCAGCTAACTGAACTTTAAGTCTCACCTTAAATGTTTCATCAACAAGTCTTCAGAGTTATTGCCCATCCCCTTACCCATTCCCTAGAACAGGTAAATTCTGCCCATTGTATGATCTCATAGCACTCTGTGTTTCTTTCTAATACCTCTCACACTTAAGATTATTTAGTCTCTTCCCCAACTAGACTGCAAATTTAATGAGGTCAGGGACTGTATCCCAGCTTCTAACACTGTAGAAGGAACTTAATATTTGAATGAATGAATGAATGAATGGAAATCCCTGCTGCTTTATCCCTCATTGAAACTGAGATCCCAGAAATTCTATGTCTAGAAAACTGAGAGTAGATTATATATAATATATGATTACAATTACTTTTAAAAATTATACTGAAGCACAATAAAAATACTGGAAAGGAATATTTCAAAATGTTAAGAATGGCCTTCTCACATTGTACCGGGGCAGAGGAAATGAGAGTGAGGTAATGGTTTTCCATTTTCCATACTTTGAGAACAATCAAAAAGAATCATGTATTACATTTATGTTGAAAACATTTTTAATGACAAAATTATCCATCGCTCAGATTCATGAAGAAGAGATGTACACTTAAGAATTCCAAAGCTTAGTCCTTATAACTCCCAGCTGACATTCTCAGAGAGATCATCTAACTGATTTTCAAACATTTTTAGAATTTGAGTTTTTTTTTTTTTTTTTTCAACTGAAGTCTTATGTGGAAACTTGATACACAGAACAGTTACAAACAGAATTTTCTGGTTGAAGTAGGATGGGAAACAAAGGCAGCCACTGAGACACTGCAGTTGCCCCAACCCACCCTCCCAGAGAAGCCTTGAGATGCATCCACAGAACCTACGGCTATGGAGAACACAGTTTGAAAACCATGGATCTCACTCAGACATGGCGAGGACAACAAACCCAAGCCCCATAATCTACCAAGTGAAACCCAAAACAGATTGGTATCCCTCAAATCCTGAAGAGCTTGTGGGTCTGTATCTTTAAAATACATAAATTGGTTCAAAACTATGTAATGGATAGGAATTTTGATAATGGAAAAGGTAATTTATTTATTTTAATATTACTTTAAGTCTGTCTGTCTGCTTGTCTCTCTCCTCTTCTCTCCTTTCCTCTCCTCTCCTCTCCTCTCCCCTTTCCCCACCCCCCGCTCTCTCTTTCTTTGTCTCTTCTCTTCCATTCCCTCCTAGAACAATTCAGTTCTAAAGCAGCCATGAAGTGGGATTGAGTATGGTAAATTTCCTCACCAGGATGGAGGAGATATGGCCCAGAGCAGGATGTAAAAGCCCAAGTAGGTTAGAATGGCATCCATGCAGAGGGCAGTGGCAGCAGTGGTCTGGCATCAGGAATTAGAGCTCAGTAGGATGAACAGAACATCTACATTTGGGGTGGCAGGCAGGGCTGTCAAAGCTGGCAGAATTAGGGGATACATAGATAGATAAGCAGACAGACATCTAGAGATATAAATATATGAATATATAGAGAAATAGATACAAATGAGAAGGCATGGGAATAGTGACACCCCAATAACAATGTGCACACAGAAGTTGTTTTCTAAATACCATTCATCACTAAATGGAACTAGCCTCCTTAGAGAAATGGCTCATTCCATGACTAGGGCAAAAAAGTTCCCAACAAGCTTGGAATATCTTCATCTACCAGAAAGCAAGAGAGTGTTCAAAAACAGAGATGGTGACATGTCAAAAAAAGACACAGAAGCCGGCTTGAGGGGCTCCCACTGGACAAATCTGAGACAATTCAAACATTAAAATAAATAATTGCAATTACAAATTATAGCCATTTGAATAGAAAACAATAAGTTCATACTGATATAAGTAAATGAATGAATAAATTTAAAGTGTGATAGAGAAATGAATGAATGAATGAATAGAAAGCCTTATGAGTAATAAAATATTTACATAGTTGCAAAGTATCACCCCAAACAAATAATTGTTAATTACAAAGGGGAAAAGAGCAACATTACTGTAGAGAAGCCTGGCAGATACCATCTTTATCAAATGATCAAAGTAATAGCATCAGCAGCAGGGCAAATCCAAATTTACCTAATAAGATACAATGAGAGAACACAGCATCACTGTTGTGATATTCCCACCAAACGTGCATAACTTGAATCCGTTCATGAGCAAACATCAGTCAAACTTAAATTGAGGGACATTCTATAAAATAAGTGGCCTGTAATCTTCAAAATTGTCAAGGTCATGAAAGTCAAGGAAAGATGAAGTAACAGTTTCCGATCAAACGGGACTAAAGATTCATGGCAACTAAATACAAGATGTGATTCTGAACTAGATGTTTTTGCTATAAAAAGACATTACTGGGAAAACTGTAAAACTTGAATGGAATCTGAAGATTATATGGTAGCCATATATAAACATTAATTTTCTGATTTTGATGATTTTATTGTGGTTATTGTAGGAAAATGTCCTGGTGGTAGGAGATACACACTAAGTATTCAGAATATTGATGAAGCATGAGATCAGCAACTTAACCCTCAAATGGTGCAGGAAAACCAAAGTTCTTCATATAGTACTTGAAACTTTTCTGTAAGTTTGAGATGGATTCAAAACTTTAAAAAATTATAACAGCAAAACACTGTCTGGGCTGACTTTTCATTTAGGAGTACCTTGTAAACCAAATCTTAATCTTACGTAATGGTAAGCCTTTCTCCCCTACTCCTCTTGCTCTAAACTTGAAGGAGGTGCTTAATTCTCCCAATTGCTAGGTTCAGTCTTACCCTTTATATAGACTATGTTTGTCCCTTGGCAGGGAAAATATAAGAAACCCTATTTTCCACTTTAAAAATTCTCTAGTCCATCTGACAGGTGTCAGAAGTTTGCGTCCTTGCCTCTTGACCTGCCTGCCATCCAGAGACTGGGTTTCAGCCTGTTTTTCCCTAGCTACCTTGACTAAGTCCATGGCATTCAGTCAATGTTTCATTTTATCACTTAGTCAACAAAAGACGGAAAAATATTTCCTGGGCACCAACTATGTGCCAGACATTGTCCTAGACACAGGATAAAGACACAGCCAAGACCCTTCTTATTGAACACCCAGGATTGAAACTGACAGGGATGATAATCTCCAGGAAAAGCTCATTTCCAAGGTAACAAGTGTTACTCTTCACACACACACACACACACACACACACACACACACACACACGCACACACATACACACATTAGAAGGGGGAAGACGATAAAGAAAAGGACTTACAGGTTGTTATTCTCTGATGCCATTCCAATTGGAATGAACAGCACAGTTCTGGAAAATAAACGACGTGTACCTGAGCCTATTAAATTGCTGTGACTCATCCCTAAAGTATTCCATTTGGCTTATAATGCTTCTGAATCAATTCTATTAAAAATATCATTAACACTTGCTTACATCATTTACATAATGTGAAGGGACTAAATTAAAAGAGTTGGGAACAGTTTATCTCAAAGCCTGGATTTAGTGCTATTGTATGCCCCAATATTTCTATGTCTTATTGCAACATTCTCTCTGGCACCAGGGAATGGGTAGGAAGAGTCATCACCTTAAGGCTCCTTAAAGTGTCTCAAACTAATTCATAATGACTTGTCTCCTCCTTAAATGTTGCCATTTGTAAGCAACATACCCATACTTCTGAATGACTTATACACCTATACACCCTGCCCCAGACTGAACTGCTCCTGAAGAATCCTGGGAGGATGATTCTAGTGCAGGTTCATGCATTGGGTTCCAAACTTCTCAAGACAATTCCACAGCCAGTGTCTTGCCTAAAGCTGTTTACACATTTTACATTATATATTTTAATGAAAAAACAAGTTTTAATTTTATTTTAAAAATTACCCCATAGATGTTTAAAATACAAGATCTGGACAATCTTGTCTAGATAAGCTACACAATTATTCTACCCAGATCTCATTTCTATCTGATTCCCATAGGTACCACTGCTCTATTTAGACCATATCTCTCAAGTGGTAGGCTTCCAGTTTGACAAGGTTAGCCAAATGGTCCCCTTTTGCAACACTTTTCCTTTGTATATATTAAATCCATGGCTCCTGTAACCTAGTCTACTTTAAAACCTAGTCACCCAAACTTGATCCTTGCCTGCTCACTCTGCTGCAATACATCATATGCAAAAATGGCCAGAGCGTGTTCTAGTCTCTACTCAAATGAGCTAGGAAATGATAAAAACCCTGCTCTTTACTAAGTTCCTGGCATTTTCAAAATATTATAAAGTCTTCTCCTGATAATACCTCCTGTATTTATGCAACTATCCCTACATATGGTGAGAAAGAGTGTATTGTTAGGACCCATAGCACCAAAGGAGAAGGAAACACACATAGGTTGCTGTCATTCCTTGTGGTCTCTAGACTCCATATTTAGTACATCATTTCACATTGCACTGTGAATGGGGTTGGGAAAGAGAATATTTTAACCCACATGTAGACAAAGAGATAATTTATATTCAATCATAAAACTTCAGAAAGGACACTCAACAATGAACAGGTTTACCTTACTGCCTTCAGATTAGTGTATCATCATCACCCAACACCAAGAAACCCATGAAGTTACATGTCCACAAACGCCTCATTTTCAGAGCTTGTATTGTATTTGACCCTCAGAATGTTAGGAAATTGTTAGACATGTGTATAGTATTTCTTGATTACACTCAGTGCATCTGCTTCCCCAGTAGACTGTGAACTCTTCAAGGACAGAGAATAGGTCTGTCTACCTTTTCTGTTGTACTCCCTGCACATGACTAGTGCCTGGAACAGACTGGGTGACACTAAATAAATACTTTTTGTGTGATTAACTGAATTGAAAAAACGAAAAAAGCTCATGAAGGGTATAGGTTATGGTTTAGCATGCTGGAAATCTAGAGATTCATCTTATGCGCCCCTCCCCAAAAATCTCTTCTACCATTTAAATTGAACACTCTTGTTTTTCTAAACAGCAAAAGCAAATGGTAAAACTCTTCTACATAAAGAAAAACTGTATGCATTTGGAAATGCCAATTAGCTGGGTAATGCCAATTAGGATTGCCTTAAATCCAAGCAGGGAGCTAAGTCAAGGCCGGTTACAGATTTTGTAAACCTTCAGGTAACTCTGGTTCACCACTCTTATTGTGTACCTTCTAGAGGTCCATACTGAGAGACTAGTGAGCTCTTCCTGCATGACAGATGATGACTCCAATTTTTGTCTCTTTATCTCCAGAAGAATGTCAAAAGCCCCAAACTGCTTTTCAGAGACTTTCTGGCTTGTTTCTTAAACTTTTTCTCTTCCCAGGTTAAGAATTTCTCTCTCTCTCTCTCTCTCTCTCTCTCACACACACACACACACACACACACACACACACACAGATGTAAGGGAAAATCTTAAAAGGTTGAATTTATTTCTCTGTACCTCCCCTCTCTCCAGGATCTTGGTCCCTCAAGTCCTGGCAGACTTCATAATCCTGTACCTCAATTTTCATCCCTCTTGCACTGTGACATTATCAGAAGTTCTGCTGGGTTTTCTCTTGGCTACACCCCTCTGCTGGATTCTTAGTCTCCCTCCACAGGCCAAGAATTGGTTAATATCCCTATGAGGAAACCAACTCACAGAATAGAAGCTCTTCTCTCAGTAGTTGCCTTCTTTTCTAGCAACTTGGCCCCTCAGTCATCTCAGCTGTTCTCTAAATTCTTCAAACAGATCATTTTTATATTTTGTCCAACTTTTCTGTCATTCTCAGTGGCAGTGCTGTTCTGCCATAAGCTAATATATCGTGCACTTTGGTACCTTTTATGATTTGCTTTTTATCTGAACATTCATCATAGTTTAAAAGAATGAAGAGAGACTGAAGGGGGATTCAAGACGGCAGAGGAGTAGGAGGACGGAGTTCATCTCTACATGGATGCATCAGGAATACGTCAGTAGATGTAACAATCCTTACAGAACACCAGCTGAAAACTAGCAGAAGACCTTGGACACCGGAAAGGACTATAAAGATCCTTGCATAACTGGGTAGGACAGAAAAAAGAAGGAAGAAGGAGGAGGAGAGGAAGCAGGGTGGAACCTGCACCCCAGGTCGGGGAGCTGAAGCAGAGGAGAGATTCCCAAATTTGGGGAAACCCCCTCTCTGATGGGGAAACTGATTGGGACACAAGGGAAGAACTTGAGGCTGTTGGAAGAGGGTGAAGCAGCCAATTGGTGGCAGACGGGACAGAGTAAGAAATAAACAGATGGTCCGTACGCGGCCCTACGTGCCCCGGACTGGGATGTGTGCAAGGGGGCTGAGAGCTTGTGCATGGGGATTGGAGAACAGGCCTGGAGTGAGAACTGCTTTTGGCTGTGGGATACAGACTGAGGGGAAAGGAGGGAAAAATGCACAGCAAGGAATGCCTACGGAGGAAGACTGGACTGCCACAGAAGCAGGGCATTACCACTGAGTCATACATAGGGGGAGAAGCCGCTATTGTAGCCTCTCTCTCCCCACACACTGGCAGCTGCAGACGAACAATAAAAGAAGCCCCCTTAGGGCTGACCCTCATGCACCGGCTGCAGGGCCAAAAAAAAAAAGCCCTGTCAGGGCCGGTCCTGGTGCGCCTTATGCCGGGCACCAGAAAATGCATTCACTAGGGCCATATCTCTTGTGCCTGTGGCCGCCGGCTTCCCTGCACATTTGACGCCCCTGGGGCTCCCACAATCCAAGCAAAAAATCTACAAACAGTAAATGCTGGAGAGGATGTGGAGAAAAGGGAACTCTCCTGCACTGTTGATGGGAATGTAAATTGATACCACTATGGAGAACAGTATGAAGGTTCCTTAAAAAACTAAAAACAGAGCTACCATATGACCCAGCAATCCCACTATTGGGCATACACCCTGAGAAAACAATAATTCAAAAAGAGTCATGTACCAAAACGTTCATTGTAGCTCTATTTACAATAGCCAGAACATGGAAGCAACCTAAATGTCCATCGACAGATGAATGGATAAAGAAGATATGGCATATATATACACAATGGAATGTTACTCAGCCATGAAAAGGAACAAAATTGAGTTATTTGTAATGAGGTGGGTGGACCTAGAGTCTGTTATACAGAGTGAAGTAAGTCAGAAAGAGAAAAACAAATACCATATGCTAACGCATACATATGGAATCTAAAAAAACGTTACTGATGAACCTACTGGCAGGGCAGGAATAAAGACTCAGACGTGGAGAACACACTTGAGGATACAGGGGGAAGGGGAAGCTGGGACAAAGTGAGAGAGTAGCATTGACATATATACACTACCTAATGTAAAATGAATGGCTAATTGGATGCTGCTGCATAGCACAGGGAGATCTTGATATTTTGTGATGACCTAGAGTGCTGGGACAGGGAGGGTAGAAGGAAGGCTCAAGAGGGAGGGGATATGGGGATATATGTATACATATAACTGATTAACTTTGTTGTACAGCAGAAACTAACAGAACACTGTAAAGCAATTATACTCCAATAAAGATTAAAAAAAATCAAATAATGTAACTTAAATGCAAGTCCACAAGGGAAGTTTGTAACTCCTATTCCTATGTTTCTGTGGCATGTGATATGATTTGAATAATGTAGAAAGGGTGTGCCTACTTCAAAGTGTTTTAGTTATATATTCCTGTTACTTAAGATCCAACTATAAGAAAAATGTTTAGGACATTGTCTCTGCTAACAAACAAATATCTCTAGAAGAAGATTAGTAGTCATTAACATTGATGATGACAGACAGCAGGCGTTTATACAGGGAGGAAGATAGGAGGAAAATATGAGTTTGAATCATGCTAAGGAGAGAATCCCAAGATCAGATTCAAGCTACAATGCACCCAGGAAAAGGGAAAGAAAGCACCAATGTGAGGAAAATACCATGAGACGATCAAGCTTTCTTACTTCATGGCTTTCCCAGGATGGACTCTAATCTGCAGGATTACTGCACCTCTATCCAGATTAATAAATATTAGAAAGAAGTATGTCCACCAAGGCTGGATACTCTTCCCAGGGGCCGATATGAAGCAACTTTGCCTGCCTGCTTTGCAGATGGTATGCAACCCAACTAGGCCTGAACTAGTCTCTACCTTCCTATATTTCTCTTTAGTTAAGTTTTTATTGACCCACTATGCTAACATTTGTTGTCTATTTTTTGCTTTAATAATCATGAAACCCATGACAGAGCCTTCTGCTTGCACAGAATTAAAGTAACAAATAGGATAGAAATGAGACTTTTGATCCTTAAGTGCTCATGCTATGAGCAACATATGCTAAATCAAACAATTTCTGTATGTCCAACTTTGGCCTTAGGTTTGGTTTGGACTAAAGCAAGTTCTGTTACTCATGGGTGTGTTTCTTGGGTGTGTTTCTTGTTACCAAGGAAGTAGGAGCTGGTCTGCATCAAAAGTCTTCATACCAAGACAGAAAAACCACAAATCAGTATTTGTGATCAACGTTAGACATCCTACTAGCATGTTGCAGCTGTTTGCAGCTCTCTTGGGGTAAAGCATTGACACCTGTTATTTGATGAGGTCTCTATGGGGTGGACTGAGCCATGAGAGGAAAACTACAAGGCCAAACTGCTGCAAATGGTGTTTTACTTTTTTCCAAAATGAAGAAAAGTGGTTACAACCCCAAGGTTCAACCTTGGACCCTCATGGTCAAATTTGTCCTAAAAACAAGAGATAGCACCTATATCTCAAAGATTCACAGGCACGGGCTTCCCTGGTGGCACAGTGGTTGAGAGTCCGCCTGCCAATGCAGGGGACACGGGTTCGTGCCCCAGTCCGGGAAGATCCCACATGCCACGGAGCGGCTGGGCCCGTGAGCCATGGCCGCTGAGCCTGCGCTTCCGGAGCCTGTGCGCCGCAACGGGAGAGGCCACAGCAGTGAGAGGCCCGCGTACCGCAAAACAACAACAACAAAAAAAACAATAAAAGATTCACAGGCAGAAAGAAATGGAAAAATACTCTGACCAGCAGTGACTGATTTCATATTGGGGTGGAGGGTGGGGGAAGTAAATAATCATTATTAATCTACTTTATACCTACTAGGCTCAGGGCTTATTTACATGACAACATTTAACTTTCACATTTTTCCTGTTAGCTGGAGTAACATTTTTAAAAACAGATATTAGAAGGTCTGAAAAATTAGATCTTTATCCAAGATGATCCCACTAATGAGTGGTAGATTGGAGATTTAAACCTAGGTGGTTCCAATTTTGAAGCTCATATGCTTTCCATTACTCCATAAGGATGAAATATCCACTTTGTATCATCCTGTCATTTGAAGTTTATGAAGACCACACAACTGTGTTGGCCAAATTCAATGCCTTTTTAAATAACGTGGAGGCAGAGATCCAAGATGGTGGGGTAGGAAGATCCCGAGCCACCTCCTCCCACAGACACAATAAATCTACAGCTACATATGGAACAATTCCCTCTTAAAAAGCAGTGAAAACTAGCTGCACTGCTCCTCCACAACAAAGGATAAAAGGACCACATCGAGATGGGTAGGAGAGGCAGAGACATGGTCTCACCAAAAACCCAACTCCAGTGTGGTGCTCCACAATAGGAGGGGAGCCCACAGCTCTGGAGCTTCTCCCAGAGAAGCAAGGGGCTTGTGCCCCACATCAAGCACCCCAGCCCTTGGGACCTGTACCAGAGAGACAAGCCCCCAAAACATTTGGCTTCGAAAACCCACAGACCTTATGTCCAAGGGACCCAAAGGGCTGTGGGGAACTGAGATTCCCCTTTTAATAGGCTTGTGTGCAGTATCACTTTTGCGGCCCAGCACAAAAGTAGCAGCTTGAAAGTGTCTAGACTATGTGAGAAGGAGGTTCATTTGCTAATTTTAAAGCATCTGCTAGAGGGGCAGGGCATAGTTAGGACTCTCTCCTGAGACACAGATGCTGGTGGACGCCATCTTTGCACTCTCCCTCCACCCTGCTAGCACAGAAATGGCACTTTCCCACTGCCTTACTAAGGCCTGCCCTGTTGAAACCGGTGAGTGGGGCTCCCACTCCCTTACTAAAGCTGGTGGGCATATGCAATCCACACAGGAGATGCCCCTTATTGCCTGGCCCTGGTGGCCAAGAGGGCTTGTGTTGCTGGTCTCCACAGGATTGTAATAATCGGAAAGTCAGTTCTTAGCAGGGTACCACCCCCAGGTTGCTGCACAGACAAAGACTGAAACACACCCAAAAAGGTTTATTTACTCATCCTGGACCTCCAGCCTGAGCTTCAGGTTTTTCACACATCTAGAAGCTATGGAGGCTCTCTCAGGGAACACAGATTGAGGACACCATCCTTGTGTACTCCTTTGGCCTCACTACAGCTCAATGATACTGCCCAAAAAAGAATTTATACAGTCATCTGGAGCCCTGATTTTTGTAACTGTAACCCAGGGGAAAACTCTAGATTTCCTGGTCTGGAGGCCAGCAGGGTTTACAATTGCAGCCCCCCAGGGCTGTATATATTTTCATCCTTTAAAAGCTGGTGCCTGAGGATCTAGCTTCCAATCAGTCTGAAACTAGGTGCTAAATGATATTCCTCCTCTTGGAACACTGATAGGTCTTGCCACACCCTCAAAAACAGGGACCTATCAAGAATAAGTCAGGCTGCTTAGACAATCACAAAGGTTCAAGAGACAACCAAGAGCTAGGGAAAGGTTGAATGATAAGGTTTGGTAGGGAGGTAAGGGGAGGTAGTTGTTTCACCTAATGCATAGAAAGACACACACAGAGTTCAGTAAAATGAGGAAAAAGAGTATGTTTTCTGAAAGAATGAATAAGATAAACCTCAGAAAAAGACCTTAATGAAACAAAGATAAGTAATCCACCCGATAAAGAAGTAAAAGTAATGGTCATAGAGGGAGAAAGCAGATCAAGATGGTACAGTAGGAAGAAGCTCACCTCCTCCCACGAGCACATCAAAACCACAACTACATATCAGCTCTCTCTGACAATGACCTGAAGACTAGCAGAATGGCTCTGCTATAACCAAAGTTAATAAAGAAAGAGCCACAGAGAAACTGGTAGGAGGGGAGGAGAAACAATCTAGTTGGGACCCACACCTCTGGTCAGGGACCCACACCTCTGGTGAGTGATCCAGAAGAGAAGAAAGATACCACAGTTTTGGGGATCCTTCCTAAGGAGCAAGGGGTTTGAGCTCCATATTGGGTACCTCAGCCCTAGGGTCTGACATTAGGAAGATAAGCCTCCTTGGCTGGTTTGTGTACCAGTGGGGCTCAACAGCAGACTGTAGGAAACCAAGACTCCACTCTTGAAGAGCGCACACACAGACTTGCTTAATCCCAGTCACGGCAGGGAGACAGCAGATTGAAAACAGCCTGGTACTCTGGCCAGACTGCCAGGACCATCCCAGTGTAGCCCCCAGCCTACACTGGGCTCCTGCTCCAGCACTGCTCTCCACCAGGGCAGACACTGCCATTTTACCGCGGAGAAGCAGAGCTCACTCAGAAGTGCAACTCCAGCCCCTCACACCCTGCACCCAACCCCTGGCCTAGGGAGAGACCACCATCAAGCCTCAGAGAAGCAAAATAGCTCAGAACTGCAGCTCTAGCCTCCCAGGCTCCACCCACCCCAAGCCTACCCCCACACCTTTGGCCTAGGTAGTCAACAGCAGACTAGACAAAGCAGAAGAATGAATCAGGGCAATGGAACACACCAAAACAGAGCAGAAAAAAGAATTTGAAGAAGTGAAGATAGTTTGAGGAAACAATGGAAAAACATGAAGCAGAATAGCGTTTGCACTCTAGGGGTCTCAGGAGAATAGAGAGAAAGAAGTAGAAAACTTATTTGAAAAAATGACTGAAAACTTCCTTAATCTGGGAAAGGAAACAGACATCCAGGTCCAAGAAGTCCAGAGAGTTCCAAATAAGATGAATTCCTAGAGATCCAGAACAAGACACATTATAATTAAAATGTCAAAAGTGAAAGATAAAGAGAGAATCTTAAAAGCAGCAAGAAAAAAGTAACTTATTATGTATAAAGGAACCCCTATGAGACTATGAGCAGATTTTTCGTCAGAAACTTTGCAGGACAGAAGGCTGTGGCATGATACAGTCAAAGTACGGAGAGGGAA
The DNA here is from genome assembly GCF_003676395.1 of Aethalodelphis obliquidens. Lineage (NCBI taxonomy): Eukaryota > Metazoa > Chordata > Mammalia > Artiodactyla > Delphinidae > Aethalodelphis > Aethalodelphis obliquidens. The sequence continues at coordinate 82,300,252 of NW_020837946.1, read as the reverse complement.
AAAGAATCCAACCTGGCAAGGTTATCATTCAGGATTGAAGGAGAGGTAAAGAGTTTTCTAGACAAGCAAAAGGTAAAGGAGTTTATTACACTAAAGCAGTCAAGAAATAATCAAGGGACTTCTTTAAGCTGAAAAGAAATGGCACTAATCAATAACAGGAAGACATACAAAAGTAAAAATCTCACTGATAAAGGCAAATATAGTAAGTGTAGCGGATTAATCACTTATAAGGCTAGTATGAAGGTTAAGAGACGAAAGTAGTAAAACTAACTAAAACTATAATAATTAAGTTAGTGATACATAAAATAAAAATATGTAAGATGTGACATCAAAAACATAAAACATGGGCAGCAGGGTAAAAATGTAGATTTTTGGAATGAGCTCAAATTTAAGTTGCTATCAACTTAAAATACACTCTTATAAACATAGGATGTTATATGTAAACCTCATGGTAACCACAAAGCAAAAACCTATAGTAGATACACCAAAGATAGAAAAGGAAATTAAAACATAAGACAGACTACAAGGGAAATGAGCAAGAGAAGAAGAAAGGAATGTAGTGAAACTACAAAAGCAGCCAGAAAACAGTTAACAAAATGGCATTACTGCATACCTATCAATAATTATGTTAAATGTAAATGGAGAAAATGCTCCAGTAAAGACATAGAGTAGCTAATTGAATAAAAAAAAACAAGGCTCATCTATATGTTGCTTACAAGAGACTCACTTCAGATATAAGGACACAGAGACTGAAAGTGAAGGGATGAAAAAAGGTGTTCCATACTAATGGGAACAAAAAGAAAGCTGATACAGCTATACTCATGTCAGACAAAATAGACTTTAAAACAAAGATTGTAATAAAAGACAAAGAGGGGCATTACATAACAATAAAAGGGTCAACCCAACAGGAAGATATAACATAAATATTTATATACCCAACATAGAAGCACTAAAATATGTAAAGCAAATATTAGCAGACCTGAAGGAAGAAATTGACAGCAATACAACAATCATAGGGGACTTTAATACCCCACTTACATCAATGGATAGCTCTTCCAGACAGAAAATCAATAAGGAAACATTGGTCTTAAACAACACCTTAGGTAAGATAGATTTAATAGGTATATATAGAACATTCCATCCAAAAGCAGCTGAATACACATTCTTCTTGAGCAGACATGGAATAGTCTCTAGAATAGAACACATGTTAGTCTCAAAACACGTCTCAATAAATTTAAGAAGCCTGAAGTCATATCAAGCATCTTTTCCAACCATAATAGTATAAAGCTAGACATTAATTATAAGAAGAAAACTAAAAAAAAATATATAAATAAATATGTGGAGATTAAACAATATGCTCTGGAGCAACTACTGGGTTGGTGAAGAAATTAAAAGAGAAATTAAAAACAAAACAAAAAAACTAGAGACAAATGAAAATGGAAATACAACCTACCAAAATCTATGAGATACAGCAAAAGCGGTTCTAAGAGGGAAGTTCACAGCAATACAGGTCTACCTCAAGAAACAAGAAAAATCTCAAATAAAAATATCTAACTTTACACATAAAGGAACTAGAAAAAGGAGAACAAATAAAGCCCAGAATTAGTAGAAGGAAGGAAATAATAAAGATCAGAGCAGAAATAAATGAAATAGAGACTAAAAAGACAATAGAAAGATTAAAGAAACTAGAAGCTGGTTCTTTGAAATAATAAAACTGACAAAATCTTAGCTAGATTAACCAAGAAAAAAAGCAAGAGGAATCAAATAAAATCAGAAATGAAAAAGAAGTTATTTACAGCTGATACCACAGAAATACAAATGATCATAAGAGATTACTATGAACAATTATACCCTAACATGTTGGACAACCTAGAAGAAATGATAAATTCTTAGAATCATATAATCTTCCAAGACTGAATCAGGAAGAAACAGAAAATCTAAATAGACTGATTACTAGTAAGGAGATTGAATCAGCATTCAAAAACCTCAAAAGAAACAAAAATCCAGATGACATATTAAAACCCTAAAGACTCCACCAAAACTGTGAGAACTAGAAAAAAAAAATCAGTAAAGTAGCAGGGTACAAAATCAATATACAAAAATTGGATGTGTTTCTGTAACTGATAACAAACTATTAGAGAGAGGAATTAAGAAAACAATCCCATTTACAGTTGCATCAAAAAGAATACCTAGGAATAAGTTTAATCAAGGAGGTGAAAGACCTGTACACTGAAAACTGTAAGTCATTGATGAAAGAAACTGAAGACACAATGAAATGAAAAGATATTCCATGCTCATAGATTAGAAGAATTAACATTGTTAAAAGTTTATATTATCCAAAGCAATATATAGATTCAATGCAATCCCTATCAAAATTCCAATGTCATTTATCAAAGAAATAGAATGATTCTAAAATTTGTGTGGAACCACAAAAGACCCCAAGTGGCCAAAGCAATCTTGAGAAAGAAGAACAAATCTGTAGGCTTTACACGCTCTGATTTCAAACTATATTACAAAGGTATGGTAACAAAAACAGTATGGTATTGGCAGAAAAACAGAATATAGAACCCAGAAATAAACCCACACATATATGGTCAATTAATTTATGACAAAGTAGGCAAGAATATATAATGGGGAAAGGATGGTCTCTTCAATAAATGATGTTGGGAAAAGCAGACTGACATGCAAAATAATGAAATTAAGACTACATAGAAAAATTAACTCAAATGCATCAGACTTGAATGTAAGACCTAAATCCATAAAACCACTGGAAAAAAACATAGGTGACCAGCTCTGACATTGGTGTTGATGAATTTTTGGATCTGACTCTAAAAGCAAAGGCAACAAACCCAAAAATAAATAAGTAGGACTACACCAAACTAAAAAGCTTCTGCACAGCAAAAGAAATCATCCACAAAATGAAGATAACATACTGAATGGGAGAAAATATTTTCAAATCATATGTCCAGTAAGGGGTTAATATCCAAAATATATGAAGAACTCATAAAATTCAGCAGCAAAAAGCCAAACAATTCAATTTAAAAAATGGACAGAGGATATGAATAGACTTTTTTTCCAAAGAAGACCTACAGACAGCCAAAAAGCACATGAAAAGATGTTCAAATTCATAATCATTAGGGAAATGCAAATCAAAATCACAATGAGATATCACTTCACACCTGTTAGAATGGCTATTATCAAAAATACTAGAAACAGGGCTTCCCTGGTGGCGCAGTGGTTGCGAGTCCGCCTGCCGATGCAGGGGACACGGGTTCGTGCCCCGGTCCGGGAAGATCCCACGTGCCGCGGAGCGGCTGGGCCCGTGAGCCATGGCCCCTGAGCCTGCGCGTCCGGAGCCTGTGCTCCGCAACAGGAGAGGCTGCAGCAGTGAGAGGCCTGCGTACCACAAAAATAAAAACAAAACAAAACAAAACAAAACAAAACAAAAAAAAAATACTAGAAACAACAAGTGTTGGCGAGGATATGGAGAAAATAAGATCCTCATGCACTGTTGGTGGGAATGTAAATTTTCACAACCACTATAGAAAACAGCATGAAGACTCCTCAAAAAATTAAGACTAGAACTACCATACTATCCAGCAATTCTATTTCTGGGTATTTATCCAAAGAAAACAAAAACTAATTTGAAAAGGTATATGTACCCCCCTGTTCACTGTAGCATTACTTATAATAGCCAAGATATGGAAGCAACCTAATTGTCCACCAATAGATGGATGGATAAAGAAGATGTGGTGTTTTATACACACACACACACACACCACACACACACACACACACACACACACACACAGACACACACAGGAATACAAATCAGCCATAAAAATCTTGCCATTTGCAACAACATGGACAGACCTTGAGGTCCTAAGCTAAATAAGTCAGACAGAAAGACAAATGCCATGTGATTTCACTCATATGTGAATCTAAAAAAGAAAATAAATGAACAAAAAAATCAAAATCACAGATACAGAGAACAGATTAGAGGAGTTGGCGAGTGGGTGAAACAGGTGAAGGGGGTCAAGCGGTACAAACTTCCAGTTATAAAATAAACAAGTCATGGGGTATAATATACAGCACGGTGACTATAGTTATTAATATTGTAGAGTATACTTGAAAGTTGCCAGAAGAGTGATCATCCTGAACGTTAACTTCTTATGGTGATGGATGGTAACTAGATTGATTGTGGCGATCATTTTGCAATGTACACAAATATCAATTCATTATGTTGTACACCTTAGACTAATATGATATTATATGTCTATTACATCTCAACTTAAAATTAAAAAAAAAAATAAAATAAAATCACATGGAGGCATGTGTTCCTTATACTTCACAGTGAGACAGCTCAAGACATAAATTAAGTTCCAAGCATGTACTTGCCAGGGCCCTGATAATATCATCTTGGCATAAACTAACATAGTGGTGGGCCTCCTCAATTCAAGTTCTGTCAAATCCACGCACTTAATTAAAGTCCTGGGTATGATGGGAATTTCAATAGCAGGGCACTCTAGGAGCATTCTATACTCTAAAGCAAATACAGAAATAAAACTACGAGAGAGAACCTATCAAAGCCATAATACATCTATTACCACAGCTGTTTCTCCCCAGACACCAGGCTCCCTCCTGAGCCTATTATTAAGTGCAAATGACCAGGCTCAGTGACTGTTATTTTTAAAAACATTACTTATCGTGCATTGTGTTCTGAAACTTGTTGACTTATTTTAATTTGCATAATTATAGTAATTTTCTCCAATGTCAATGCCGTGGGATTATATTAGGATTTTGCCTTATCTTTAAAGAAATGCACAGGTTCAAAAGCAAGTTGTTGTTATATCATTCCTGACACTTTCAGGCAACTGAGATGCAGGAAGATGGAAGGATACATTTTGCTAAGTTCACCCCTGGCTTATGATTAGAAGAACTGGCATAGGTATGAGAGACCAGAAAAAGGAGAGAGAAACAAAGGAGATTAGGATAGTAGAAGAATGCAGAAACAAAGGGAAGAGCTCCTTCTTCATAGAAATTCTTCAGTGTATATTTCAGTCTTTATTATAACATTTGCTTTTTTTTTAGCAGCTCAGGGAATTTGGCCATATATCATCCTTATTTTACAAATTAATGTACTAATTAATAATCACTCATCTAGTTTCCTTAGAGATATGTCTAAAACCTAGATCTCTCAATTGATAGTCTGATCATGTTCTACTCAATGGAGTAAGAACTTCGTCAAAGAAGATTTGATCAGTGAAATATTCAGACTCCCAGGCTATTAGTTGTCCCTCCTTAGGCTGTACAATACCTCAGGAAGCTTTCTATTGTGTGGTCAATTTTTTTATTTTTTATTTTTTAAGGAAAATTATCTATGTTTACATACCATGTATTATCACTGCTTAAATTGTAATTCCCCAGTTATTCTCACAGGCACCCCCAGGTCCTTCTGGTATGTCTTGAAACCAAAAAGATAACAGACCTCAGGTAGAATCAAGAAAGCAGGATTTGGGACTTGGCTCCTACCAATCAATCCCACGTCCAAAGCTGCCCAAGAAAAGTACAGACAGGTTGGCATAAAATCCAAGACATCCACCCCCAAATCCATCCAAAGGGTGGATGAAGATGGAAGCACATGGGCCTAGAATGTGCATATTGGCATTCTGTCCTCCTATTTCTCTCCCTTCCTGCTAAAGTTCTGTGGCCTTCCAGTCAGTAAGAGGAGAAACAAGACAATTGAAACAGCCCAGAAGGATATGGGAGAAGAAAGGGCAGCATGAGGACACAAAGGAAGCTTACTAGACTTGTAGGTCAGGAGAAAGCCTTTGGCATATGTCATCTGAGCCCCCGAACTATGTTTTCAACTCTCTTCTGAACACATGCACTGGATCACTCATCATCCCTTTATATGACACAGGACCCATATCAAACTTATCTTCTTCCCCTCCTAAGCCAGTTCCTCTTTATAACTCAACTCCCACTCAGATCAGAAACCACAGAATTACCTTTGAATTTTCCCCTCTTTCCACTTTCCTCATCCAAACAGCAAATGTAATGTAATACAGGAACACTGGACTTACAGCCCAAATCCCCCTGTGCTTCCCCTCACTACCTGTCTTCAGCCTCTGTAAGCCTCCCTTTCCACATCTGTTCATTGGAGATAATACCTTCCACAGGTAGGTTGTGAGCACTAGATGAGACAATGTATGAATACCTATAAATACTAAAAAAAAAAAAAAAAAGCTGTATTAAATCTTAAAAAGGTTCCTTCTTTTCATTTACAATGTCTTCACACAACGTAGAGGACATAACTCACCTGGACAATCACAGTGTTTTCTAGCCTTATGGCTCCCAAGTACATTGGTCCCAGTGTTCTTTTCCAGCATTCTCTCTCACTATTATTCACATACATATGTCCCAGTCAAAACAGTACTCACTATTACCAGGACATCCTCGTGCTTGTTTACTTCTCTGTATTTGTTCCTAGTATCCCCTTTCCATGGAATGTTCTGCCTTCTCTTCTCCTCTTGGCCCATCCCAAATTTCTCCACTTCTATAAAATTTTTCTCTGATTCTCCAAAGTATATCTGATTTGTTTCATATTCTGAGTTCATCCCAATCCAAGAATTTTGTTAGAACCTTTCTTGTAACACAATGCAATTCCTTGTATTTTAATCATTTGTCTATGTTCAAACTTAGAAATTATGTTCTGCCTCCCAGTTTATAACTTCCTAAAATCAAGGTCTTACTTATCTTTATATGCTCAGGATCTAACATAATGGTTTCCAAATATTTAAATTCTTTTCAATAAATTTTTTTAATGAGTTATTAGTTGAATTGGAAATACATCCTTTAATTCCTCCAATAATAACATAGGATACTATTAAATTGAATTATACTTATTCAACAGAGAAAACTACACAGCCAATCTTGAGATGACTGAAATTTCTTAGGGTGTCACAAACCATGACTGACAATCATGAATCTGAATGCAGGTGACTCTAAAGTAAGCTATTTTCATAGTTGTAACCATAATAGTATGCATTGACTTTATGTTATTTTCAATACACACATATGAGATAGAGATTATATATGTACCACCAATAAGAAAACTGAGGCTTAGCAAGGATGAATGACTGGCCTAAGGTAGCACAGGTAGAAAATGGCTAAATCAAGACTCAAGCCAAGCCTTTTTGTCTTCAGAGGCTGTCCTCTTCTCACTATCCAGCACCAAGTGTCAGAGTTTTATCAATTCTACTTATGAAAGCTTCAAGTCCTTCCTGGGTTTGAGAACAGGCAAAGAAAGATTAAAATGTAACATTTCCTGAACCATGATGTTATTTATAATCTAGGGCTCGGCAAACTTTTGTTATAGAGGACCAGATAGTAAATATTTTAAGCTTCGTGGGCCATATGGCCTACACAAATCTGCCATTATAGTGTCAAAGCGGCCATAGAAAATATGTGATGGAATGAGCATGGCTATGTTCCAATGACACTTTGGAAGCTTTATAAAAATCAGACAGTGAAGCCTGATTAGGCCCTCCAGCTACAGCTTTCAACCCCTGTTAAAATCCCCAATAAATGTCCATCTACTGTCACTGCAAAGAGACAGGTGATGTGCTAGTTTAAGATCATTAATTAATCATTCATATTACACTTGTATTAGATATTTAGGGCACAATGCAGCATAAAACATGGAAACTGACAAAATTATACATAATTACAACTCCAAAACACATGTTGTTCCTTCAGCAGAAATTGAGATAATCTACTAAAACACATTTTAAAAATCTAAAAGTGTAAAGCATTTTTCCCTGAAGTTGCTTGAATATAGGATAGGTAATTAACAGATTTTCAGTCCAGAAAATAAATGAAGCCAAGTGTCTGTGACCTTTGGTTTCCACATTCTCACTCCTGAAATAAATTGATTCGTTCCAGAGAGTGTGCACATATAGCACCTTGGACTGGAAACAATTTAATAATGAGCTGATCTTTCATGAGAAAAGGCTTGTGTTAGTGAATAGGGAATAAGATGACAGAAATCACAGCACAGATATAACTTGTTCTTAATAGAGATGGATTTTGTCTTCACATAAGCCAGAGGAAATATTTGGCCAAACGTGGCAGACAATGTATTTATATATAAAACCCTCCTTCCCCCTTGTAAAGTGGGTGAGAGCATTCACTGAGAGCTTCAGATTGGCCATACAAATTGTGGAAAGCTCACACAACATGGGATTCTGACTGCATAAAAGAACAGTATGTGCAGTTCTTTGCTGCCCCTCTGGGAAGCCTGGCCTATCCGCCACAATAGGAGGTTTGTTTCCTTTAAGTCTTCTCTCTTCTCATGGTTCATTTGCTCTTATGTACTGTCTGGTGTTGTTATCCATATTTTCAAATATGTTATCTTATTTTTAGAATTAGATTGTAACATTTGGAAAGAGATACATGTGAGTGTAAACCGCAATTTCAGTTTTTCTTAGCTTTATTGGTATTGCTAAGTTCGTTCTCTTCTCTGAATCAGTTTCAGATAATAATAGTACCTATTTGATAGGTGTGTTGTTGGCTCACATGTGGAAACCTGCGTAACCATCGTCATCACCACCATCGTTATCAGTATTTTCATGTCTTCTCCTCCATGAAGTTTTCCTCAACTCCCCAACCAGAATTCACTGTTTACCATTTCTCAGAACTTTCAAATTCTTTACTTTATCATTTTTTATGCTGCATTTAAATTGTTTTCATGTCTGTTTCCCCTACAAGATCAGGATTCCCTGAAGTCCTCCTAATGAAAACTTTCAAATAGATATTAATTGAATACTTTTCTAATGATCAACAAAATTCCTCTTTGCTTACCTTCTCAACTTTGTTCTTCAGACCTAGCGCACAGTAGCATGAATAAAGAAGACAAGCGTGAATTTAATGCATCTTCCTATGCTGACATATAAATATTTTGTCTAGAACTCTCTCCCTATTATTAGCCAAAGCTTGAATTTAAGTTTGAAATTACCTAAAGTTCTATCAAAACAAAATAAATTACAACATTAAGAAAAGAAAACCAAAAATATGTCCTGTGGAAAGATATCCAGAACATGTGAGAGGATTTATAATAAATTGCTGGTGCCTACCTCACATGCTGGAAGCCTGAGATGAGGAGAGGTCTATGTTTTTATTGATTCCTTGTGATGATGGATAGATATCAGATTAAAAAATTAAAAATGTGAGAAAGGGCTATTTGTCTCTCCTGGAGGCACAATTTCTGAGCTTTTAGCCCAATCCAGCCCCTGTAGTTGGACATAAAGGACCACCCTTATATGACCAAGTTGTTTTATTTCCCTGATTGTAGCTTCTATTGCTAATTCTCCTAGGCACCTGCCTAGTCAGGCTAAAGCAGAGCTCAGTCTTTATCTCAGAGCATCTCCTGAGTATACATTAACTTCGACCACATTCTATTGGCTGAAACTCAGTTATATTGGCCCCATATAACTAAAAGGAGACTGAGACATGTAGCTGTGTGCCTAGAAGGAAGAGACTAAGAATCAACACATAACAATCTCAGCCATACACATGAAGCACACGCAGTATAACTAGAGATGAAGATGATTCTCCTTTTTAATTAATAGCATCGTAAATGAGAGAACACAAAACAGCTTACAAACTTCCTCCTCATACATACTACCTTTTCTCATCTTCACAATGGGTCTGACATATTAACATTGTTATCCACATTTTACAGATTAAGAAGTAAAGTTCAGAGTGTTAATAAATTAGGCAAGGTTATACAACTGGCAAGTATACAGCAGAGTCAAAATTTGAACTCAAGACATTTGATTCTTGCTGTAATAAAATTTTTACTGCACTGGTGCTAAAACTACTTATGTGGACCCACTTTACATGTAGAACCTTATCTCAGGTATCAAAAATCAGGCAAAAATACATGTAAAACTCCTGCTATATGTCAGGCACAGGCACCGTCCTAGTATCGGGAAACAAGCCAGACACAAACTGTGCCTTAATGGACCTTACGGTCTAGAAACTGTGTCTTCCAGTATCTTTCAATACAAATGGTATGTTCCAATCAGATAAAGTTCATCATTCTTTACCCTTCATCCTGATAGCATGACACTCTTAACTCTCTCTCAGCTTATATATTCTTGGTTTTCTATCTACCAATATCCACTCATTGATTCTTTGTCTTCAAAGTCTAGGTTGAGTATCAGCCTTATTATTATTATTTTTTTTGTGGTATGTGGGCCTCTCACTGTTGTGGCCTCTCCCATTGTGGAGCACAGGCTTCAGACGCGCAGGCTCAGCGGCCATGGCTCACGGGCCCAGCCGCTCCGCAGTATGTGGGATCTTCCTGGACCGGGGCACGAACCCGTGTCCCCTGCATCGGCAGGCGGACTCTCAACCACTGCGCCACCAGCGAAGCCCCTCAGCCTTATTTTTACCCTAAGACTTATTCACTACACCAACACCTACTATATTCTTTCTCTGACCAGTCTAGAGTCTATACCTTTTAGGAAAATGTGTGATTACATGCTTCCCATGCTTCCTTGTATCGTTTGCTAATTTCATACATTATTTCCTATATCTCTGAGCCTCATTAGCTCAACCTAATTCCAACAGAATTACCTTAATTTATTTATGTCCTCGATTGTTACTGAGGGTGGACATAAAAAAAAAAAGTCATATGAAGACTACCTATATATTTGTTATAAAGCTGTAGATGAAAATATTATGTTGTTCAATATTCTTTTGATAAGGTCAGTTGTGATAAATTCTTATGAGAACGTGCTATCTGAGAAAATGTAGAAAAACTTAAAAAAAAAAAATAGAACACTTGCTTCTAAAGGATAATAAAATTATCTAATTATATTTTACTTTTTGTCCTGGGTTCTCCAGATTCTGAGCAGTAATCCCTAGTTAGTGTCTGCTTTCTCTTTTATTCAGGGCTACGATTTTTAAAAAACAACTCATTGACATATATATTAACATCTCTTAACTTACATGTTGGTTAGGTTCCTGGAAAGTGGCAAGTAATTCAAAAACACTTAACTCAAACTGAAATTTTGCATAAGAAAAAAAAGGAGATATAGTCTGGTAGGTTTTAAAAAAGCCAGTTATGCCCCATTTTTTTCCATATCACATCAATATTAACTGTAAAAAAAAAAACAGTTTATGTAAATATCTGAACATTAAAAGTGTTTATTCATGAACAAAAACAAAGTCTCTAAAAATGTCCAATATATGTGTAGTAGACATAAAGGCATGAAACCATTAGGAATTCTTACGTACAAAGTGCTGCACACCAAGGTGAAGCATGAAGCTAATAATGCTTATTAATTTACATTTTTTAATGCATCTGAGATTAGATTTTTTACTCCATTGGTGTGAGCTTTTTTTTTTTCTTTCTCTTGGGCCTCCTAGATCACACTGCATTTTTCAGTCATGATTTCACTTGAGATAGAAACTCAGGAATCCATAAGACATAATCCCAGAATATTTGAAGGGTGTACATAGCAACTGGAAAGGACTTTGTGGACAATGACAGTAATGTCACATGCTGCTGGCCTGGCCACCAAGAAGTGCCCTCAGACTACACAGCCAGTGGGAGAACCCCTCACACACCCAAAATCTGGCAGGCAGTTTAAACCATGCCACTCCAAACTTAGTACACATATCTGTTAAATACTGTTAAGTTTTCACTTTATTTCCATAATATGTAAATTAATCACACATACATTTATAAATTGACAAATAGGTTTGAAAACAAATAAAAATAATTTGAAGTTAAATCCATTCCTCAACTTCTCTAAGCCCCAATTTTCCTAAGTATAAAACAGCACTAATATACTTCTTTCATTGGATTATGAGAATTATATAAAGTAATACAGAGTGTTTAGCAGAATGCCTAACATAGTAACTACTCATTGTTAGCCACTATTATTGGCTGTTATTGAAAAATGACAGATGTCAATAAATGAAAGTGTTTACTAGTGTCTACTCTGTCCCTATCACTGATATATAAATTTAAAATGCCTCTATTTGGTCCATGGCAGTTAAGAATAAACACCAGTCAACATGTGCTCTCAACTTATTTCTACCAAATCCAAACATTAAGTCCTAACACTGGAAACCTCAACCATCAGTTACACCCAGAGATACATGCATCTGTCTTACAATAACATTATTATAATTTTCTTGAGTGCAAGAAATGTCTTGGGTACAAATGTCTCTTTGTACCCATCCTTATATACCCTACCCTCAGCATTTCTGAGTTCATAGGTGTCTAATAATAGTTGATGGCTTGGCTTCCTATCCATTACACTAAACTCTATTATCCAGGCACAGAACAACCCACAAGCAGCAAGGAAAAAAAAAAACTTCCATCCCCTCTTCTCCCAGCTCATTTGCGGTAGGAGCTACGAAAGACATTCACCTGAAGTCACCCACCATTCAAGTTGATCCTGCACCAATACAATACACTCTACAGACGCTCTTAGAGGAAGCAAGCTGCCTGCCAATGCAGGGAGGAGGAGCGGCCTGTGAAACATTTAAATGGATAGGTATTAACAGGGGCCAAAAGAATGCAAATGGCATTTTAAAAGCTAAGGACTCTTGGGAAAGCTTTCAAAATTTTCTTAAAAGATGTGGGTGATTAGTAGGAATGGATTTTAACAGTCTGCAAGTAAATTTGCAGCAAATCCCTAGATGGTTTTGATCTACCTTTATCTTTTCTTTTTAGCTCACAGAATATTAAGCAGATTCAACACTCTCTCCAAAAGGACTGCCATTTCACACACACATACAAACACACACACACACATATGTACACATGCGTGCGCACACACACACACACAGAGTGATGTGTTTGAGCCAGTGAGTTCTTGCTCATAGAAAGCCAATTATTAAATATTAAGGAACTTGTGAACTGATTGATTGATAAACCTTTGGTGGCTGAAACTGGCCATGGTGGAAATATTTACACCACAGAAATCAGGAAACACTACAAATCAGGCTTTTTTTTTTTTTTTTTTTTCCAGTCAGATAGCCAGTTTACCAGCACATGGTGGCACATGTGCTGCCATTTATGGAATTAAAGGAAGTGTTCAGAAGTCAGCTTCTGCCATCTATAAAAAAGCATTTAAAAAAGAGCAAAACATTTAAAAAAGAGGGGCCATATACTTGAGCAAATGGCTAGATATCAAAAAAGCAAATATTTTAAAGGTAAGTTTGGGGAAATTAGACCCTGTATATCGCTCAGACATTAGTATAATTTTGAATGTTGCCTATAGTGGTGACTCTTCTATTTATGGCTCTGGAAACCCATCCAGTTTTGAATCAAACTGGGAGTTCTTATGTACACCACGGCTGCTGCCTGGACTAAAAAGACTAACATAAAGTAATAGAGGCTCATAATGATAGAAGTAGTACTAGGTGAAAAAAATGTAGATAGCCAACCTGGTAATTCAGGGCCTACAAAGCCCTGTGATTTCATGGACCAAGTAATTGCCAGCATTCCTAATACATAGTCATTAAGGGACGTCCTAAATGAATGACTCACCATAGAGTCCCTGCCAGACCTCTGTTCTGTGATCTATACTTTAAAATTGATTCATTCTTTAAAGAGGAGGAGGGTGATGGAAAGATTCAGATGCAACTAAAGACACTAAACCTCTGGATCACGAGGAGGAGACAGACAAGAGGAGTAACACCAGCTATGATTGGAACGGTGGAACTGAATTCCACATTGCGAAGATTAATCATCATTCCACAGTTATGAAAACTACACATTTAACTTTACTGTACTTTCTTTTTTTTGTACTTCTTTTTAAGAAGCAATTTCTTGTGGTATTTGTCCAAATGTAGACATCATATAATAAATATTAAAACATCAATTAAAAGTTTCATTACTACAGTAGAAATGGTGTCACAACTAGTGCAATCAACATCGTGAAACTAATTTAGGTTTGTAAGTGGAAGAATACAAGTTTTGAGCCTTAAGCTAATCACCATCAAAAATAGTTTTTGAGTACCAAGTGTGCACATAGTACTGCATTCAGAAATGCAGGCATATGAGTTGAAGATGCACCTCATCTTAAAAAGCCAAGAAATTAATATCTTAGTTTATGAATACCTTTCATAGAGAAGATTACAGATGAACTCAGAGTTTCTAGAATTTACTTTTTTATTTACCAAATTTACTTTTAAGGACCAATGTTCCCATACATATTCCCAGCAATAGAATAGCAGTCTACTACTTTAAATTATGGGCAATATGACTTTTGTAGGCTTACTCTATTTTTTAATTTTTCTCTGAACACTGAAATACATAGTCATTTTGATGACTTATATCTTAGAAATTATATAATTGCATAGTAACCTTATCTCTTTGTCTTATATTCCTGTTTGTTGTGTTGCTGTTTCTGAATTACTTATGCGTTTGTCAAATTTTTTCAGCTTTTATGTTTTATCTTGTATATTGAAACATTTCTGTAAATACCTTAATACTTTCTAAATGATAAAAAAAATATAAATACGAAAATAAAGCATTTGATATGTGGTTTTCTTTCATCTTTAACAGTCAACAGTAAAAAGATACAGTTTTTAATATTTATTAGCCACTTTTATTTCTTCATTTATGACTTTATTGTTCATTTCCTTTGCCTGATATCTACTGAGTGGTTATATGTTTGCTTGCTTGTTTTTTTTTTTGTTTTAAATGATGAAAAATAACTCGTATTTTATTAAGAAGAATAATTTATCCTATGATATAAATAGATTTTCCAGTTTGCTACTTGCCTTTTCTATGTTTAAGTTTATTTCTGCTAAAGAGAATTCTTTTAAGGAGTCAAATTTTTCTCTCTTTTAGTTATGGTTTCTCCTTTAGATGTCATGTTAAAAAGCCCTTTGATAGTCCAGGATCACGTAGGTGTTTACAAAGTTGCTTTAAATTAATGCTTTATACTTAACAATTTAATTCTTCTGGAGCTTGTTTTGTATAGCTTGTAAAACATATTACTAAATATTTCAGCACCAACCATTTCATCTTCTGCCACTAATTTGACGCAGCATGCATATTATATATTAGGCCTCTTTCTTGGCTTTCAATTCTGAAAGTACAAGAACTCCCTCCTTATTCTTAAAAATCTCTAGGTATTTTGTTCTTATTTTTCTAAATAAATTTGAGAATTATTGTCCCATTCTCCCCTATCAACACACACACACACACACACACACACACACACACATATACATCTGACAGAAATAAAAATACACTGTATTTTATGGCTTCTTCCCCTAACTGGTGAAGTCACAGCATATTTAGTTTGATATGACCCCTTGAAAGACTTCCAGTTCAACCAAAATTGGATTGTCATTGTCAAGTGCTATGGTAGGAGCTGGGAGTTTAAACGCGATAAATTGAGGTCTCTGTCTTGAAAAAATCTCATGATCTAGTATAAATTAAGTATTTTAAGGGCAATTATAATAATGCCAATGGAAAAAAATACATCTTTACAGGCCTATTGCCTATAGTATTCGCTGCACTAACTAGCTTGTATCTTTTCTTGGTATATATCCCTTCCTTCTTTCTCAAACATGTTGCTTGTCAATCTTCTGTATTTAAGATGTTCACTCAGCTAATGTGTAGTTTGTCATTTGAGAATATAATCATTGATTTTGCTCTCCAAAAACCTTAAGAAACACATTCTAATGTCTAAACTAAGATAAAAGTGATATTCAGTCTACATAATTCAGATTTTACTAATTTTATTGGTCTTTTATGTACAAATGTGTCATGATTACATATTAAAGAATCATGAAATGTTAATATGAAAGTATTTTAAAATATAATCAAATACAAAACACTTTGGTTTGGTCTCTTAAGCCACTTTGTGTGTGTGTGTGTGTGTTTTCATGCTTTGTCTAGAAAAATACTAAATTCTATCTCAAGACCTCAGAGGCTGGCTTAGCTGAGACTCTGCTTTGCCATAATCCATCACAAACTGTGACTACGACTGGTATGTGATTAATAACATATGGCACAAATTAAACAGCAAAACATATCTACATATATCCAGGATATATCTGTCATTTAAAGCAGATTTTATCTTCACTTAAGTACCATGGTAAAGTTGAAAAAGATCATGTGCATCATAAATTACAAATCATTCATTTCACAGACAAGAAAACAGGCTCCAAGATCACACAGGTCATATAAGGCTATATGAATTTGCCTGTCAAGCTCTCTCAGACTTGGTTTCTCTCTATATAAAAAGATTCTATGAAAGTGATGGGTCAATTTTAAAAGATCACTGTTCTATTATGTTGTATAGAAAATATAAGCACAGGCACTTCAGTGAAAAACTGTTCTCTCTCAGCAAAAACCCTAAGACTGAGACGGAAACTGAGTCCCAAATTCCAGGAGGAGGAGTCTTCACAGAGAGCCGAAACCAAAATGTCTGAAATTGAGGATGAAAAACCCAAGATGGATCCTGGTAGGCAAGAGCAGTTGAGACAGAGGGTAGCCTTTATGCTCCTGGTTTTGGAAGTATGGGGTAGGCCGTGGTGTTTAAAAAGCCATAGACAGAAATGGAAATAGAGTGGAGAGAACTGAAGATTTTGACTAACTTTTTCTATTTTTAACAATTACCGGAGTAACACATTCTCATTTGTGGAAATTTCAAACAAATCAAAAACATAAAGAGTAAGAAATCCAAGTCTCATTTTATGTCTCCGCCCTACACATACCCTCCTTCCTATCTCACTCTCCTTCCCAGAGGCAATCAATTTTAACAGTTTAAATACCTCATTTAACATCTTTTTTTCAAGTCATTTCCCTAATGTATGGACACATATGCAAATGTATGCTTCTTAACATAAAGGAAACCATATTATATGGGCTGCTCTGCATCTTACCACTTTCATTTAACAATATATAATTGGTATTTTTTCAGATCAGTTCATGAAGACCTAGCTCTTTCTTTTTAATGACTGAATAACATTTTACAATATACATAAATCACTATTCATTTAAGTATTACCCTACTGATAGAAACTTACGGACTTTCCATTTGGTGGGCTTATAAACAGTGCTTCAATTATCATCCTTTTATGTGCATATTTTTGCATGAATATGAATTTCCTATAGGTTAGCAACCTATTAGAACTGCTGACTACACACATATGTTTTCATAGACAGTCAAACTTCTCTCAAAAAATACCATGCTTGGGAGGAGGAGATCAAGATGGTGGAATAGGAGGACGCAGAACTCACTTCCCCCATGAACACATCAAAAATACATCTACATGTAGAACAATTCTCACTGACTAACTGGAGATTAGTAGAAAGACTTCTATACAACCAAGGCTAAAAGAGATCCATACAGAATTGGGTAGGAAGGAAAGAGAAGCAATCAGATTAGGACCTGTGGCCCTGGGAAGGGACTCAGAAGAGGAGGGGGATTACATGGGTGGAGATCCTCCCTGGGGAGTGAGCTGTTCAAGCCGTATATTGGGCAACCCAGCCCTGGGGTCCTAGACCATTGTCTGGTTGTAGGGCCAGTGGAACTAACACGAGGTTCTGTGGGAAGCCTGGACTCTGCTTATGAGGAACACACACATGCTTGCTTACTCCCAAAACAGGGCAGAGTGGGCGAATTGAAACTGCACAGGATGCTGGCCTATACCCCACAACTACTCCAGTATGCATCCCAGCCTGAGCTGAGGGCCTGCTCTGGCCCCACTTGTTTCATGATGCAGCTCCACACTAGAATAAGTGCTGCCACAGCTGAGGGGAGAGCTCAGCTGTGAGGACAAAGGTGGTTCAGACCTGGAACGGCAACTGAGCAGAGTAGGAGCAGCCATTACTAGCACTTACTAGGGCAGTACATCAGAAGTGGTCCAGGTCTCTTGAATGTAAGGCCAGATACTATAAAACTCTTAGAGGAAAACATAGGCAGAACACACTTTGACATAAATCGCAGCTGGATCTTTTCTGACCCACCTCTTAGAGTAATGAAAATAAAAACAAAAATTAACAAATGGGACCTAGTTAAACTTAAAAGCTTTTGCACAGCAAAGGAAACCATAAACAAAATGAAAAGACAACTCTTAGAATGGGAGAAAATATTTGCACATGAAGCAACTGACAAAGGATTAATCTATAAAATATACAAACAGCTCATGCAGCTCAATACCAAAAAAACAAACAACCCACAAAAATGGGTGGAAGACCTAAATAGACATCTCACCAAAGAAGACATACAGAGGGTCAACAAACACATGAAAAGATGCTCAACATCACTAATTATTAGAGAAATGCAAATCAAAACTACAATGAGGTATCATCTCACACCAGTCAGAATGGCCATCATCAAAAAATCTACAAACAATACATGCTGGAGAGGGTGTGGAGAAAAGGGAACCCTCTTGCACTGTTCGTGGGAATGTAAATTGATACAGCCACTATAGAGAACTGTATGGAGGTTCCTTAAAAAACTAAAAATAGACTACTATACAACCCAGTAATCCCACTACTGGGCATATACGCTAAGAAAACCATAATTCAAAAAGACACATGCACCCCAATGTTCATTGCAGCACTATTTACAATAGCCAGGTCATGGAAGCAACCTAAATGCCCATCGACAGACAAATGGATAAAGAAGATGTGGTACATATACACAGTGGAATATTACTCGGCCATAAAAAGGAACAGAATTGGGTCATTTGTAGAGACATGATGGACCTAGAGACTCCACTCAAAAGTGTGGAGTGCTCATGAAGAGGATTAGTGCCTTTATAAATGAAACTCCAGAGAGCTAGCTCACCCCTACCCCACAAGCAGATGCAATGAGAAGTCTGCAACCTGGAAGGGGGCTGTCATTTGACCATGTTGGCACCCTGATTTCAGACTTCCAACCTCCAAACTGTGAGGAATAAATAAGCAACCCAGTATGTGATACTTTGTTACAGCAGCTGGAACAGACTGAGACAGGCAAATTAGAATGATGTCCATTGGACCAGGGCTTAATCAACTGCTGAAAATAAATTATTTCTCAATGTTCTGCTCTTAATTTTCCTTTTCTTTCTTCTTAAACTCTATCATTTGGCAATACTGTCAAACTCACCTTTCACTCTAAGTTTAATTTGCAAATCTATAAATTGATCTCTGAACACCCCCCACCCCCCACCATGAGCTTTTGTCCCCTATTTTAACCTATCATTTTATCTATCCATCTGAATTGCTCACTGACACCTCAACCCTAATATATAAAAATGAACCTGCTGTATCACCTTGGTTCTTCAAAAAACAAACAAAATAAAGCAAACAAACAAACTCCTCCCACTTCTCCAATATCAAGGTCAGTGTCATAATGATTTAGGCTTAAAATCTTGTCTTCAACTTTGACGGTTCTCATTGCTTACCCAAATGTGGTCACTTCTCCCCCTATGTTTCTAAATGCACCACTCTTTTCTGTCTTCATGAAAACCACCATCATGTCAGTGGTTCATTACCTCTGACATAAACTGCTGTTATGACAAGTTTCCATGCCTCTAAGAAATATGATTCTGACCTATTTTTAACACTGATTGCAGAATACTTTTCCCAATGCACAGTTCTATTTTTATGTCTCTGCCGCCAATAAACCTGCTTTAGTTACCAAATGATGTCTGAGCTCCTTTGGCTTGGTGTTCAAGGCTTTTTATGATCAAGCCCCAATCAAATCATCAGGTAAATTTCTAACTATTCCGCTTTGTGTTTCCTTTACCATCTGTGCAATCTTATTTAAGTCCCATGGGTAACAATTTCATCTGCTGATTTTATATATATATATATATATATATACACACACACATACATATATATATATACACACATATATAATTTTATGTATACATAATTTTACATAGAATATATATAATATATAAAATGCTGCCAATAATAAAATAACATTATGTAAAATTATATGATTACTGGAAAAATTAGGTGACATAACTTATCTTTTTGTGAACTGTAAAACAGTTTGCAAATATAAGAAATTCTGTTGACTAGGTTTGGAAGAGCTTTCAGATAATACTGCACATTCAAATCATTCTAACAACAGCCCCAATACTATTGATTCCATGAAGCCTTCCCTGAACCATGCAGTTGCTAGTTATTTCTTTACCTCTCATCTCACCTTATATAATCTTTTACAATACCTATTACAGTCTACATTACTACAGTTGTTACTGTGCATGTTCTATTCCCCCTGCTAGACTGCAGGTTCTGAGGACATGAGCCCTACAAGTGACTCTTTCAAAGTTCACTCCTGAGGACACTTCCCATAGTAGGGGCTTAATAAATGTTTAGAAGTACCTGAATAATTATATGTAGTTTATTCAGATGTGCACTTGACTATAAACTCCATGAGAGAATAGAATTTGTCTATCTTGTTCACCAGTACCTAATAGTTCAAGGCACATAATAGGTTGAATGACATCCTAAACTAAAACAGATTTGTGAAAAAATCTGAAGGAAGATAAAGGAGCAATGAATATTTATTGAGCATTTGCAATATGCCATTGTGGTGGCTTTAAAACATATCTACAAGTTTTTGAAACTGCTCCCTTCAAAAAGTAGAGTCAATTTCTCCTTTCCTTGAAAATGGGCTGGTCTTAGTGACTCTCTTCAAATAAACAGAAAAAGGAAAAGTGAAAATGTGTGGCTTCTAAGCAACTCAGATTCTGCCTCTCTCTCTGTTTTGCAACTCTCATCATTGAAACAAAGACACTAGGGCCGCCTGGAAAGGCCACATATAGGTGCTCTAACCATAGCCACAGTTGAGGTCCCAACTGACAGTCAACATCCACTCTCTCATACATGATGAGTGAGCATTCAGATAATGCTAGCTCATGCCTTTGATGCCTAGTGGAATAGAGAAAAGCTGTCTTCACTGAGTCCTTCCCAAATTGAAAATTTATGAGCAAAATAAATGTTACTGTTCCTTTAAGTCACTAAGTTTTGGAACGGTTTCTTACACAACAATTGGTAGCAAAAACATAGATGTGTGTATACACACAAATATGTCAGACCTTTCATAGAGAAGGAGGGAAACTGAGCCTAGTACCAATGTTTTATAGAGAGGGAGGGAAACAGAAGCTCAGAGAGTGAGAAAAAAGTGCCCAGGACCTTAGAGTTTATAATTACTAAGCTGAAATTCAAGTCCTAGTCAATTTAAGGGCAAAGTCTATATATTTTCTTCTCCCTCACTGTTTTCTTCCCAGTTCTTTAGAAAAGACACCTTCCTATGACCTTTGTATCTTCTTTAAAATTTCCCAAGAAAAAATACCCAACCATTTAATGATAGTATGCATTCAGTGATAAAACTCACAGTTTTGTTTTTTTTTAAATAAGAGCGTATCTCTTATATGTTCACTAAACTGTTATATCCTTAGGCAACTATCAGTAAAAGATTCCCAAAACATCAAAAATCCCCCCAAAGTATAGCACAGTCCCTAGGAATCTAAGTCCTTAGTTAGATGAAACACACTTATGTTTCAGTCTCTCTTTCTGATATTTAAAATTAGACATTCTATTAGACATTATATATATAAAATAATATTTTAAAAAAGTCTGAAGTTAAATCAAATAGTTTTTAAGTAAATAAATAAAATAAACATGTCAATTACAAGCCAATCACTTCTAAAAGTTAAGTACAAGCTGACTTTGATGGGATCATTAAAAATGTTGATCCTGACATAAACAAACAATGTATACTGCCTCCAAGGAAGCAGAATAAACAAAATCTCTCCTAAGTGGTGGTTAAGAACTTGGGCTCTAGAGCCAGCCCAGGTTTGAATTCCAACGCTACCTTTCCCTATCTGTATAAATCTGGAAAGTTTGTGAATCTCTCTGTGCCTCACTTACCTATATCTATAAAGCCAACATCAAAAGGGTGTATCACACAGAATTAGTGTCAGTATAAAATGAGTTAATACCATGCCTAGCATATGGTCAGTACTGAATGAATATTAGCTATTATTATATTATATAGTGTATGAACATTTAGGAAAGAAAGACTGTGTCTATCTGTAGAGGCAAAGACACCTTTTTTTTCACAAATTCATTAAACTGAAATGAAAGGAAGGCACACCCATCAGAATTTATAGTGAAATGACAAGTCTGTATTGCAAGTATAACAGAATTGCAAGTATAACAGCAGCAGATGTTTGGAACAGAATATCTCAACTAAAAGTACTTGAGACATTTTGAGATGTAGTCCCTGAAATTATCTTGCAAAGTAACTATGCATTATCAACTAAGATTGTTTTGGTCTCTTCTCACAGGAAAAATGGATTCTCTCTAGAGATTATGGTCTATTTTTTAGCTTAACCATTTATTTTTCTGTCAAACCCTGTGTCAAGCTGATACACATGCTTTCATGTTAAGATTTTTCAAATATATGATATGCAGTGAAGCTAAGATTAGATGATGATCATCAGCCCCTATAATGATGACTGTTAGGTGATTATTTTATAAAGGGTATAATTTTGGGTTCAACCATCAGGAGATGAAATTCCTCAGACAGTTTATTTATCGTGTTTGTCATTAGCACATCCTATGCAAATGAAATATCTGCCTTCTAGCCCAAGGTGATAGATCATGATTGGACAAAGCCAATCATGACCACCTGTTGACAATTTCCCAGCTTCCCTTGGACATGTGACTTATCACTGGCAAATGAGATGTATGGAGATGTTCCTGGGAAACCTTTCCCTGTCTGACAAAAGGGCTCAGAAAAGAGGTAACCCCTTACGTTAAACACATATGTGTTGTTTGAAAATGCAGTACCCTTCTTGTGGCCAAGAAATGACACATTTAAGGGAAATGTCAAGAGATCCTGGCCCTTTTACCATCAAAGCACTACTTCTAGGCCTTTTGTGATGTACCAAGTATAAACCCCAATTCTTTTAAGGCACTGTAAATTGGGCTGGTGTTACTTACAGCTTAATGAATTCCTAATTGGTATAACACCCAATTTAAGACCTTAGATAATACAGATCTCAAACTTTTAATTATATAATCTGTTCATCATGAAGCAGTAAATCAGGGAAATCTTTCAATATTAAAAATTTTACAGGGAGATGATACTAAAATGTATAATAAATGAGACTCAGAGCTTTCAATAACTCCTCTTGACTTGTAGATAAGTAGTTAATAGCTATCGAGCAAGGAGCTCTTGTGCTCTAGTTTGTAGAATCATAATTTAAAGTGGAGATTGAGTTTTTAAATATCAAAAGAAGTTTGTAATTAGTACCAATCGTAAATGCTAAATGATAGATTCTTGAGTCCCCTGATAGCACCACAGTCCCTTAATCAGTTTGTGCCTGATAGTGTTCTTATAATCAATTATTTGTGAGTAATAAGAAATCAGAGTCTTAGTACCTTTTTGGTAAATTGTGTCAAAGCTAAATCACCCCAACAAACTTAGGGGAACAAGAAGCAGTAAGATACAATGATTTTTGTTCACTACAATGTGGAATATAGAATTTGAAAGTCCTGAAAACATTCCTAAGTTCAAAGGCAAGCACTATTTAACTTCTAAATTCAGGGTAGATTTTTTTTTTTTTTTAAAGGTTATGAAATCAATCAACATCACTTTCCTTTTCTGGAAGCAAAATGTGATAGAAATTGTATAGTTCAAGCACACTTAATCTCTGCCTTTATTTTCTAGCAAGTGTACATTATGATTTGCATAAATTATATCTTTGGGAAGCTAAAGGTCAGCTTTTTGATTCAATTTTCTTAAAAGGTAACACTGCAAATTCTAATTTTGCTTTTATTTTTTTCTAAATAAATTATTAATCTGTGAAAAAATCCTATTTATCAAGTATTTTCTCAAGTTTACCTTACATTAATTTCATAGTTAGAATATCATGGATATATGACATAGACTTGGAATCGGAAGCAGCAGAAATCAAATGTCATAATCCATGGGTCTCAAAGCTTGTCTGTATTTTTTAAAACAGAAACAGCAGCAGAAAGAAAAGGCAAATTCTGGGTTCCAATTGATAAGTGACTATATGTATGTATCCAGTTTCCCATATCACAATGTCAAATAACCTGACACTCTCAGCTCTGACCTTGACTGGCATAAATATCTAGAGTTGAACCTGATGGGCTGGCACATGGCAGTAGGTTCTGACAAAGGTAACACATATTCCACTGGGCAAGACCATCTTGCTGCCAGAGAAAGGGAGTCAGTTTATTTGCACTGAAACAGGAACCCCAAATTAGCTGGAGCTATGAGGACCTCAACAAATTTTTTGAGTTGCCTCAATAAATCTGGCAAAAAAACCTTGCACTATATTTCATACCAGTGAAAAAGGGCTACGCAGATAGTTAGGGTCTCAGACAAACAGTTCTACAGAACTCCTGCAGAAACCTAGCCACTGGAACTAGGGAAATTACAGGACTAGAGGGAAAAGGATTTAGCCTACTAAGCACGGTGATGATCAAAAATATATTGACAACAGTTTTAGGTAGCAAAACTAAATGTGGATCCTGTCCACTGGCACCTGATTGATTGCAATGCTTTGCTAAGGTCAACTGAAGGAACGTATCACATTGAGAATGCAGGGTAAATAACTTCAAAATCAACTCCCGAGTAGGGCTGGAATAGATAGGAAATGCCATTTTGAATGAAGGTGATAAACTAAGAATTTCCTTCAGTAAATGACGATGGTTTGAGCATCCTCAGGATTTGTGGGTAATAAGATAGTATTATGATAAAGTCAAGGTTATAAGCTGTAAGATGAGGACTGTAGACTTCTAACAGAATTATTTCATATGTATTCCATAATGTCTTATTCTACTATTAAAGACGAGTTTCCCCACAATAGGTATACATATGTATGTATGTATATGTATTTACACATATCTTATAACTGGTATATCCAGCTGTAAGTGGCTGGATGAAAAGCACCTCACTTGATTAAATATCTAAAAAGAGCTCCTTTTTTCCCCATATAATTCCTAGTTTCAAGTTAATCTTGAAATCACCAAATCCAAATGCAATCATATTATCTCTCCCTCATTATCTCCTGCTTCTTTGGTGAACATTTCGAAGTCTGGCTACTCTAATAGTTTAAGTCCCAAGAACTGATTTAAGTTCTTTCTGCAAAGCAGTTGCTTTCCATGAATTGTTTCCTTGATGTCTTTTCAAACAAGGGACTTATTTGGTGACAAAAGGATTCACAATTCAGTTCCTGAAGCATTAACTGGGTAATCATTGTGAGTGGCCTCAACAAATCTGGCAAAAAACCTTGCACCAATATATCCAGAGAAAACCATACTTCGAAAAGATGCATGCACCCCAATGTTCACTGCAGCACTATTTACAATAGCCAAGATATGGAAGCAACCTAAATGTCCATCGACAGAGGAATGGATAAAGAAGGTATGGTACATACATACAATGGGATATTACTCAGCCATAATGAAGCAATGTCATTTGCAGCAACATGAATGGACCTAGAGATTATCATACTAAGTGAAGTAAGTTAGAGAAAGACAAATATCATATGATATCACTTACATGTGGAATCTAAAAACTGATACAAATGAACTTATTTACAAAACAGAAACAGATTCACAGACTTAGAAAACAAACTTATGGTTACCAAAGGGGAAAAGTCACAGGGGAGGGATAAATTAGGAGGTTGCGATTAAAATATACACACTACTATATATAAAAATTATAATTGGGCTTCCCTGGTGGCACAGTGGTTGAGAGTCCGCCTGCCAATGCAGAGGATATGGGTTCGTGCCCCGGTCCGGGAAGATCCCATAAGCCATGGACCGGCTGGGCCCGTGAGCCATGGCCACTGAATCTGCGCGTCTGGAGCCTGTGCTCCACAACGGGAGAGGCCCGCGTACCGGGAAAAAAAAATATATATATATATATATATATATAAAAATCAACAAGGACCTACTGTATAGCACAGGGAAGTCTACTCAATACTCTGTAATAATCCATATATGAAAAAAGAATCTAAAAAAGAATATATGTATATGTATAACTAAATCACTTTGCTGTATACCTGAAACAATCACAAAACTGTAAATCAGTTATACTTGAATATAAAATAAAAATTAAAAAAAAAAACTTGCACCAAAATAATACATTACAAATATGTCTTTACCATTTATTGACCCATTATTGCCTGAATTTACTTACTAGTTGTATTTCACATTTTTAGCTTTTGATGAGAACTGGTATAGATATTGCATAGAGCATTTCCCCCAGCAATTACATGTCCAGTTGATTAATAATATCCATATGCCATATGTGTTAGTTGGGACGCCTTTTACTTTTTATTGCAAGTGATGGAAACCCAGTGAAAATCTGTCTAAGCTAAAAAAAAAAAAAAAAGGTAATTTATAGTGTATAGTCCATAGTTTATAGTGTATAGTCCATACCATGAAGTAAGACATTTTCATTGTCTTGAGATTATAAATCTTAAACTTGGCTGAGACAGGAAAAGTCATCCTCATATAGCTTACAAATAAGGCAATTCTACAAATTAACACATTTGATAATTTAAGATGCTACTTTTGAAACAGTGCATTAGTATGTTGATTTTCCCAAACCTGTACACACAAAATTATATTGTCTTGTTGTTTATACTAGCGGTCACAATTATCTCTCTATTGTGGGCAATTCCCTTAAATATTCTCTTTTCCATGTTGTTTAGCTTTGTTTAATTTTTTCTATGATAGGAATTTTGCTAACCCTGCAATTTTGGTTTCATTGGACTTGGATACACTTTCTCATCTCTTCCATCATCTTTCATAGTCACTTTTTAAACAGGTCTCTTACATTCTGTGTAGGGTTGGGTTTCAGTTTCTTTTCCTTTTTTTTTTTTAACACTTTATTGGAGTATAATTGCTTTACAATGCTGTGTTTGTTTCTGCTGTATAACAAAGTGAATCAGCTATACATATATATATATATATCCCCATTTCTCTTCCCTCTTTCATCTCCCTCCACCCTCCCTATCCCACCCCTCTAGGTGGACACAAAGCACCAAGCTGATCTCCCTGTGCTATGCGGCTGCTTACCACTAGCTATCAATTTTACATTTGGTAGTGTATATATGTCCAAGTCACTCTCTCATTTCGGCCCAGCTTACACTTCCCCTTCCCTGCGTCCTCAGGTCCATTCTCCACATCTGTGTCTTTATTCCTGTCCTGCCCCTAGGTTTGTCATAACCATTTGTTTTTTATTTTTAGATTCCATATATATGTGTTAGCATAGAGTATTTGTTTTTCTCTTTCTGACTTACTTCACTCTGTATAACAGTCTCTAGGTCCATCCAACTCAGTACAAATAACTCAATTTCATTTCTTTTTATGGCTGAGTAATATTCCATTGTATATATGTGCCACATCTTCTTTATCCACTCAACTGTCGATGGACACTTAGGTTGCTTCCATGTCCTGGCTATTGTAAATAGTCCTGCAATGAACTTTGTGGTACATGACTCTTTCTGAGTTATGGTTTTCTCAGAGTATATGTCCAGTAGTGGGATTTCTGGGTCATATGGTAGTTCTATTTTTAGTTTTTAAGGAACCTCCATACTATTCTCCATAGTGGTTGTATCAATTTATATTGCCACCAACAGTGCAAGACGGTTCCCTTTTCTCCAAAACCTCTCCAGAATTTATTGTTTGTAAATATTTTGATGATGGCCATTCTGACTGGTGTGAGGTAATACCTCACTGTAGCTTTGATTTGCATTTCTCGAATAATTAGTGATGTTGAGCATCCTTTCATGTGTTTGTTGGCAATCTCTATACCTTCTTTGGAGAAATGTCTATTTAGGTCTTCTGCCCATTTTTGGATTGGGTTGTTTGTTTTTTTGATATTGAGCTGCATGAGCTGCTTATATATTTTGAAGATTAATCCTTTGTCCATTGTTCTGTTTGCAAATATTTTCTCCCATTCTGAGGGTGGTCTTTTCATCTTGTTTATTGTTTCCTTTGCTGTGCAAAAGCTTTTAAGTTTCATTAGGTCCCATTTGTATATATTTTTTAAAATTTCCATTTCTCTAGGAGGTGGGTCAAAGAGGATCTTGCTGTGATTCATGTCATAGACTGTTCTGCCTTTGTTTTCCTCTAAGAATTTTATAGTGCCTGGCCTTACATTTAGGTCTTTAATCCATTTTGAGTTTACTTTTTTGGATGGTGTTAGGGAGTGCTCTAATTTCATTCTTTTACAGATAGCTCTCCAGTTTTCCCAGCACAACTTATTGAAGATGCTGTCTTTTCTCCACTGTATACTCTTGCCTCCTTTATCAAAGATAAGGTGACCACATGTGCATGGGTTTATCTCTGGGCTTTCTATCCTGTTCCATTGATCTATGTTTCTGTTTTTGTGCCAGTACCATACTGTCTTGACTATTGTAGCTTTGTAGTATAGTCTTAAGTCCGGGAGCCTGATTCTTCCAGCTCAGTATTTCTTTCTCAAGATTGCTTTGGTTATTCAGGGTATTTTGTGTTTCCATACAAATTGTGAAATTTTTTGTTCTAGTTTTGTGAAAAATGCCATTGGCAGTTTGATAGATTCATTTGCAGTTTATCTGTAGATTGTTTTGGGTAGTATAGTCATTTTCACAATGTTGATTCTTCCAATCCAAGAACATAGTATATTTCTCCATCTGTTTGTATCACCTTTAATTAATTTCATCACTGTCTTATAGTTTTCTGCATACAGGTGTTTTGTCTCCTTAGGTAGGTTTATTCCTAGATATTTTATTCTTTTTGTTGCAATGGTAAATTGGACTGTTTCCTTAATTTCTCTTTCAGATTTTTCATCACTAGTGTATAGGAATGCAAGAGATATCTGTGCATTAATTTTGTATCCTGCCTCTTTACCAAATTCATTGATTAGCTCTAGTAGTTTTCTGGTAGCATCTTTAGGATTCTCTATGTATAGTATCATGTTATCTGCAAACAGTGATAGCTTTAATTCTTCATCTCTGATTTGAATTCCCTTTGTTTCTTTTTCTTCTCTTATTGCTGTGGCTAAAACTTCCAAAACTATGTTGAATAACAGCAGTAAGAGTGGACAACCTTGTCTTGTTCTGATCTTAGAGGAATTGGTTTCAGGGTTTCACCATTGAGAACGATGTTGGCTGTGGGTTTGCTACACATGGCCTTTATTATGTTGAGGTAAGCTCCCTCTATGCCTACTATCTGGAGGGTTTTTATCATAAATGGGTATTGAATTTTGTTGAAAGCGTTTTCTGCATCTACTGAGATGATCATTTGTTTTTTCTCCTTCATTTTGTTAATATGGTGTATCACATTTATTGATTTGCGTATATTGAAGAATCCTTGCATTCCTGGAATAAACCCCACTTGATCATGGTGTATAATCCTTTTAATGTGCTGTTGGATTCTGTTTGCTAGTATTTTGTTGAGGAATTTTGCATCTATGTTCATCAGTGATATTGGCCCGTAGTTTTCTTTCTTTGTGACATCTTTGTCTGATTTTAGTATCAGGGTGATGGCAGCTTCGTAGAAGGAGTTTGGGAGTGTTCCTCCCTCTGCTATATTTTAGAAGAGTTTGAGAAGTATAGGTGTTAGCTCTCCTCTAAATGTTTGATAAAATTTGCCTGTGAAGCCATCTGGTCCTGGCCTTTGTTTGTTGGAAGATTTTTAATCACAGCCTCAATTTCAGTGTAATGATTAGTGTGTTTATATTCTGTATTTCTTCTAGGGTCAGTCTCTGAAGGTTGTGCTTTTCTAAGAATTTGTCCATTTCTTCCAGTTTGTCCATTTTATTGGACTATAGTTACTCATAGTAGTCTCTCATGAGCCTTTGTATTTGTGCAGTGTCAGTTGTTACTTTTCCTTTTTGGTTTCTAATTCTGTTGACTTAAGTCTTCTCCCTTTTTTTCTTGATGAGTTTGGCTAATGGTTTATCAATTTTGTTTACCTTCTCAAAGAACAAGCTTTTAGATTTATTCATCTTTGCTATTGTTTCCTTCACTTCTTTTTCATTTATTTCTGATCTGATCTTTATATTTCTTTCCTTCTGCTAATTTTAGGGTTTTTTTGTTCTTTTTTCTCTAAATGCTTTAGGTGTCAGGTTAGGTTGTTTATTTGAGATGTTTCTTGTTTCTTGAGGGAGGATTGTATTGCTATAAACTTCCCTCTTAGAACTACTTTTGCTGAATCCCATAGGTTTTGGGTCATGGTGTTTTCATTGTCATTTGTTGCTAGTTATTTTTTGATTTCCTCTTAGATTTCTTCAGTGATCTCTTGGTTATTAAGTCATGTATTGTTTAGCTTCCATGTGTTTGTATTTCTTACATATTTTTTCCTGTAATTGATATCTAGTCTCATAGCATTGTGGTCAGAAAAGATACTTGATACAATTTCAATTTTCTTAAATTTACTTAGGCTTGTTTTGTGATCCAAGATATGATCTATCCTGCAGAATGTTCCATGAGCACTTGAGAGGAAAGTGTATTCTGTTCTTTTTGGATGGAATGTCCTATGAATATGAATTGAGTCCATCTTGATCAATGTATCCTTTACAGCTTGTGTTTCCTTATTTTCATTTTGGATGATCTGTCCATTGGTGAAAGTGGGGTGTTAAAGTCCCCTACTGTGATTGTGTTACTGTTGATTTCCCTCTTTATGGCTGTTAGCATTTGCCTTATGTATTGAGGTGCTCCAATGTTGGGTGCATAAATATTTACAATTGTTATATCTTCTTCTTGGATTGATCCCTTGATCATAATGTAGTGTCCTCTGTCTCTTGTAATAGTCTTTATTTTTAAGTCTATTTTACCTCATATGAGAATTGCTACTCCAGCTTTCTTTTGATTTCCATTTGCATGGAATATCTTTTTCCATTCCCTCACTTTCAGTCTGTATATGTTTCTAGATCTGAAGTGGGTCTCTTGTAGACAGCATATATATGGGTCTTTATTTGTATCCATTCAGCCAGTCTATGTCTTTTGTTTGGAGTATTTAATCCAGATACATTTAAGGTAGTTACCGATATGTATGTTCCTATTACCATTTTCTTAATTGTTTTGGGTTTGTTGTTGTAGGTCTTTTCCTTCTCTTGTGTTTCCTGCCTAGAGAAGTTCCTTTAGCATTTGTTGTAAAGCTGGTTTGGTGGTGCTGAATTCTCTTAACTTTTGCTTGTCTGTAAAGGTTTTAATGTCTCTGTGGAATCTGAATGAGATCCTTGCTGGGCAGAGTAATTTTGGTTGTAGGTTTTTCCCTTTTATCACTTTAAATATGGCCTGCCACTCCCTTCTGGCTTGCAGTTTCTGCTGAAAGATCAGCTGTTAACCTTATGGGGATTCCTTTTTATGTTATTTGTTGCTTTTCCCTTGCTGCTTTTAATTTTTTTTCTTCGTGTTTAATTTTTGACAGTTTGATTAATATGTGTCTTGGCTTGTTTCTCCTTGGGTTCATCCTGTATGGGACTCCCTGTGCCTCCTGGACTTTACTATTTCCTTTCCCATATCAGGGAAGTTTTCAACTATAATATCTTCAAATATTTTCTCAGTCCCTTTTTCTTCTCTTTTTCTTCTGGGACCCCTCTAATTCGAATGTTGGTGGTTTAATGCTGTCTCAGAGGTCTCTGAGACTGTCCTCAATTCTTTTCATTCCTTTTTCTTTATTCTGTTCTGCAGTAGTTACTTCCACTCTTTTATCTTCCAGGTCACTTATCCGTTCTTCTTCCTTGGTTATTCTGCTATTGATTCCTTCTAGAGAATTTTTAAATTTGTTTATTGTATTGTTCATCATTGTTTGCTCTTTAGTTCTTCTAGGTCCTTGTTAAACGTTTCTTGTATTTTCTCCATTCTATTTCCAAGATTTTGGATCATCTCTGCTATCATTACTCTGAATTGTTTTTCAGGTAGACTGCCTATTTCCTCTTATTTGTTTGGTCTGGTGGGTTTTTACCTTGCTCCTTCATTTGCTGTGTATTTCACTGTCTTCTCATTTTGCTTAAGTTACTGTTTTGGGGGTCTCCTTTTCGCAGGCTGCAGGTTTGTAGTTCTTGTTGTTTTTGGTGTCTGCCCCCAGTGGGTAAGGCTGGTTCAGTTGGTTGTGTAGGCTTCCTGGTGGATGTGACCGATGCCTGTTTTCTGGTGGATGAGGCTGGATCTTGTCTTCCTGGTGGGAGGATCGCGTCCGGTGGTGTGTTCTGGGGTGTCTGTGAACTTCTTATGATTTTAGGCAGCCTCTCTGCTAATGGGTAGAGAGTTGTGTTCCGGTCTTGCTAGTTGTTTGGCATTGGGTGTCCAGCAGTGTAGCTTGATGGCTGTTGAGTGGAGCTGGGTCTTAGCGTTGAGATGGAGATCTCTGGGAGACCTTTCACCATATGATATTACATGGGGCCAGGGGGTCTCTGGTGGACCAATGTCCTGAACTCGGCTCTCCCACCTCAGAGGCTCAGGCCTGATATCTGGCTGGAGCACCAAGACCCTCTCAGACTCTCAGCTCAGAAGAAAAGGGAGAAAAAGAAAGAAAGAAAGAAAAAAAATAAAATAAAATAAAACAAAGTTATTAAAATTAAAAAAATATTAAAAATTTAAAAAGTAATTTAAAAAAAAGAAGAGAGCAACCAAACCAAAAAACAAATCTACCAATGATAACAAGCACTAAAAACTATCCAGTAAATAAGAAAGAAAGAAAGAAAGAAACAGACAGACAGAACCCTAGGACAAATGGTAAAAGCAAAGCTATACAGAAAAAATCACACAAAGAAGGATACACACACATGCTCACAAAAAGAGAAAAAGGAAAATATATATATATAAAATAAAAGGAAGAGAGCAACCAAATCAATAACCAAATCTACCAATGATAATAAGCTCTAAATACTAAACTAAAATAAACATAAAACCAGAAACAAATTAGACACAGAAAGCAAACCCCAAGTCTACAGTTGCTCCCAAAGTCCACTGCCTGAAGTTTGGGATGATTCATTGTATATTCAGGTATTCCACAGATGCAGGGTACCTCAAGTTGATTGTGGAGATTTAATCCACGGCTCCTGAAGCTGCTAGGAGAAATTTCCCTTTCTCTTCTTTGTTCGCACTGCTCCTGGGGTTCAGCTTTGGATTTGGCCCCACCTCTGCGTGTAGGTTGCCTGAGGGCATCTGTTCCCCGTCTAGACAACACGGGGTTAAAGTAGCGGCTGATTAGGGGGCTATGGCTCACTCAGGCCGGGGGGGACGGAGGGGTACAGTATGTGGGGTGAGTCTGTGGCAGCAGAGGCTGGCATGACATTGCAACAGCCTGAGGCACACAGTATGTTTTCCTGGAGAAGTGGTCCCTGGATCACAGGACCCTGGCAGTGGCAGGCTGCACAGGCTTCCGGGAGGGGAGGTGTGGATAGTGACCTGTGCTTGTACACAGGCTTCTTGGTGGCTGCAGCAGCAGCGTTAGTGTTTCATGCCCATCTCTGGTGTCTGTGCTGATAGCCGCGGCTCACGCCCATTTCTGGAGCTTGTTTAGGCAGTGCTCTGAATCCCCTCTCCTCAAGCTGGGTTTTGGTTTTGTTTTGCTTTTTTTAAACAGATCTGGTAGTCTACTTTTATTTTTCCTTGAACTAGGCAAGTTTATTTTATTTATATTAAAACTGTCATTGTCATTCTGACAAATAATTTTGGATTTACTTCTGTTACCTTATTTTACATTTGTGACTCTTCTGTATCTTTTAATATCAGGTGTGTGTCATCATTGCATCATTTTGTTTTGTTATTTGTTTGTTTGGGTCTGCTGCTTACGTAAGGTTGGAGATCCTAAGACTTCTTTTTATTTATGTATTATAAGTCTCTTTTTGTTCAAACTAGCAATGTTCCCTTCAATAAACTGTCTTAAAAGCTTGATGGGCTTTCTAGGAATTTTACTGCAGTTGACTCCATTAGACAAAAGTTGCACCCACAGATATTATTTAGATAGAACACTCTCTGCAGGTCAGAATGCTGTGGGACAACACACTTAAAATTCCTAGAACTTTTTTGTCTGACTTAGAAAGTCTTTGAGGCACTGACTCCAATCTTCTTGATGTTTTCAGAAAAGATCTCATAGCCATACACAGAAGGTCTTTGAGGCACTGACTCCAATCTTCTTGATGTTTTCAGAAAAGATCTCACAGCCATACACTTGATTTGATCTTAATTCTAAGCTATTGACATCTCCCTACATTTGATCTTTTCCTTGAGGCCATCTCTTATTCTGAAACATTTTGCCAGCTGGACAAGCTGGTAATAAGAAATAGTATAAATTTCAGCATGCCCTGGATTGGATTTTTTTTTTCTGTGTCCTGGTGTAAATTGAGAAGTTCATTTTCTATTTTCTTTCTCTTTTCATGCACTTTATCATAGACAGCTTATAAAATTCTTCCTAGAAATCTCTTCAGCAAAATTTGCAAGTTCATTAGGTGTGTTTTCTTTCTTCCATGTACTTGCAGACAATTGTGCTGCCAGACATCACACCACTAGATAAAACAGGTTTTCTTTTTCACCACCTTCCAACAACAATTTCCTCACTTAGGTGTCCTTCCCTCACTGCTCAGACACAAAGCCAATTTCATGTTTTATGTCCTTGTTTTAGCAGCACCCCTAGATCTAGATACCACATTATGTTACAGCTATCTATTGCTGCATAATAAACTAGTGGTTTAAAACACAAATGTATTCTTTTTCTTTTTTTTCCTAAACAAATGTATTATTTATTTATTTATTTATTTTGATTATTTAATCTGGATTGGGCTCAGCAAGCAAATTCCTCTGCCTCATTTGCTGTCTTCCAGAGTTAGAATTTCCAAGATGGCTTTTTCCTTCACATGTTTGTCCCTAAGGTGGAATGGATATAATAGCTGGGGTCTAGGTTGGGAACCTCCTTCTATCTCTGTGTGAATATATTGTGCTTTCTAACAGCGTGGTGTCATCAAGGTAGTTTGACTTCTCACAAGGTGAGAAGAAGAGAAAAAGAACAATCTGCCACCTCTCTTAAATGTTGAGTCTGGAATGGGCATGGCATCATATCTGCCCCCTTCTACCACAAGGGCAACCAGATTCACAGGAAGGAGAAATAGACTCCACCTCTTACTGTAGGGACTCACATGCATATTGATATTTTCCACATTTGGGAACTAACATTATTAAAAATTTCCAATTATTTAAAGTTGATACATGGAACTATTATAAAAGAGGTTTTATTCAATATTTAATATCAGAAAACCTTCAGAAATTATTTTTATTTCTAATAATTTGTCTGTCCTTTCAATTTTCTGTGTAGATACCCTACCATCAGAAATTTTTACATTTCCAATAATTTTTCTACCAATTCTTTTCAATTTTCTGCATAAATAATCATATCATCTGTGGCAAGGACGTCCAATACAACCAAATCACTCTTGGCTTAGATTTCATTATTCACAGAAGAATCCAAACTGTTCATGTGTTTCTATCCTAAGTTAACTCTAGAACTTATATTTTAGCAGTCCCTACTAATGTATGTCTGAGCCAAATATATCCTTATCAATAGCCATTAAAAAATAAGTATCTGTACAATATTTAGAGAAGCATGTTGCATTCTTAAAAGAATATCTGTAGTCAAAAGTGATTGTTGTAAAAAAGACTAAATGTAGCAATTCTAGTGTTACTCTCTGAGACAACTGTGTTTAGAACTGACAGATAACCTCTGTTTCAATAATGCCCCATTTCAATGTGGTATAGTTTGCAAATACAATAACTGAATATTTGCTTTATGTAAACTCTGACTTAAAATGTGAATCAAGGATCAGAGCACCTGAGTTTCTCAACCTTCCTCTTATACCTACCAGGTTTATGACTTTTAAACATTGCTTGACCTGAAAGATTCTCAATGTTGCCATCTTTAAAATGGAGATAATAATTATTGCCTTTCCTATGGGAGGCAATTACTATGAATACGGCCTCAAAAGATT
Source organism: Aethalodelphis obliquidens (assembly GCF_003676395.1). Taxonomy (NCBI): domain Eukaryota; kingdom Metazoa; phylum Chordata; class Mammalia; order Artiodactyla; family Delphinidae; genus Aethalodelphis; species Aethalodelphis obliquidens. The sequence goes on along the minus strand of NW_020837946.1, from coordinate 82,264,235 downwards.
TATATAAAAGCAATTTTAAAAATCTTAAGTGTCTCACAGTATATAAGACAACATTTTTTTTTTTTTTTTTTTTTGCGGTACGCGGGCCTCTCACTGCTGTGGCCTCTCCCATTGAGAAGCACAGGCTCCGGACGCGCAGGCTCAGCGGCCATGGCTCACAGGCACAGCCGCTCCACGGCATGTGGCATCTTCCCGGACCGGGGCACGAACCCATGTCCCCTGCATCGGCAGGCGGAATCTCAACCACTGAGCCACCAGGGAAGCCCAAGACAACATTTTTATAGCATAAAATTTCTCACTTAAAGACAGGTTATTTCCCAGAAATATTTGTTTGTTCTCCTGCTGCCATAATTTCCTGGAGTCCACAGTTCCAGTATATGAACTTTTCACAGTATTTTCATTCTTGGTCTAGAGTAGAAGCTTTTGGAGCCTGAGACTACATTTAAGACATTTAGATGAGCTGATGAAATCTCTGCTGTCATTCTATTGTCCTCCTGTTGTTTGCTTTTATTATTCTTTCTTTGTATTTCCTATTCTACAGTATTTCTGTGACAGAATTAGATGGGCATTTGTTTTATCTTCCTCAGATATTTTCTCTCTCTCTCTCTCTCTCTCTCTCTCCCTCTCTCTCTCTCTCTCTCTCTCTCTCTATATATATATATATATATATATATATATATATATATTTTTTTTTAAACCAAATGACTCATATCTTTCAACTATTGGAATTTTTCAGCCATTATCTCTTCCAATATTGTCTGGCCCTGATTCTCTTTTTCTTTTTGTAATTCCTGTTAAAATTCTGTTGGGCTATGTCATTGGAGACTCTGTGATATTTTTTTACTTCCCTTGATAACACCCATCTGTTTATCTCATATCTTCCATCTGTTTATCACTCTATAATATATTTTGGTTGATTTCCTCAGATCTATCTTCCAGTTTAATTTAGTTCTTTGCTAAAGGTCTGTCTCTTTGCTTTATCTTTTCTTGTTCTCTCATGGTTTCAGTTTCCTTTTTCCCTCCTTAATGATAGTAAGCATAGTTTATATGTTTGCTTAGATATTTATATAGTGTGGATTGTGACTCAGATACTAATTTCCTGTTTGGTTCTTTGTTTTTTTATACCTGACGACTCTCTCTTGCCATAGTTCAATTCCTTTGTGTGGCTTATAACTTTTTAATCCTTAGTTTATTAGGGATGTCTACAAATATTCCAGTTCTGCTCTCTTTCTAGACACACAGATTGTATATTTCCCTACATGTACTGAACTTGGTTGTGCTCAAATGACTCTCTATAGACAGTAATATGTAAAGAGAATTAATTCATATCATTTACTTGTAGAAGTTTTAAAAGCCAGAACTTTATTCACCATGTCTCCTTGTTCCTGCCTTGGCAATCACGTGTGCCCAGTTGGAGTCTCAGTCAGCCTGGGTCCCTATGAGGGCTAGAAGACTACAACAGAGTCCTCTGACAACCCCAGCTGGACATGCAATGGGAACCATAATAAGATAGCCTATTCTAACTGAATTAGCTTATTTTCACCACGGTTCACCCCTTTGTTGGATCCTTTTATTTTCCAAATTATGAAAGAATTCTGATAGGTAATTATTTTAAGTTCAGGTATGTATCAAAATTGTCCTGGTTATTAGCATCTCTACGGCTTTAGAGTTGAAAGACAGCCTTTCAATATTCGCTAATTTGACCACCTTGCTGGAAGCCAACAACTATACTGTTGGTCATTCAATTTACAATTGTAAATGCACTGTTAATAAAAGGGAAGATGCATGCATATTATATGCAGTCAACTCATGCCTATTAGATTAAACAAAGGAAAAAACAAGGCAACAAATTTTAAAAAGACACAGAGTCAAACTTCCGTAATTAGAATCAATTAAGGTAGGTTGGTTTGAACTTGATGAAAATTTGAAATTATTGTCCAATTTTAGAAAAATGGATGCTTATTTTTAAGCACATATGATTTTTTTCGAATTATTTAAAAGGAAATTTCTAGGGTATTCTTTGCTGAAATCATTAGTATCTTATCCTTGTAAATAAAAATCTAAAATTCTCAAAATCAGTTTATGTAGGGCAAAGTTAAATTTTAACTAAGTTTATCAAAACTTCCAAATTGATTCTACTTGGATAGTTTGTACTGGAAATGCCGACTGAAGAATGTAGCTAGCCATCAGGCTCTACAGTGATTGAGTCATCAACCACTCACTGCAGTTACTGACCTTTAATATACCCTGAAAGAAGTTCAGAGCAGAAATCAGGAATAAGGCATTCTGTACTCTGGGAAAAATGGCAGAACAGGCCTTCAGATAGTGAGATATTTTCATGAGAAAATTTTATGAACCCAAACTCTTGCATCTTCCCATATTTAGAAAAGCACTAAAACCACTAACTAAGATATCTGTCCTCATGACTAGCAGCAACTCTCTACTGAGATGTGTGCTTTATTGCATGTACCCTCCTTATCCAATATCACATATATACTGACCTCCTCCTTTACTTCCTTGAAACAGTTTCTCAGAGCTATCTGAGGGGCTGTCTCCCATGCTATAGTCCTCAGTAAGCCTGAATAAACTTGACTCACAGCTTTTATGTTGTGCATGTTTTCTTTTTTTTTTAAGTTGACGGAATCTCCATATTCTTTTATAATAGACTATCATTCTTTCTTCCCTGATCTGCTCTACATTTTACCCCATGACTAGCACACAGCAGACACCTAATAATAGTATTGAACTGAATTGTGGCATTTTTGGTTGGTCTTATAAGACCAACCAAATTAATAGCTAAAGTCTGAGAAGGTTAAGTAAACATCTCATTGGATTATGACTAGTAGATTAGCAGAAGAGTGAAGGCTGGTATACTCTTAGATATGCTCTCTTTTAAACCAGTATTTCTAAACTACAGTTAAAGGATGTATTTTCAGAACTCAACAACTTTTTTATAAGAATTTTAAAATTCTGTATTCTCACTTTGTTGATGATTTTTAAAACTCTATGAAAAGATTCTATGAAAACTCTATGAAAAAATTGCCTCCTAACCAATTTTTGTCCTATGATTTGAAAATTAGCTTTTGCATGTATCTCATGATCAAGGTGAGGCCAACTAGTCCCTCAGTAATTGTCAAGAGCCAATGGGACAAGAAGAAAAGCAAAGGGCATAAATGATATATTCATACCATAGAAGGCCATACAGTATCACAGTTCACTAGTGATCATACAACACATTAACATCAGCATGCCACATTCTACTAAAGTCATGCATGGTTCAGTATCCCACTTCCACTGTGAGTGACCCATTTAGTTTTAAGAATCAACATTTTCTTTCTCATTTAATTAATGTTGTTAATTACATTTTATTGATTTTGTGGTTTTGTTTTAATTTGTTTAGGTTTTATAGTAGTAGAGAAAGTTATATGCGTAAGAAGGTTTTTGCTGGTTTAACAAATTTAAGTTAATATGGGAGGGACACATCAATTGAATCCTTTAAATGGAATCTGTGCAATATTCAAGTTTGACAAACATCATACTATTTAAAATGTCAACTCAAAACAGTCTACCGTAAATGTGTTGGCATATTTACGTTCATCACCCCAGTTTTAGGTCTGATATAAATAAAATCATCAATATACACAAGGAACAAATGTTGATTCTTTCTCTGTACTAAGGATTTCTCATGTTACTGAGGCTAAAATGGAATTCAAAAATATTCCTCCATTATGAGGTCAGTAAATTCTAATCAGCCAGTTGTTTTTACGAATACTTTCACTTACACAAGTAGTTAATTATTGTTGGTCAACTAAAAACAGCCTTGAGGCTGATCACCATTTAGAGTATAGACAAAAATTACACCTTGGAAAAACTGTTTTTAAAAAAACATAAAAATCAAGGGTATTTCTCTTTTAACTAAAGAGAAAAGTCCTTTCAAACATAAAAATGATTACTGCCATTTGGTCATTTCAGCACCAAGATAGAGCTGGCAATCAAAGAAAGTGCGAAGAGTGAAGACAGCCTCAAGCAGTTATGGCATCCAGGAGAAGGATTACTTTTTTAAGGTAAATAATACTCCCTTTGACCACAGATTCAGACATCGAAGGCCCCATGCATCAAGTTGATGGCATCATTTACATGAAGTCTCTACCACGATCAGCTCTCTGACTTAACACATGAAAGAAAAACGCTTCCAAGGCCCAGTTAAAATTCTGATTAATAGGTTGGTCAGGTATAGAGCCAAGATTTGCAACAGGCTGCAGTTGGTGCTTTGTCCAGGACCATGGATCATTTAGGATGAATAGAGCCCTCAGTGATGGAGTTAACAGTATCTCTCAGGCAGCAACTTGAAATGCAGTCTTACGGTTTGTTTGGCCCTGCAGTTGGCACCACAGCCAGCAAACACTCCAGCTGGGCAGCAGATCCCCAGCCAGCCCTCCTCACCTGATCTGCCAAGTTTGGCAGGCACTCCCCTTTCACTGTCCAGATTCTGAATGTGTGTGCAGTGAAGGGAGACTCTGTGGTCATGCTTCTTAATGATGAGGAAGTTGGAAGAGGTCGGCTGGTTTCTTTCTGCTTTTTCTTTCTTCCTTCCTTCCTTCCTTCCTTCCTCCCTCCCTCCCTCCCTTTCTTTCTTTCTCTCTCTCTTTCTTTTCTTTTTTTTTTTTTTTAAATATACTCTTGCTTAATATAGGTCAGTTTGTGAGGAAAAAAAGACAAGCTTTGAACACAGAAAATAAGGCAGGACTGTAACCCCAAGAGAAACAAATCTGTAGAGGTGATGTAGCAGCTGAGTATTTGTAATATTTATTCCTTGTGAAAAGGGGTGTGAGGCTTTAGCAAGAGAAGGAAACGATAAAAGTGAAAGAGCAGGGATACTCTAGCCACTCAGTCTTAGAGATACAGCTGCTGCCTGACGCTGCCACACAAAGAACCTGGTTGAAAGGCAAAAGGGTTTCAGGTTTTCATGCTGTGGTCATTAGACATGTGAGCCGCTCTCTGAGAGTGTGTTGGGCCTGGGAAGCGAGGCACCTGTTGCCGGCAGAAACACAATACACTTATTGATTTGAGAGGGCTGCACAGAGTAACTAAAGAGCACACACAAAAATCAAAAATAATAAATGGACCCATTACCTAATAATATTGCAAAGGGGTCTCTAAAAGAAAGCCATAGATCTAGATTACTTTATCTAAGGCGGGACAAAGCAGAAAGAATTGTTTATGGGAAGTTGGAGGAAGGGCAGGGAGAAAAGAGTGAGGAGAGAAGCATCTCTTAATAAAAAATGGTGCTGTACTTGAGACCATCTAAAAGAACCCCTTCTGATTTATCTTCTCCGAAAGCTGAAGCAGCAGCGATTTAAGTGACTATAATAGCCCAGGAGAAATGTTGGTGCTATTAGTTGGGTGATTGATGGAAGCACTGCCAAAACAGCTAGGGAATTTGTCAATGTGTTTTTTGAAGTTTGTAAATGATGACACTGGCAAAGTGTAAACAAACTCAGCTCCAGCAGACACATTATACAGTCCCCAAAATGACACTTTTAGAGACTCATTTGCTGGATTGTTCCAATTAGGAATCATCAACTGGAGTAACATGTCCTGGTTTCTTAGGCCAGGGCAGATGGGGCTTGTGTAACATTCAAGATTTAAAGAAAGGCACCTAAGTAACTCGTGTGGACTCATCCAAAGGGCAGGACTGCCAGTTTGTTGCACAGCACCTGGTGGAAGCAAAGCAAAAAGGCCTAGAGATATTTGTAAACCGAAGATTCGGAATCCCACAGCTCCATGACCACTATACAAGTCACATAAATGTTTAAGGTCAATTTACAAGGTTCAAGCTCCCGTCAGAGGGACAAGAGAGATCAAAAAAAAATGGAAAAGCAAGAAGGCCTTGAGGGGCAAAGAAGCAGGTTATTTTCAAGAAAGACACAAGTTCAGAAGGAGAAGAATGAAATGAAGACATGCAGGCCTGTTAGACTATGTTAAGGATTTTTGTCTATGTCTTTAGATAAAGTCATTGAGAGATCTTAGGCATGAAGATGACATCTTCGATATGCATTTAGAGAGGACTACTCTGGCTGAATGCTGAATGAGGTAAATATGAACAAGGGTCAGTAATGAAGTTATTGCCATGGTCTAGCTGAGAGAGTGATGTTAGACTGGACCAAGAATACAGCAGCAGGTATCTATTAAGGAACAGATCATGAAGACATTTGGAAGTAAAAATCCACAGGCCTTGATAACTGAGTGGATATGGAGAATGGGAGGGAGGGAAGTGTACCTCCCAGTTGTCAGGTGTTACTGTTCGTGGTATGAATGAAGGTACCATTATTCCATACAGGTAATTTTCCCAGTAGGCGGGAGAAAAGAGTTAAAATAGCAGGCCCCTAGCATCATGTTGCCCTATTAATAAGACACAACACAAAACAAGAAAATGTATATGTTTATGTTTTGAAAAAAAAACATGGACGATAGGAAATAAATTGAAATTTATATCACCAACTTTTAAAATTTTCTTCAAAAACTCAGCAGCCTGGGGCAAAAGTTAAGGAAATATGAGATCTACAGAATACCCTGGAAGATGAAGGCAAGCTGTGTCAACTACAATAGCGACTTTTAAAAGGAACCAGAGAATCAGAAATTATATCCGTGGTGGATACATACGGCACCTCCAAAACACAAAGTTTAACAGAGAAAGGCTAGTTTCTATGAAGCAGAACAAAGTTTTTAATGTATGTATTGTTCTGGAATTGTGGAGCCAGAGAAAGCAAGAGAAACATAATAACCCCTAGGTAGGTCCATTTTTAAACAATACTCTAAATTCCCTATCCAGCAGGTGTTAAAATTAGTCTCAATTTTGTTTTTGTTATATTTTTAAAATATGCGTCTTCAAAAAAAAACAACCTGAAATAAGTTGTATGTTTCCTGACAAGCTAAGTCAAAATGTTTTCCTGTTTTGTTTTCCTACAAGAATTTTCACAATGCAGGTTTTTAATTTTAGGAAAAATATATCTCTATATATAAATCTGGGAGGAATTTGCTTAGATCTTCTTCAATGCCAACACCAGGCTGAAATTCCCCACCTTCGGGACATCCCATTTCCAAGGGCACATTCCACAGCCATCAGCTTACTGCTTCCCCAGCACAATCCTGGATTCAGAGCACACCAGTGCCCAAGTGTCCAAGGGATTCACAAAGAGAGGTGAGCTTGTCAAGATACTTTTTTCTCACTTTGATGCTACAGACTTCCAACAAGGCAGTGACGGGCACTGAAAGTAACGAAGTCTGTCAGAGACTTTCCCTGGAAAAGCAAAAGAAAAACGTGTACTGCTGAACAAACTAAAAGCATGTCAGAGTGATTGGCAGGCTGACTCCTGTAAAGAAGAAATAATTATCGCTTGATAATGGCAGCTTACGTCAGAGATGTGCATTTGGGGGCCATTATTTGGGTTATTACAGGCTGCCTGACATCACAGGAAGTCTTTTGTGGCTTCCAAAGTGAAACCGTGAAGTGGCTTTGGCCACATCAACAGTGGCACATAGCATGTACCTCTCACGTACCTGTCCCTCTATGTATTAACCACCAGATAAAACAAAAAGAGAGAGACTCATGGACATGTAGTCATGGCATTTGCTATTTCTGACTAGACGAATTTTTCTAGGCAGGGTAATAATCAGTGTTTGCACAATCAATCTATTTCAGTCAAAAGAAAAAAATAAGTTCGCTTTTTATTTTATTGGTTTCATAACAGTATTCTTCCCCTGCCAGCCCCCCCCCCCCCGCCCCCAAATACAGTCCTTGCCTTCTAGAGGCTTAGAGTTCTTTACTAAATATATTTTTCACTCTTTTGGGTGACTTCTTTTTTATGGACTCCTTTGAGGTTTTGTTTGAGTTTTTCTTTTTTTTTTTAAGTTTTCTCTAGGAATATAAAAGAGAGAGAAGAAACTTGAATGCAAATTGTTAAGGACTTAGAAGGCATAAACTACCTCATAAATAAGAAACATCTAGGGGAAATGGTTTGTATATAGACAGTAACAATCTCACTCTATTCACTACATAGCTGGACTTGCACATTTGCTGGTGACAGTTGTCAAAGGACATCTACTTTTGACTCCTCCGTCACACAGGTGTACTGATGTATTTACTCATTTGGTTAACTATTCCGATAAAGAATTAACTACTGGGCTTCCCTGGTGGCGCAGTGGTTGAGAGTCTGCCTGCCGATGCAGGGGACACGGGTTCGTGCCCCGGTCCGGGAAGATCCCACATGCCACGGAGCGGCTGAGCCCGTAAGCCATGGCCACTGAGCCTGCGCGTCCGGAGCCTGTGTTCCGCAACGGGAGAGGCCACAACAGTGAGAGGCCTGCGAACCCAAAAAACAAAACAAAAGCAAAAACAACAAAAAAAGAATTAACTACTTACTATGTTCCAGGCACGGTGCAAGGTACTGACTTATTTCAAATATATATTTCTGAATGTTTCTAGAAGATAGGAGTGTTTTATATGCTACTTCCTGAGAGAAAAAGAGGTCTGTACAGGGAACGATGTTTCCCTAGAATATGGAAATCGTATTATGCTTTGAGGAAGACACTGCTAATGACTTACCCAATGTCATTCTCCTCTGCATCCATACTAAATGAACCAATTTTAAACAGAGGAGAAATGTGCCTGGCTAAAATCTCCAATTTCCCAGCCTCCCTTGCTACTAACAATGGTCACTTAATTCAGGTCTGGACGATAAGTCATTGCCAGAAATCTCAGGCGAGGGCTTTTTTTTTTTTTTCTTGAAGAAAAGGGAGTAGGGGAGAAAAAACGGTCTCTATTGTCATCGTAGGATCAGCACACCAGCTTTCAACAACCTACTCTGAGACTTCTTGTACATAAGAAAAACTTGTTTAAGGCACTAGAGCAGAGATTGCGAATGCTATGCTTCAAATCCATCTTCTCTGATTCCCAAGTGCACAGCTAGATTACTTTTTCCAGCCTCTCTCAGTGTTAAATGTAGTTGCATGAGCATAGTGAAAGGGACAAACACACTACAGACCTGGTCCACATAAATTTCCTTTGTGTACATCTCCATGCTCTTCCAACTTCTGCAAGGCCAAAGTCGAAATTCCAAGCAAAGTTGGAAGACACACATTGAAGGTAAGTGAGAGCAAAACCTCCCTCAGCATGAGTCTCTCTGCATGATCATGATCGGCAGAACCCACACACACCAAAGAGGAACAACAATTTTGACTTTTCATGTCAGAGGAAATAAACTTATTAATACATGAAGTCAAAGAAATTTGGGGCTAATTTGTTACAACAGCTAACATTATCCTAAATCCTAACCATTACCCTACTTGAAGTGTGATACTGTTGGAACAAAACCCCCAATATTTGGCATTGGGTTAGCACTCAGGTGGTGGATGGCTAGAAGGTCAGAGAACCCTGTTTTGTCTTGGCAAGACAGTTGATAAAAAGTGCTGCTGTATGCAACAATCTGGAAGGCTGATCAGGAGGCTCCTGAGACTAGTCCCAGGGGAAACAGTTGAAAAGAGAGGAGATGTTAGTGTGTATCATTTGCTATATACTGCCTATAGCAAGTTATTGTGAGGAAGACTGCAGTTAAGGCAAGGACTAAGAAGTTCTAGGTAAATTTCCAGGATTAAAGTGAATGCAAAAATTTGAAGGCTCACAAGGCTGAAAAAGCCAACAGCTTCAGAACCCCAGAAAGTACTAAGTAAAATGGAAAAAGGCTTTGAGTGGAAAAGGCCCATTAATTCTTAGCAATTCCACAAAGGACTCAAATTGTTTCAAATGACCTGAAAACAGCCCCCACAAGTTGAGAGAAAGAGGCATTAAGATGAGGATGCAATGGGATAAATCAGGCTTGAGAATTATATATATGAGAAAGAACTTTGGTTGATGATTACTAGCACATGAAACTAACTTGTAAGCATATAGTGCACAAATCCCGTGAGTTTTTAAGGAGTTGTAGTACCAAAAAAATCCGTGAATTTGGCCACGAAAATAAAAACTAGTCCATAAAAGAAGTCTTAGCACCCCAAACTTGCACTAACAGGGAACAGGTTGCAAAAGCTGTTCTCCCAAGAAAGGTAGACTTAGCAATGACTCACTTCACATGAACAGGGAAAATAAGAACTTCAAGTCAAGGAAGAAGACTTCAAGGGCAGATCAGGAACGGAAGAAAACAAATAAAAAGGGAATGAGAGTGAATCCAAGGTCTGCTCAGAAATGTCCTCCTCTGCTGAGCAGGGTGTCCTCACAATGCTTGTCCAGTAAGATTCCATCCTTGAAGTGGACCACTGACCACCCACTGGGCCTTCTAACCTTCCCTTTTCTAAAGGGATTTTTTCTTGCAGTTACCCTGTCCTTGATCTAGTATTGTATATCTGTTGGTAGAGGAAAGAGATTTTTTTTCTTTTTTTTCTTTTTTTTGTTAGAGGTGACTGGAACTCATGGAGCCACATCAGTACCTGACTGAGAGAACTGCTAATCACTCAGAAATTATGGACTTTGACCTGGAAACAACACCTAAATAGTACTATTAATTTTCTCCTTTGGGGAGGGGCTGAGTATGACCTTTGAATAGAAAAACTAATCAAAATGTTAGCTGTTTATCAGAATGGTTCCTTTTCTCCCTTTGTTTTTCAACTTACCATTTAGATGATAAAGTAAAGAAATAATTCAGACTTGAGATTTATGCTTAAGAAGGAACTTTGGGGGTGGTTATTGGCACACAGAACTTGTAAGCAAATAGGTATTTGTTTCTTCTTCTTCCTATACATATGTCTCAGCTTCTGTATTATTGGGGTAGCTATATGAGTGAGTTTCATCCAATGGAATGTTAATAAAAATGACTGCTGTCCACCACTTCCAAACTTGATCCAGAAAAATCTCCCATGCAACTTGCTCCATGTTTTTAATTACTGGAAAACACATGTAGAAGATGGAAGCACCTAAGCCTGGATTTCATGCTTGACATCTTTTAGTAGAGCCTCATCCCTCAAGCCCCATGGACCAGTCGTGACACCTACATTGTTAATAAATAAAAAAGAAATAAACTTCTATTTGTTTAGCCACTGAAATCTTGGTGTTTATTCTAACACTAGTGTTTCCTGAACGTTAACTAACATAGGGGACAGCATTACCCTGTGTGTAGTCACACAATTCCTAACTGACACTCCTTTGATGAATGGAAGTTTTCACTCAAATGTATTTAGATCCATAAGTGGTGATGTCTGCACAGCCTGCATGACAGCCTGCATGCAGACTCAGGAGAAGCAGAAATTATGAAGACTTCTCTTCTTCTCTCTTCTGTTTTATCTGTTTACTTGCATGTAATATATTATTTCTCCTATACTCATTTTAACTTTTATCAATTTATGGGAATTTTGTGATTGTATTCCTATTATATTACAGAGGCTGGGAAATGATCTCAAATGCCAGTCAGAGAAGTCTAGAGATTTCACTGTGACAACTTCCTCAACCCTGAAGTTAAGGTCTGAGCGAGAGCAAAAGCAGAGAAAGGAACCCAAAAAATGGCAGCTGCAGGAACACAGAAGAGGAAAGGAGGCATCTGAGCAGCAGGGAGAGCAATTGGATGGGACAGAAGAGATATCTATCCAAACCATGAAAAGAAGATTGTAATCAGGTGGCTTCATTTGTGACAGAATGTGAGGGAAATTTAAGAAAGGCATGCTTAAAGGAGTGTCTGAAATTATTATCCCTAAGGGTTTAGAGAAAATATGTGCAGCTATATGTGAACCCACTATTAAAAGCAGATAGCCCAGGGGAATTGGGATATGTTTGGTTCTAGAGTTTTTCACATTTAACCCACCAGGCACAAGTGGAGTTGGTAAACATGGAAGGCTAGGTGCATTGAGCAACTACCAGATATTATACACTAGCTATACATTAAGGCACAAGTCTTAGCCCATCCAGTTGCTACCACACCAGCACCACAATTGACACTTACCAGAGGTGGTTAAAAAAAAAAAAAAAAAAAAAAAAAAAAAAGAGTCTCTAAACTGGATGGAATTTGAAACAATAGTCAGGAGATTGAATTTTTCTTTTCCTTTTTTTTTTCTTATAGTTCAAATATGTGACATATTTATGAAAATGTACAGATTGTTCCCATCCAAACACAGTAGTAGTTCTTTTCCAAAAATACACACGGCCAATTATATTTTAGGAAGATTTATTTTTCTTTGTTTTACTTTTAAACAAAAACATTTAAAGACTTCTAAAATCTTATCACAGAACAAAATCCAGCATTAAATAGGACCGTGGGTATTTTGGATGGGGCATTAACACTCTAAAACTCTGTGTACGTTTCACTCATTCTCATTCACCAAATATTTATTGAAAAGCTGCCATGTGACAATCACCATACCAGGTGAGGGGAAGTCAAAGGCAATTAAAATTTGGCAGGTCTATAAGGACTTTATACTAAAATGAAAGAGACTGATCATCAACCCATTGATTAGGGAACCATGGAAGATCATCAACCCATTGATCAGGGGTCCCCAACCCCCAGTACCGGTCCGTGGCCTGTTAGGAACGGGGCCGCACAGCAGAAGGTGAGCAGCGGCGAGCGAAGCTTTATCTGCCGCTCCCCATCGCTCCCCACCGCTCGCGTTACCGCCTGAACCATCCCCCCACCCCCGTCTGTGGAAAAACTGTCTTCCACGAAACTGGTCCCTGGTGCCAAAAAGGTTGGGGACCGCTGGTATAAGATACCTTGGTTTTAAAGATAGTTGAAAGTCTTTATTTTCTACTCACCAAATAACAACTTGGTTATTTCCATATCTTCATGAGGCTATAATAATATTAATATAATAATAATAATAGCTTCTAACATTTACTGAGCTGTAATTATGTGCCACATGAATGAGTAAAGGTTTTATATGGATTATTTCATTTTATCTTCACAAAAACTCTGAGGGAGGTAAAAAAGCAAACTGAAATTTGTCACAATTTTTCAGATACAGTACAAAAGTGTAATAAATTGACAAAGACGATTTATCTGGAAAATGGTAAAGTCAGAATTTGAACCTGAGCAAGTTGGAGTTCTTCCCTATGGCATCCATGCTATTTAAGGCATGATCCATTTGAGCCAGATTTCGCCTAGAAACCTATGTCAGGATAGCTGAATCCAAGAAATATGTCATATGTGACCTTCAAACCACCTAGAACAAGGATGCTCATAGCCAGTCTGTATCCCCAGATATTAGCACAAATGGTACACTATTAGATGCACAGTATGCATTATTAGATCTGTTGATTTGAGTCCAATCAATTCCATTGTTCCCCCCAAAAGTCTAGACATTCATAAAAATGTATTACTTGGAAGACAATAAATTAATCCTAAGCTTTTAGTACTTCCCCTGATCTGACCACTCTGACCCAGAATCAACTTGTAAAAACTAAGATACAAACAGCTCCAAACTCTGGACACATATATAACCAGCCTATACTCAGAGAAAACTATCTACCAAGAGCTATTCACTTCAGATGCTTAGCTTCTCTTCATTCCTTTATTTATTCACTCAACAATATTCAGTGCCAGGCATTGTATAAGGCACTAAAGTTAAAACAGTTGACACAGTCCCTACCCTCACAGAGAGTATGGTCTATTAGGAGACACAGTGACAGATAATTCTGTAGCAATGAAATTTTATTTTGTAATTTTTTGTAAACATTTAAAAGTTATTCACATAAATTTGCAGGATGCAAGAAAAGTTCTAAGATAATCTATTAGTGAAATTATGACAGCTAAACCTGCTCCAGATATATTTGGTGGATAAACCATGATAGAGAGGATAAAATAATTTGTCTAAATGGATATAGAAGAGAATGTGGTAAATTTAAAACAAGTTACATGACTTCTCTGAACTACTAGATCCTATAACTGGTTTTAAGTTTATAGGAAATCAGCAAACCTAGAAAGTCCTTTCTAAAGACATTTCAGCAAATGTTTCATATTTTAAAAATCTCAGTAAATTGAGGTTTAATCACAAGATGACTTCAAAACTTCAGATTTACAACAGAAACAAATTATTCCAACTGCCTAGGGACACTGCCTCTCCCACCCAACTAATTCTCAAAAGATGCATGGTTTCAAATATTTCTTTGTATTGGAACAGCTGATTTCACTGCAGCCAATACCAATAATAACTGAACCCTGAATAAGATGGTGAGTTGCTGGAAAACAGATTCAATACTACTGGTTTCTCTAGAATTACAGTGCATGGAAAATAAAAGAAAGAAGGTAAGGTAACAATAATAGGTTTCAAGAATACTAAAGAAACATTTTGCAAAACACACTGATTAAATGCTCACTATCTCTGTGAAAGTCAGAATAAGAGAAGGAGGCTTCAAATTGCAAGACATGATTGAAGTTAGATGCCTAAACGAAACTGCCAGTTGCCCAGGGCACCAAACCGTGCTAAGAAATGATGGTGAATCTCTTTGCCTTGCAAGATCAACTCCCTGACAAAGTTTCACTACCTGTCAGAGACACATCACTGCTCTAAGAGATCTGAGTAGTCTCGTCCAGTCCACAAAGCTATGAGAATGTAGCTTCCTAAGCCAAGTCACCTTATCCTCCTCTGATCAGTCTGTGAATATTGAGCACTGACTCTGAGCCGAACACTGCAGATAATACAAGCAGGAAGACACTGTCCCTACCATAATGGATTTATGGAGGCAGAACTAAGAAGCAATTAAATAAAAGCATATAATCAATCAGTATAAAATAAAGAGTCAAATTGAGAGATTTCACTTACAGGAAAAGGTAAAGGAAAAAAGTACACCATTTACATGACATGCTCTTTTTATGTCTTTCCTAAATTAATCCACAACAGCTACATAAGACAAATACTGCTTTTCCCCCTTTCATAGTTTAGGAAATCGTGGCTTACAGGGGATACATATAAGATCATATAGCTAGAAGTAGGAAGAAGCAAGAATCACATCCACATTATGTCTTAACTCCAAAGCTCTTCCCACCAAACCATATTAATGTTGTATTTCGGATCCTGTTAACAACATACTCTCCACAATGGAAGTGATGGCTGTATTGCATCATCCCTAATGTTTTCCTCAATATGAGTGTCTCCAAAAAAAGTAAAAGTCTTTTAGAACTATTTTTAAATGAATAAATAAATGCAAAGCTTGAATTTCTATTTTCTTCTCTGTAAATCTTCTCTTCTAATTACCAAATAATAGCATTTGCATTTTATTATTTGTCATTTCAGGAAGACTCCCAGGGAATTGGACAGTTGAATAGGAAGTAGGAAAACAGTATTAGCTCGAGGCATAGAGATGAATGGATTTAGGGGCACTAAATCAGGGAAACCAAATGGGCTCTCACAGCTCAACGTTTCAGAATGAGCTTTAAGTACTCAATAGAATAATCAAGACCCAACATTAAAAGCCCAGAGTCGGTCATGACCTCTTCCTCCTTTTAAAATCCACATTGTGGGTTTTACTTTCATAACACTATTTCTAATAATGGCATCTTTTAAGAACTAAGATTTCGAGAGACCATGAAGCATCAAACTGCTAACCTCCACATAACATTCATGGCCTACAGATTTATAAAAAAAAAAAAAAAATTAAGTTAAGAAATTCCCAATTATTTTTTCTCTGGGTCCACTCTGCCCTGGCCTGTAGGAGTCAACATTTCCTAAGCTTCAGTCATTCACATACCAAACTTCATAAATATTGTCCTATCAGCATACAAATTACACTATTATTCCTCTAAAATTTTTCCTTAAAGTGATTCTCTTTTTAAACTTAAATTTATTTTAAAAGGGAATTTTCCATTATAACGATAAATTACAAATTCATTTCATTTACCAGAAATTAGAATTTGCTATAAAAATAAATGTATAACTGTTTTCAATATAATACATAAAAGGTTGTCTTGGTACCATCTGAAGTCATTTTGCGTGCCACCAGTTGCTTGTGTATCATACTTTAGTAAACATGGATCTTAGTCTCTGTCTCCCCTTGTCCTCCCAGAACTATCTCCAGCAAACAAGAGGACACAGATGGACAGGGGACAATGTCTTCCCTTATCTCAAGTGAGATCAGCATAGAGGATCACTTTTCCCAAGAGTGAAAACCTAGGCATGTCTTTCAGATGCTCACCAAGGTGAAAAAGAAAACAGTACTTTGATAGCCCAGAGGAATTGTTCCCCCTTTTCCTTTCCTGCTGATACCTGAGCTATCACAGCGTGGTATCTGAGATGCTTTATAAGAGGCCTGCCTTAGCCACAGGGGAAAGAGGCGATGCTGACAGCAGAAGTCAGAACCCCCCTGACTCCTCACTGTGGCTGCTGGCTGGGAAATAGCAGAAAAAGAGCGGTCACTCCTCAGACAGTCCCAGATGAAGAACAGCTTTTGCTTTCCTAAGGTTCAATACAGCTTGAGCATATCTATTTCTAACTCCATCTCATCTGAAGCTTGGTAACTGGGTTTCCTAAACAAAATTAACACAAGTGTCAAGGTGAAATTGAAAGTGAAACTGGCAGCAAAGGGCAAATCTAGAGGTCTTTAATGGATTGGAAAGCCAAATGGCAATTTCCAGTTAGGTCCCTTGCCTCAGGCTGGATAAACCAAGGCAATCACATTTCAGTCTGCTCTTTCAATAATTTTATCAATATATTAGACCTCAAAGTTTAGTGCAAAGACAATCTTATGCTTAGTTAGAATAGGTGGTCACCTTTATGTGATATTTAGAATGCCCCCAAAATGCTCCCCACCAAATATACCTTCCCTCACGGTCCCCCCATGTTCTTGAAGCTCCTGGTCACTTCTCTGAGACAAAGTTATGATGGTCACTACTAAAGAAGCAAGTACTGACCCAAGGGGCCGTCCATTAAGGCAGGTTCAGCTCCCAGCAGTAACTACAAGTTAAATGTTAGGATTAGGGCTTAGAGCCATGGGATTTAGACAGGTAAATCTGGGCAGACATAAAGCAATGAGGAGCATATCAAAATCTTAAAAAAGTTTTTTCAAAATATACCTACCCAGTGATGAAAGCCCCAGATATTCTGACTCCACAGAAATAGGAAGACAGCCAAGAGGGTGCCACAATTGGGTCAGAGACCCCTTGTTAGAATGCAGGCTGGAGACTTAAATGGGAATAAAAGATTTCTGAGGAGAAATTCCACCTACGTTACACAAACTTGTCTGTGTCTTTGAGGCAACAGTCATGGTCAATTTCCAATAGTCAGAGTGCAATTTCCAACTATTATCCATTTCTGAATGAAGAAGATGTTAGAAAATATTAGCCTATGATACTCCTCTGCATCAGTGTATCTCTTTTCTGCAGACAGCCTGCAGCACAGGGAAGCACCAGCTAGCAGCTGGGCATCATGGGAATGTTCCTGCTTTGGGGATGTATTCACCCCACTTAAGAAAGCTAATCTGCTCTCCAAGTCTGCTGTGCAACCTCCTGCTTTTTCTCTATTCTTACAGATATGGGAACTCAAGGAAGACAATCTAGGAAACTCAGGTTTCAGCAAGCTATGCATATTATAAAAAGAGTAAATTCTCACCCCCTCCCTTTCTCTCTTGCAAAATACTCCCTACTTGAATTGCAAACCTTGGAGCCAACACGTCTGGCTCTAGCTGCCTCATCATTCATAACCTTGTTATGCAAATAAAACAAAGATAAATTAAAATTCTAATTGAATCCTAGTCAAACAAAGAGCCCCCCAGAAGTGTTCTTAAATGATACTAAGTTCCAGTACATTCTATTTTGTGTTTATTATCAGTCTTTAAGCAATTCAGCTGAAGACAGATAGATGAATGAATGTTCTGCTTGATATTTCTAATTTTCATGTATTTGGGTCTATGCTATGGAAATTTGTTAAAATTCCCCCAAATGATGGGGGTGGATCGAACCATGGTCCTTAAATGACAAAAGCAGGATAAATCAAAGCTGAAAAAGAGATTTAAATGGACCCAGGGAGCCTTGAACAACTGAGAAAATACCTTTCAGAAAGTTATTTATATTATTGCTGGAGGCCTGAGCAGTAACACCTCGGCTATTTCAGAGAATGTGCCGCCACCTCCTCACATAAAGTCGTGCTGTTCAACCCTCTTAATGTTACCCAGATCCTCCACGAAATGTAAATATTTATGACTCACAAGCTGCACTTCCCTCTCTCTGTTCAATATTATTCTCCCACAAAACTCTGGGTTTCTTTAAGATAGTTGCAGGGCCTCATCTCTGAGAAAAACAAGAATTTTCAAGAATCTTAACTGATACGTGTTCCAAGAGGGCAAATGATTGTTTTGAATATCCCTCAGGGAAAGCTTTGTTGAAATAAAAAGTCTGAGAGAGACTTTCTGTCACACTGACGACATGGACATTTTTCCAGGAGCTACCACTAATGAAATAGGGAAGGAACAAGGGGGAAGATGCAAAATTATCTTACAATTTGAGTGGCGTTGGAAAGTTCCTATGGCCAAAATCATCTCTCCTGCTGGTCTTTCAGTACTTAGACAAAAGTGCAGCCTCCAAAGAGCCCTTGCTTGGTTCCCTTACATTATCACTATCTCTAGAAAAGTCTAGAAGAAAAAGTCAGAAGACCTGGGTTCAAGTTCTAATTCTACCCAATTCCCAGCATTGCTATATTGGACAAGTAACAATGTCCCTGCTCTCAACTCTAAAACAGAGAATATGATTTGTTCTGTTTACTTGTCAGAGCATTTATAAAGATACAGTAGGAAAATGAGTGTAAAAACACTTCGAAAATATTTAAGGGATTAACAAATATTATCTAAGAAGTAGTATGCTAATAAAGTCACTCAGTAGAAATTATCTTTTAAAGTTTTACAATATAGAATTATCATTGCCCCACCCCATGGACGCCATGGGTTCACACCATGATGCAAATCCCATATAGTACATTCTGTGGAATTCACAAAGTTGAACTCTTCTGCTGCCTTCTGCCTCCATACTGAAATATTATACATGCCCAAAGAGAATGTAAGATTTGCCTGAGTATAAGACACCACACATGCATCCTCCGTCCATGCATCTTTAAAAATGGCTTCCTGGAAGATTAAGATTTTAGAAGCTTAGAATACTAGAAGTGAATAGGTTGAAAATCCTCTTACCTATCTGCAACATTATAAAGTTCCAGAGGATAGAAAGAGTGCAATGATACTGATTCAGAGCACGGTCCCAAGCCTCCAAGTCAAATGATTGTTTACCATCTATTAATGAAGGGAGCCAATGCCCAACATTCCTATAGACAAGTCTGCAGGTTTTTTATGTTATTCAACATAACATAAAAAGGTACAAGCTGTATGCAAATCTGTGTCAATTCAAGGACAATAAGTACTTCTATTATGTCATTTTAAGGTGCTCAGAATTTTTTTTAACCACAGAACATATTAATAAGGAGAGAAAATGCATGTTTAAGCCAACAGAGTTAAAAAGGAATAGTTTTATGATGCCCAGAATCCAAAACTGAACATGAAACGTATTTCAGGCTATGGTTGATGTTAAGAAGAGAGGCAAAACACCTGGTCTGAATTCTAGGACCGCCTATTTGTCTTATTTGTCTTGTGCCATGGCAAGTTACCTAACTTTCCTAAGACTCAATTCCATATCAGGCTTATTTCTCATTTTTTTTTTTTGAATTTTATTTATTTTTTTATACAGCAGGTTCTTGTTAGTTATTTATTTTATACATATTAGGGTATATATGTCAATCTCAATCTCTCAATTCATCCCACCACCACCGCCACCCACCCCCTTAGTTTTTTTTTAATTGAGATATAATTGACAGATAACATTGTATTTAGTTTAGGTATACAACATAATGATTTGATATGTATATCAACTCAAAATGATTACCACAATAAGAGTAGTTAACCTCCATCACCATACATAGTTACAATTTTCTTTTTCTTGTGATGAAAACTTTTAAAACCTACTCTCGTAGTGACTTTCAAAATACAATACAGTGTCGTTAACTATAGCCACCAGGCTATACATTATATCCTAGGACTTATTTATCTTATAACTGAAGTTTATACCTTTTGACCACCTTCGCCCACTTCACCCATTTCCCATTCCTTGCCTCTGGCAACCACCAATCTGTTCTTTATATCTGTAAGTTTGGTTTTGTTTGTTTGTTTGTTTGTTTTCTTTTTAGATTTTATATATAAGTGAGATCATAGGTATTTTTCTTTCTCTGCCTGACTTATTCACTTAGTATAATGCCGTCAAGGTCTATCCATGTTGTCACAAATGGCAGGATTTCTTTCTTTTTTATGGCTGAATCATATTCATATTTTATATATATATATATATATATATATATGTATTATATATTATACACACACACACCACATTCTCTTTATTCATTCATCCATCAATGGACACTTAGGTTGTTGCCATGTTTTGGCTATTATAAATAATACTGCAATGAAAATGATGGTGCAGATACCTTTTCTAGTGTTTTCATTTTCTTTGGATAAATATCCAGAAGTGGAATTGTTGGATCATATGGTAATTCTACTTTCAATTTTTTGAGGAACTTCTATAATGTTTTCCATAGGACTACACCACTGTATATTCCCACGAACAGTGCTCAAGGGTTCTCTTTTTCTCCATATCCTCATCAAGATGTTATTTCTTGTCTTTTTGATAATAACCATAGTAACAGGTGTGAGATTTAGGACCATGGTTTCTTGTCTTTTTGGTAATAACCATGCTAACATTGTGATTTTCATTTGCATTTCCCTGATAATTAGTGCTGTTGAGCACCCTTTCATGTACCTGTTGGCCATTTGTATGTCTCCTTTAGGAAACGTCTATTCAGATCCTCTGCCCATTTTCAATTGCATTTTTGTTTGTTTTCTATTGAGTCGTGTGAGTTCTTTTTATATTTTTGATATAAACTCCTCATCAGATATGATTTGCAAATATTTTCTCCCATTCTGTAGGTCACCTTTCCATTTTGTTGATGGTTTCCTTTGCTGTACAAAAGGTTTTTAGTTTGATGGAGTCCCACTTATTTAGTTTTGCTTTTGTTGCCTTTGCTTTTGATGTCAAATCCAAAAAATTCACTGACAAGACCGATGTCAAGAAGCTCACCTTCTGTGGCTTCTTCTAGAAGTTTTATGGTTTCAGGTCTTATGTTCAAGCCTTTTATCGATTTTGAGTTGATTTTTGTGTATGGTGCAAGGGTCCAGTTTTCCCAACATCATTTATTGAAGAGACTACCCTTTCCTAATTGTATATTCTTGGCTCCTTTGTCATAACTTAATTGGCCATATAAGCATGGGTTTATTTTGGGGCTCTCTATTCTGTTCTATTGATCTATATGTCTGTTTTTAATGCCAGTACCTTACTGTTTTGATTATTATAGCTCTGTAATATAGTTAAAAATCAGGAAGTGTCATGCCTCCACAGCACCACTCTTCTTTTTCAAGACTGCTTTGGTTATTCAGGGTACTGTGTGGTTTCATACAAATTGTAGAACTGTTTGTTCTATTTCTGTGAAAATGTCACTGGAATTTTGATAGGGATTGCATTGGATCTGTAGATTGTTTGGGTTGTATGGACATTTTAACAATATTAATTCTTCTAATCCATGAACACAGGATATCTTTCCATTTATTTGTGTCTTCTTCAGTTTCTTTCAACCATGTCTTATAGCTTTCAGTGTACAGGTCTTTCATTTCCTTGGTCATATATATTCCTTGGCATTTTATTCTTTTTTTTTTTTTTTTGCGGTATGTGGGCCTCTCACTGTTGTGGCCTCTCCCGTTGCAGAGCACAGGCTCCAGACACGCAGGCCCAGCTGCTCCGTGGCATGTGGGATCTTCCTGGACCGGGGCACGAACCCGTGTCCCCTGTATCGGCAGGCAGACTCTCAACCACTGCACCACCAGGGAAGCCCGGCATTTTATTCTTTTTGATGCAACTGTAAATGGAGTTGTTTTGTTAAGTTTTCTGATACTTTGTTATTTGTGTATAGAAACAACTGATTTTTGTATACTGATTTCATATACTGAAACTTCACTGAATTTGTTGCTTAGTTCTAACAGTTTTTTGCTGGAATCTCTAAGGTTTTCTATATATGCCACCTGCAAATAGAGTTTTACTTTTTCCACTTCAATTTGGATACCTTTTATTTTTTTTCTTGCCTAATCACCTAGGACTTCCTGTACTATGTGGTATAAAAGTAACAAGAGTGGACATCCTTGTCTTTTTTCTGATCTTAGAGGAAAACCTTTTAGTTTTTACCATTGTGTATTATGTTAGCTGTGGGCACAAATTTGTTGAAGATCAAATGAAATGCAGGATCCTGGACTTCTGCTTCCAGCCATGATGCAGTAGCCTGTATCAGAGACTACCTTAGTAGGGTCAATTACACAATATGGATAAAATACAAAATACTACTCTTTGAAGGCATCAACAAGCAATTAAGGCAGCCAGGACTTGAGGGCCAAGTTCCCAGAGAGAGAAGAAATACACTGAATAGAGTTCCACATTTGTCTCTGCAGTTTACTGAGGAATTCACCAGTTCTCTGTATAACAAGAGTGTAGGCTAGTGGCACACAGTTGCTTTGAACCAGCACACTTCAATAGGATGGAAACACAGAGGTTGGAATTCAGGACTTCCAAGTCACCTGTGACTTGAGGGACCAAAGACCAAGAGAAGTGAGCCTAAAATTCCACGTGCAATTTCTCCTTAAGACATTTGCCAACTCCTAAACTGTGCGTGCTCAGGCTGAGACACCAAGAAATCAAATGGAAAGCAACAACTGGTAGACCAAAGAGCTAAACGGAGGTTTCAGTTGTCTCACGGAGATATAGATATACAGGAGTTCAGGTAAATACTCCAGGATTTCTACTGAGACCTCAAAAGGGCCATGCCCTAGGAAAAGAATCTGTGTCCAAGGAGTAAAGGCAAACCAAAAATAGATCAGTCATAACAAAGTCTTGAAACCCAGTATTGACTGGAAGAAGATAATCTGCTTATACTTTATCTACCTGCCAGAAAAAAAAAAAAAAAAAAGCAAATTCTTTCTGGAAGTAGATAACATTATCCCAGATCTCCTACAACATTTCATACACAATGTATAGCATTCAATACAAAATTACCAAATATGTCACAGACAGGCCAAAATGACCAAAAAACAAGAGAAAAAAATAATGAAGAGAGCAATGCATTGAAACGTTCAATATTGAAATTATCATATAGAGACTTTTAAATAGCTGTAACTTATAAAATCAAGAAAATAAGCAAAATACAGGGAACTTTACAGGGGAATTGGAATTTATTTTTTTAATTAAATGGAAATACTGGAACTAAAAAACTGAAGTTAAAAATTCAATAGGAGTATTTAATAAAAAAAAATGGCCAAAGAGAGAATTAGTAAACTAAAAAACAGCTTATTCCCAATCAAAATCCCAGCAAGTTATTTTATGAATATCAACAAACTGATTCTAAAATTTATATGAAGAGGCAAGAGACCCAGAATAACCAATGCAATATTGAAGGAGAAGAGCAAATTTGGAGGACTGATGCTACCTGACTTCAAGACTTACTATAAAGCTGTAGTTATCAAGACAGTGTAGTACTGGCAAAAAAGACAGACAAATAAGTGGAACAGAATCGAAAGCCCAGAAACAGAACCCCATAAATACTGTCAACTGATATTTGACGAAGGAGCAAAGGCAATGCAATGCAGCAAAGATAATCTCTTCAACAAATGATGCTGGAACAATTGGACATCCATATGCAAAAAAACATGAATCAGCACAGACCTTATACCCTTCACAAAAATTAACTCAAAAATGGATCATAGGGCTTCCCTGGTGGCGCAGTGGTTGAGAGTCCGCCTGCCAATGCAGGGGACACGGGTTCGTGCCCCAGTCCGGGAAGATCCCACATGCCGCGGAGCGGCTGGGCCCGTGAGCCATGGCCGCTGAGCCTGTGCATCCGGAGCCTGTGCTCCACAGCGGGAGAGGCCACAACAGTGAGAGGCCCGCATACCGCAAAAAAAAAAAAAAAAAAAAAGGATCATAGACCTAAATATAAAATGCAAAACTATAAAACTCCTAGAAGATAATATCCAGAAGAGAAAATCCAGATGACCTTGGCTTTGGAGATAACTTTTTAGATACAACACAAAAGAAGATATAATCCATGAAATAAATAATCGATAAGCTGGACTTCATTAAAATTGAAAACTTATGCTCTGCAAAAGACAAAATCAACAGAATTAGAAGGTAAGCCACAAAGAGAAAATATTTGCAAATGATATCTTATAAAGAACTTTTATCCAAAATACACAAAGAACTCTTAAAACTCAACAACTAATCAACAAGAGGAAAACAAACAACTTGATTAAAACATGGGCTGAAGATCTTAATAGACACCTCACAAAAGAAGATATACAGTTGGCAACTAATGAAAAGATGTTCCAAATCATATGTCAGAGAAATACAAATTAAAACAACAATGAAATAGCACTACACACCTATTAGAATGGCCAGATCCTGAACTGACAACACCAAATGCTGACGAGGATGTGGAGCAGCAGGAACTCTCATTCATTGCTGGTAGGAATGCAAAATGGTACAGCTACTTTGGAAGACAGTTTGGCAGATTTTACAAAACTAAGTGTGTTCTTACCATAAAATCCAGCAATCATGCTCCTTGGTATCCACTCAAAGGAGTTGAAAAGTTATGTCTACACAAAAATCTGCACATGGATGTTTATAGCAGCTTTATTTATAATTGCCAAAACTTGGAAGCAGCCATGATGTCCAAGGTGTTTGGATGCAAGATGTGGTGTATCCAGACAATGGAATATTAGGCAGTGCTAAAAAGAAATGGGCTATCAAGCCATGAAAAGACATAGAGGAACCTTAAATACATATTACTAAGCGAAAGAAGTCAATCTGAGAAGGCTACACATAGTATGATTCCAACAATATGACACTCTGCAAAAGGTAAAACTATGGAGACAATAAAAAGATCAGTGGTTGCCAGAGGTGGGGTTGAGGGGTAGAGAGATGAATAGGCAGAGTACAGAGGAATTTTAGGGCAGTGAAAATACTCTGTATGATATTATAATGATGGATACATGTCATTATACATTTGTCCAAGCTCATAGAATATACAACACCAAGAGTAAACCCTAAGGTAAACTTTGGACCTTGGTAAAAAATGTACCATTATGGTAGTGATAGTGATGATAGAAGAGGCTATGCATGTGTGGGAACATGGGGTATATGGAAAATATCTGTGCCTTCTTCTCAATTTTATTGTAAACCTAAACCTGATTTCAAAAAATAAAGTCTTTTAAAAATAGATTATTAGAAAATATCCAGATTAAAACACAGAGAGAAAATAAAAGGTGGAAAATACAAGAACATACTGCACATATAAAAAAAGTGTTTACATATACATCTAAGAAATGTATTTGGAATCCCAGAAAGAGGAAAGGAGAAAGAGGATGTAACAAAAGCAATGTTTAATGAGCTAATAGCCAAAATTTCCCAAAACTGACCAAAGTCAACAAGCCACAGATTCAGAAACCTTCAAATCAGGGTCAATACTCAGAATACA
Source organism: Aethalodelphis obliquidens (assembly GCF_003676395.1). Classification (NCBI taxonomy): domain Eukaryota; kingdom Metazoa; phylum Chordata; class Mammalia; order Artiodactyla; family Delphinidae; genus Aethalodelphis; species Aethalodelphis obliquidens. The sequence continues at coordinate 82,238,606 of NW_020837946.1, read as the reverse complement.
ACACCTAGGTACATCATAGTCAAACTGCTATAAACAAAAGACAAAAAAAAAAAAAAATTAAAGCAGCAGGGGGAGGGGGAAATACATATATACATATATACACATATATAACTACACATATACACACACACACACAAACACACACACACACGTCTTCAAAGGAAGGACAACTAAACGTGAAGATGACTTCTCAATAAAAACAACCAGAAAAAAATGGAAAGACAAATTTAAAGAGCTGGGTGAGGGGGGAGAGAGGGAGACGTGCCAACCTACACTTCCCACCTCAAAAGTAAAAGAATTCTATGTCAAAAAATTGTTTTTACATTTTTGGTAAAGGCACTTAATTAATACCAAAGCATTATGGAAATACAAGAAAAGGAAAGCAACTGATTGCCGACTTTAAAAGTTTTAATTTAGAAAAATATGATTGTGGATAACAATTTTAAGTTCAGTATCCTCTGGGCCAGCTTTGTTCTCCTAGATAACTGCAGATTAGAACCTTGCTATGGACCTGCCTTTTCACAAAGAGGTACCTTGAGAAATAAAAGGAGCTATTTGAGAAAGAACATGTTAATGAATTATCCAAAATCCTACACTATTTTCTTTGTTTGTTCAGCCTGCTATAACGAAAATACCATAGACTGGGTGGCTTAAAAAAAAACAAACATTTATTACCCACAGTTTTAGAGCCTGGGAAGTCCAAGATCAAGGCACCAGCAGATCTGATGTCTGGTGACAGTCTGCTTCCTGGTTCACAGAGGGCCATTTTCTCTCTGTGTTCTCACAGGGCAGAAGGGGTAAGGATGTTTTCTAGGGCTTTTATAAGGGCACTAGCTCCATTCACAAGGACTCCACCCACATGGCCTAATCACCTCCCAAAGGCCCTACTTCTTAATATGAGCACATTGGGGGTTAGAATTTCAACATATAAATTTTGCAGAGACACAAACATTCAGTCTATAGCAACTACTGTCATGGAATTGGCTCAAATGTATATACATCAGCAAAGATACATTGCTTTTAAAACAATCTCAATCTACAGTAAAGTTAATTTTTATACCCTCCCATATACACAAACTCTACTCCCCAAATATAAGCTATAATTAGGCCCAGTCACTAAACAATATACAAGTATGAAAATAAAACGTTCAAGGTATTACTAAAATACAATGGAGATGATGACTGCTTTAAGACGTAGATTCTAATCATTTTCTGTTATTCAGAATCCCTCATTGCTTTTTTAACTTCAGAGTAGTCTAAGAAAAGGTGTCATAATATAAACATTTTCATTAACAGTTACTAAGTATTTGTGTATATTGGGGAAGGGCAGTAATTTGAGGACCTCCTGATTATTAAGTACTTAAACTATACCAGATAATGTGCTGAGCACTTTACCTGAATTATATCATTTCATTCTCACAACAATACTATCAAATATCATGTTCTCTATTTTAAAAGATGGGAATTGAAACACAGGGAGTAAATTTTTCAAAACTGCACATCTAGAAAGTGACAAGGTCAACAAAATAGCGCAAAAGTGTTAATGTGTCATGAATTAAAATATTTCAGAAAAATCACATGCTTGATATATTTACCAATTGATATGTGGTTCTTCAGGTATCGGAGGCATTTTGAATGCAAGGATCTTGGGATGGAGTACTAATTCTTCTAGAGAAGAGCAGTCCAATAGAACGTTCTGTGATAATAGAAATGTCCTATGTCTGTGCTACCCGATACAGAGGTATAGCCACGTGTGGCTGCTAAGCACTTGAAATGTGGCTAGTGTGATTTGGGAGCTAAATTTTAAATTTTATTTAAATTTAACTAATTTTAATTTAAATAGCCATATTTTTACATTAAATTAATTTAATTTAATGTAAATATGTGTCTGCCATATCCGACAATGCATTTCTAAAGCATTTGGCTATCATTAAAAAAAAAAATTACAATATTACACAAGAGCGCAAAATTCTATGGCTTACCAGATATATATGTGGACTGCATTACATACTTCAAAATACAGATGCCCTCAGAGGCAATTACCAGGGCCATGTGTGTAACTAAGTTTAACAGAAAGATACAAAAAGACCTTGAACTTTTGAAAAAAATAGATCAAATAGATTTAATACATAATACAGTGTAAATTCTATTGTGAACCAATTCCTTTGAAATAAATAAATCCTGGAGTTCAAGTTGGCTACATCATAAAAGTTATTTCTACTAGTGTTAAAAAAATAAATTTTGAAAGATGACCTGTAATGAAGTACTACAAGGAAACAAAGTGAAATCATCAACCTGAAGAAAACAAAGTTCACTGAAAATACTGTATGTTTCCCAAATCACTGCAACAGAGACTCCACAAGAAAGTATATATCCTGAATATCTACAGAGAGATGGCCAAAGCACTCTATAAAGATGCCCTGACTAAATACAACAACAAAAAATGGATCTTTACTTTCATGCTGCTTCTAACCCTGCTGATTTTTTTTTTTTTTTTTCCCAATCTAGTGAAACATCATCAAGAGTTAGGAGATCTGTACTCTAGGTCTAGCCCTGAGTAACTCTATGACCCAACCATGTCACATAATTTCTCTGTGCAATTTATTTGCCTTTGAAAAAATACTGGCAAATGTTGTCTATAGTTGCCTCCAGCTCTGACACTTAGGTCTCCAATAAATGCACCCCTTGTCCTTTAAAGACTTATGCCTAAATCAGGTTCTGCAAACCAAACTGCTCTATTATGTAATACATAAGCACAAAGTTTGCCTGAGCTGGTATATAAGATCTGAGTCTCATCCACTCGTGTGAAATTTGTAAACCTCTACGTGTATGCATATGGTTGATTCACTTTGTTGTACAACAGAAACTAACACAGCACTGTGAAGCAATTATACTCCAATAAGGATGTATTTAAAAAAATGCCATTTAAAAAACAAATGAAAACATGTTTGGAGGACAAGTCTTTACCCAGCATGCACTGTCAAATACCTGGGTTCTTTTTCAAACCCTTCCTGGAATTGCGGGGGTAGGGAGGGAAGAATGGGACAGGGTATTCCATGGATGTGATTAGTTTACAGTTCACCTATAAAAAGTGAGATGATGTGGTCCCTCCAGTCACTTCTTTCGGGGTCATGGCAGTTTAATCTGATAAGAACACTGAACTTTAACAGTGAACCTGCAATGATTTACATGATTCCTTTCATTCTAAAACTCATTAAGTTGTTAAGCATATTATAAAGTTCATTGAATAGTCACTCTTTCCATACACGTTAAGATCAATGGGGACTCAATTTCCTCCTCTCCACCCATGTGCACACATAGAAATTAAACCATTTACGACTGTTTGGGGCTGATATGAAGCAATTCTTTTCCTTAATGTTGGTACCCATTCTTTGGACAGGCTCACATATTGACATCTCTCATACAATGGAACAGTGAATTTGAGGCCATGATTCCCCTATGACTATTAAATCTTGAAATTTCAGACTTTGACCAAGACTATAGTAACAGTGCCAAGTAGCAAAACTCAAAGAAACCATATCTGAATTGGTCCAAACACATGTGTCTGGAAGAGACCTTGCGTGTGAAGGACTTTGCATGTGAAGCAGTCTTAGAAAATTTACAACAGACCTGTCCTCAAGTTGCTTTGTTTTGGAACAGAATAAGCTTGGAAATAATTATGGTGACGAAGTCAGCTCCCCTGGACCTGATCCTTGGCATTCCCAGGAAACTTAATGCTGTTTAAAATGTTGCCAAGAACAGCTGGCTAGACCCTACACAGTTCTAAAACAGAATTATCTCAATAGTCATGTAAATCCCTGTTGCCCCAAACCCCACAATGGCTAACAACTGTTTTACAACCGACAAAATTTTCAGCACGGTGTGTTGGAAAGGACCTATCATTTTCAGAGATCTTGGTCTCTTTACAAGTACTTGGGAGTTGTGCCAGACAACAGACTTAAGTCATTATTGCCGGACTTCTGAATGAAAATGTAAAGATATATTTATTCACTGTTCTACATTATATAGCCATGGCTACTCGGGGATGGGCAGTACAAATGGGTTTTTCTTTTCATGCTATTAATTATAAACTGGGGAAACCAGAAAACAGATCAATTAAAGCCAAGCTAGCCCAGCTAAAGAAAGTGCTTGGCAATTTCCTTAAGAGAATTATGGCAAATATGAAAATGTTAATAAACCTAAAGAGAAAGAAGCTTAATAATGAAAGATTATTTTATTATTCAATGTCCTTTCTAATGTTTAAGTAATACTAAAAAAATATTTAATATTTCCACTCTTGGTTCAACTGTTTTCTTCTGTTAAAACCACAAGGTGTCAAATGTCTTCTTTTCATAGCTTTGTTAACAACTAATCTCTGGCAAAATTTGTTGTTACTGGTTTGACAACAGGTAGCTTTGCTGGTTATTTTCTATACTTAAATCTGTTATCACTATGTTACAATCTTTTTCTGAAAGTTACCCTCATTCACATTAGGATCTGATTCCTTTGTATTTTATAAATTCAGTTCATTATTTGTTTTTTAAAGACCACAATAAAGTTTTTTCTCCCCCTTCTTGAGCATGCAGACCATGATCAGAAATGCAATTTCTAGATAGATCAGCAAATAGTTTAAGATGCTGCTGAGTGTAGCATTATAAATAATTTAAAACACATGAAATGTTTAATAATGTCTCATAACAAAAATGCAAAAGGAAGTCTGCATGGTAATATACCATGCTTGATTCTAAAATAAATATAGGTATTAATGTGGGCACTTAGATAAAAATATCACTTTAAGGAACGTTTACCAACCTCAAAAAATAAGAAATTATACACCTACACCAGAGGCAGAAAATTATCTGCCAATAATAGAATATTTGATTTTCAAAACAGAAATGTAATAGCTAGATGCATATCCACTTGTTATTTTTTCAAAAGCATTTCTCACCTCTAATACATTGCTAATAACTTGAATATGCCCATATATCCCCTCTGTCCTCAGCTGCCGTCTCTATCTAAAAAAAAATGAGTAGATGAAAAAAGATTATAAATGCTTAATAATCTAAGAACTGATTAACCCACAAAGAAAGTACAGTTTGAATGAGTGTGTAAATAAATTTAATAGAATATTCATTTCAGAGAAAGGAAATGATCAAGATGCATCCTTATCTAAATGTTCATGAACTTTATCATTTCCTTTTTTCATATGTTTATTTAAATCTACCTCCTGTGTAAAGAAAATTTAATCTTCTCAAGTAGAACAATTTTGAAAAACAAAGTTTGCCATCCTTAGGATCAATTTCCTGAGATAAACCCACTGAGGTTCCATTAGCGTCAGTAGAAAATCATGTACCTAATGCCACTGGAGAGAAAGGCCCTCAGTAATGATTTCAATTTGTATTAATCTTCTGTTATGATACGAGAGAAAGCGTGTGTGAGAGAGTGTGTGTCTATGTGGAATAAAAAACTATCTACCCCCAGCCCTACCGTTTACTCAGCAGATGATATATAGTATAATATTTCATTTTGTTCATCATTTATTTACTCTAGGAATAAGAGACAGAAGCTCCCCACTGGAGATTGGAGAAATGTCAGGAAGGTTGAGTGGAAATAGGTGGCGGTGATGATTGATACCAATGCTATTGTCAATTAATAAGAAACTTCTCAATGTAGGAAACATCTATTTGAAAATCCCATCCACGACAAAATTCAAAGAATAATGTCATTTAAGTTTATGAGTCTTCAGTAGATTATAAAAATTTCCAAATTATGAAGAAGGCAGTTTGCAAGGATGTAGACCAGTTTCACATGTGAATTTCAATGCAAGAATCCTAAATAAAATGATAGCAAGTTGATTTCAGTGTATATTAAAAAAAATAATGTAGTCAAATTTATTAAAATGTTAATGTATTATAACAATAAAATTCAAATGATAATATGACAGAATGCAAGCATAGCTCAATATTAAGAACACTAATGATACAGCTCACTTTAAGAGAAAAATCACACTGTCACTGCAAAATTAAAATAATGAATATATTAAAATTCAATAGACATTTCTAATTTTTAAAAAGTAAACTCGGACTGCTATGACCTTCCTTGGGGAGACAAATATACAGAATTTTAAAAAGAAGATTTAATTGACATCTACTTGGTCTGCTTCCAGGAATAATAACTGCTTAGCTTTCTCTCTAAAAAAGAAATTAGTAATCATGGATTTACAACTACTGGCAGATAACAGACTAATCTTCAGTAGGTTAATACACATTTGCTTCAACTTGATAAGTGAATATTTACGAAGTTCTATGTAACAAAACACTGTATACACTGAGCTATAACCACATAAGTATTAGAAGCTACAACAATCAATAAAATATAAGTGTCACAGCAAAGGAAAACACAAACAAGACAAAAAGGCAACCCTCAGAATGGGAGAAAATATTTGCAAATGAAACAACTGACAAAGAATTAATCTCCAAAATTTACAAGCAGCTCATGCAGCTCAATATCAAAAAAACAAACAATCCAATCCAAAAATGGGCAGAAGACCTAAATAGACATTTCTCCAAAGAAGATATACAGATTGCCAACAAACACATGAAAGGATGCTCAACAAAACTAATCATTAGAGAAATGCAAACCAAAACTACAATGAGGTATCACCTCACCCCAGTCAGAATGGTCATCATCAAAAAATCTACAAACAATAAATGCTGGAGAGAGTGTGGAGAAAAGGGAACCCTCTTGCACTGTTGGTGGGAATGTAAACTGATACAGCCACTATGGAGGACAGTATGGAGGTTCCTTAAGAAACTAAAACTAGAAAAGCCATATGACCCAGCAATCCCACTACTGGGCATATACCCTGAGAAAACCAGAATTCAAAAAGACTCATGTACCACAATGTTCACTGCAGCTCTGTTTACAATAGTCAGGACATGCAAGCAACCTAAGTGTCCATCAACAGATGAATGGATAAAGAAGATGTGACACATATATACAATGGAATATTACTCAGCCATAAAAAGAAACGAAATTGAGTTATTTGTAGTGAGGTGGATGGACCTAGAATCTGTCATACAGAGTGAAGTAAGTCAGAAAGAGAAAAACAAATACCGTTGGCTAACACATATATATGGAATCTAAAAACACACAAAAAAATGGTTCTGAAGAACCTAGGGGCAGGACAGGAATAAAGATGCAGACGTAGAGAATGGACTTGAGGACACGAGGAATGGGAAGGGTAAGCTGGGACAAAGTGAGAGAGTGGCATGGACATATATAAACTACCAAATGTAAAATAGATAGCTAGTGGGAAGCAGCCACATAGCACAGAGAGATCAGCTCAGTGCTTTGTGACCACCTAGAGAGGTGGGGTAGGGAAGGTGGAGAGGGAGGAGATATGGAAATATATGTATATGTATAGCTGATTCACTTTGTTATAAGTGAATATTCACTAAGTTATAAGTGTTACAAGTGAATATACGTATAGCTGATTCACTTTGCTATAAAGCAGAAACTAACACACCATTGTAAAGCAATTATACTCCAATAAAGATGTTAAAAAAAAAAAAAATATATATATATATATATATGTCAAAAAAGAGTTAGTGTTTCTAAGAAAATTCAGTTAAATTCTTTGGAATGATGCAATAAGTATGAACAATTAAAGTACTTCAGAAAACAATAATGGCTGGGGTAAGGTCATAGTTTAGAAGTATTATGAATCATGTTACTTCATAAATATCTTAAAATGCCAGGTACTTAAAAAACATAAATTCTATGCAATGTTTTATGGGTATGGTTTATGCTAAAGAGGGTGTAAATCTCCAATCAGTAGCCCATATTCAAATAAGAAGACTTGATTCTATAACAAAAGTGTGACAAATGAATGCTTAAGTTAAAATGTGAAGTTTAAGTTACACAAAATTTTTTTTTTTTTTTTTTTTTTTTGCAGTACGCGGGCCTCTCACCGCTGTGGCCTCTCCCGTTGCAGAGCAGAGGCTCCAGACGTGCAGGCTCAGCAGCCATGGCTCACGGGCCCAGCTGCTCCGCGGCATGTGGGATCTTTCCAGACCAGGGCACGAACCCGTGTCCCCTACATCGGCAGGCGGACTCTCAACCACTGCGCCACCAGGGAAGCCCACACATAATTTTTAATGATTGTAGGTTTTAAACTACTTTTTAATTAATCTACAATCTAGTGGACCTAAAGAAATAAAAAGATGCTATGTCATACAATATGGAGAAACATTAACTGAATTGTTTTCACTGATGTTAGGAATTAGACAACAATATCCTTCTTGAAATTACAGTTAGTACATTTAGTTACAGTTAATACATTTACCCAAAAGAATAAAGTAAGTCTAGGCATTAGAAAAGAATATGCAAAATTGTCATTATTTTCAGATGTTAAAATTTCATTCATATAAACAATAGCAAATATACTATAAAAATGTAAGAAAAATAGAAAAAAAATTAAGGTACCTGGTTATAAAAAAAATACGTATATATAAAATTCAATAGCGTTCCTTCGCACAATGGCCAGTTTGAAATTGTAATAGATGAGAGATCACACTAATATTGTTTACAGATTAAAAATTTAGCAATAAATTTTAAAAAAATGTGCAGGATACATAAAAAATTTGAAATTCTACTCTCAAAGGGAATAAGAAATTTCAAGTCAGATTGCAGTTCATATTTTTAGACTTTACTACACAAAACAGTATATAAAATATAAAACAAAAATTTCAAAAGACACACACACACACACACACACACACACACACACACACACACCCCACACACATCTCCATGGAGCAGAAATGAAAGAGAAATCTAAAGCAATGCAGGGATCAAGGTTCTGGCCTGCTGAGCTCTGATTCCAGAAGCAAGCAGAGACAGGTAGGAATTCATTCTCTCCAACATACTAAGGACTAAGTGTTCCATATCCAGTAAAGGATTGGACACAGACTCACTTTATGAAAAGAGGAGTTGGAACAAGATTCACCCATATGTGAATGGACATGAAAAGAAGCTAAAGCTGTCTTCTGTCTTAGTCTAGGTCTTGTAATAAGCTGACCACCAAGCAAAGATGAAGTAAACAGACCAGCTTTGTAGCCAGCACCTGGCCAAGCAGTCTTCAGCCTTGGAGACTATATCCAGAATGTCCCCCAAATAAGATGGAAGCTTGAGCCAACAATATAAGGCTGGTTCTGGACTTGTTAGTCCCAGGACAGAGTTGAGATTAAAAAAAAAAAAAAAAAAACCCAAAAGACAAAAAACCCAAAACCTAAATAGGAAACAGTAAGTACAGAGAAAAAGAATTCATTCAAAATAAGTCTATAAATAAAAATTACAAAATACATGAGAAAAACATGATTCTAATCATCCACCTCTCCAGTACACAGGAAAAGCAGATTCAGAATTGTTAACCGATACTCCCTTGAGAGATAAAGTTACTGACTAGACTACAGTGTTTATGTACTGTTTCTTTTGGTTTTAGCTTTATAGTTTCCCATCAAAACACAATTCTGTGGCACATATATACAATGGAATATTACTCAGCCATAAAAAGAAACGAAATTGAGTTATTTGTAGTGAGGTGGATGGACCTAGAGTCTGTCACACAGAGTGAAGTAAGTCAGAAAGAGAAAAACCAATACCGTTGGCTAACACATATATATGGAATCTAAAAAAAAAAAAAAAATGGTTCTGAAGAACCTAGGGGCAGGACAGAAATAAAGATGCAAACGTAGAGAATGGACTTGAGGACATGGGGAGGGGGAAGGGTAAGCTGGGACGAAGTGAGACAGTGGCATGGACTTATATAGATAACTAGTGGGAAGCAGTCACATAGCACAGGGAGATCAGTTTGGTGCTTTGTGCCCACCTAGAGGGGTGGGATAAGGAGGGTGGGAGGGAGAAGCAAGAGGGTGGAGATATGGGGATATATGTATATGTATAGCAGATTCACTTTGTTATAAAGCAGAAACTAACACACAATTGTAAAACAATTATATGCCAATAAGGATGTTTAAAAAGAAAACAAAAACACCATTCTCCAAAGTTACTTAGGTCAATTCTTCTTTCCCCCATCCCCTTCACTACAGAGAGGTTATGTCATACATTTGAAACACAGATTTGTTACAACTGCATTCCCTTCTGAAATTCCAGCAACATCCAGTATGAACATCCCTTTATTTTTAGTCTTCCTGAATTACTTTATTTTAGGTTTTCTATTCTGTACAGCATATATCTGGGTCTTACTGAGGAGGCCAAAATGAAAATCTTTTCCTCTTAATAGATGAGTTAAGCCCATTCACATTTATTGATATAATTGCTACACTGCATTTCAACATATTACTATTTCATAGTTGTGTATATTTTATTAGAGTTGGTATATTTCTTTCTCCTCAAGATGTATCTTTAGAAAGGTTGTATTTTTATTCTAATGCTTACCTTTCTATATATAAATTATTTAATGCCCTTAGTTCACTGTTTTCTTATTTAACCTTTTACTCTGATTTATCAGTTGTTGTTCAGTATGTTTTAACACTTACCGATTATCTATACAGCAATAAGCTTTCTCTATGTACCTCTTCCCCATTTACTTCTATTTTTAGTTTTATTGAGTTTCATCATTGACATTATATATTGCCACAATTTATAATACTTGCACATCAGTCTTTAATTCTCATCTTTTCCTTAGTTGTAGTCTCAAACACATATATTTTAAATATGCACAACAGTCCTTTTGCTGAAGATTTCCCAGTCATTACCTAGTTAGGAGATGCTCATCTTCTAGTAGATTCCTCAAGAATAGCCAATGAGTGCAGAGATCCTGATGTTCTCATGTGTTGAAACCTTTAATAGCCTTGCCGTGTGAAGGTTAGCTGTCTGGATGTAAAATTCTTAGTTGGCATGTTCCTCAATTAAAATTTCTTTTAAGTGCTGCTCCATTTTTGTCTTCTTTTGTGTCTTGGTTTGAAAAGCCTGATACCAGTTTACTTTGTCTTTATGAATTATTTGAGTTTTTTTAAAGACTGGTGACTTTTATCTTTATCTTTGAAATTTAATTGTTTTACTAAGATATGTCTTAGAGTTTATTATTCTTGATTAATTTTCCCAGGTATGTGATGAACCCATTCAATGCATAAATTAGGTCTTTTCTTATCTCTGAAAATTTTTCTTGGATTATGGTTTTAAATACTACCTCTGTTCCTTTTTCAAATTGTTTTCTTCCTTACAGATTCTGAGAATATTAATGTTATTACTTTTTTCCTTGTTTCCCTTTTCACTACTTTCTCTCTGACCATTTTTTTCTTCTTTTTTGATTTTGTCATTTCTTTTGATTTTCATTTCTTTGTTTGCCTAGTTTTTTTTTTTTTTTTCCAACGTGCCTTAATAAACTTTTCTTCAAGTTTATTCTTGGAATTTATAATATTTATTGAGCTAATTATTGTAACTTACTCCTTCATTTACGAGATACTTTTTTTTTTCTATTTCTGAGTTCAATCTCTCTTCTCAATTTTCTTTTGTCCGTTTCTGTTTTAATTTTCAAATTTCTGATTAAAGATGGTTTCTCAAATCCTCAAATGCTTGTTTGAGTGTATTTAATTTTGTTCAGAGTTACTGGCTTACAGCTTTCTTCTGCTTTGTTTTCATTTTTCAAGGTGAGGCGTGGTTAATTTTCTCAGTTATGTGAGAAATTTCATTTACTAATTTTCTGCAATATCTCTATATGGACTTTATCTTTCTTTTGTTCATTTTTATTATACTGGAGTATTTTCCAGTATTCCCAATTCTTAATACCACACTCTTCTGTCAGTACAGCACAGTCAAGAAACTTTAGCAAGGAGTTTTTATTTGTTTTGATGTTGGGGAAAGGGTATGAGTCCTCTAATTTCATGGTTCTCTTTTTTTCTTGCCTTTCTTAAAAATCTCCCCCACCCTTCTTTTCTATTTCTACTTAACTACCAGACTGCAAAGGAGCACTTTCCAGTCCTTTGCCGTTTTTTCCTCCAGAAGTTGTGCATTTTGAAGAGTGCCTATTTAAATCAGGTCTGTCCATGTAATTGCATCTCTCCCTGTAAACTGGGCCTGTCCCTTTAAATCACAGGAACTCTTAAGCCTCTGAGCTGTAGCTCTTGCTCTGATTTCGACAGATACCTTTCCAGGTTTTGATTTTGATTTTTTTCCAGATTCAGGGTAGATATAATATTTTGAGGCAGTCTTCCAAATCACCATTACAGCTCCTTGCTTGTCTCCCTCTTGTCTTCCTCACAGTTTTTCTTTGGATATGAGATGGTGATGTGAAAGATCACTTACTGGAATTTGGTCATTGTTTTTGTCCTTTACAGAAAGTTATTTTTGCAGTTTTGGTATGTTCTGTCTGCCAGGTATGCTAAGGGCACTGTTTTGCATAGAACTTACTTTCCTTGTATTTTCTTATGGGTTGGGGAAGAAATTTTTGCAGATGCTATAAGTCCATTTTCCTAAACCAGATGGATATCCAATAAAATTATATATAATGAGTCATTAGTGGGAAGAAGGCAACCTTCCTACTTTGTCATTTCATTACAGTCCCAGTCAAGTTTCCAAAGTATTTGTTTGTTTGGGGGTGGGGACTTCTAAGGTGGAGACATGATCTGACAATTTATTTTAAAGATCACTTGGAAGACTAAATAAGTGAAGCTAACCATGGAAATGTATGTGGGTGAAAGACTAGCCCTAGTCAGTATCTCAAAGGTATATCATAAAATGAATTAAAATTATGTTGTTCTGGTCAGGAGTAGACAGGCAGACTAATGAAACAGAATGAAGACTTCAGAAATAACTCAAATAAATATTATATATTGGTATGTGATAAATATATCATTTAAAAATCAGAGAAGAAAAGAGAATTCTTTAATAAAGAGTACTAGGCCATTTGCCAGGTCATATGGGTAAAACCAAAATTAGATCCCTATGTTGCCCCATACATCAACATTATTTCAGAATAATAAAATTTTCAAATTTAAAGCTTAAACAAATGAATAAATGTACTTTAAGAAAACATACAACAATGTTCTTTATGAAACAGTAGAGTGGAGAAGGCCTTGCTAAGCATGCCATAAAATTCAAGAGATATAAAGTTACACGTTGGTAAAACTGACTACATAAAAATCTAAAATTTCTGCATAGCTACTAACATCATAGACAAAGCTAAAAGACAAATCAAAAGGGCAAAATAGTCCATTACTATATGTTTTCAAATATTTCCTTTAATATAGAAAACTCTATCTCAAACTGTTAAAAAGATCAATAAATCAATAAAAAATGTTTATACAAGATATGAACAACTCACAGGAGCAAAATGGTAAACCAACACAGCTAAAGATGTTCATCTCAAATTTAAACCCAAGACGAAGTTTGACACCTATGGAATTCACATTCTCTAGGATTTATTCCTCAACTCTTCAATTTTCACCCTCTCTTCACTTTATGGGTGGACCCAACCACATCCAGGACTTCAATTAACACCTGCATGTCAGCCAGATATTCATCACAGACTGTCTCCTAAATCCCAGACCCCTACTCCTCTCCTCTCCTTGCCTTAACAGTCACCAAGTCCTGACAGTTCTACCTCCTTTAGTACCTCCTTACACCGATGTTTTCCAAATAGAAATTAACAATCCTTTAGTCGGTCATGAAATCAACTTAATCAGCTTAGAAGCAACATTTTAAAAAGAAAATATTACTAAGTGAAAGAAGCTAATCTGAAAAGGCTATATACTGTATGATTCTAACTATATGAAATCTGGAAAAGGCAAAACTATGGAGATGGTAAAAACGTTAGCAGCTGCCAGGGATTTGGGAAGGGGAAGAACGAAGAAGTGAAGCACAGGAAATTTTTAGAACAGTGACGCTATTCTACATGATGCTATATAGATGTATACAAGTAATTACATAGATTTTTAAAAACCCACAGAATGGACAGCACAAAGAGTGAACTCTAATGTGCACAATGGACCTCAGTTGATTTTTTTAATAGTGTAGTGTTATTGTGTCCCCCCAGATTCATATGTTGAAGTCCTAACATTCAATACCTCAGAACGTGACTGTATTTAGAGAAAAGGCCTAAAGAGGTAATTAGGGTAAGATGAAGTCACATCCATGGACCCTAATCCAATATAACTGATGTTCTTATAAGAAAAGACTAGGACACAGACATGCAAGGAGCTAAGTCCATACAAAGATACAGGAAGAAGACTGCCTTCTACAAGTCAAGGAGTGAGGCCTGGAACAGATGCTTTCCCCATGGCCCTCAAAAGAAACCAAACCTGCTGGCACCTTGACCTCAGACTTCTAGCCTCCAGAATTGTGAGAAAATGCTTTTCTTTTGTTTACGCCACCAAGTCTGTGTTTTTTATTACAGCAGCTCTAGCAAACTTATACAAATAGTATAGCATGGCATGACATAGGATGGAAAATAGTGTGTGCCACAGGTACTAGGAGAAAATACTGTTTAGTAAAACATTAGTTTTAAGTGTGGGTATGTGTGCACATATGCCTATATGTACTGAGTCATGCATGTATATTTCCTAATGTAGGTCTTAATTAGAAAAATTTGAAAAACACTGATCCAAACTACCCACTTTTTTATCCTTCTCAATTATCTCCATCATTTCTTACCTGGATTACCTCAAAAGGTTCCTACATGGTCTCTGTGTTTATTCCTATATTCAACAAATATTGATGAAAGAATTACCATGCATCAGACACTGGGCAAGTTCCTAGAGGTACAGTGGTGAGCAAACAGACCTGGTCCCTGCTCTCATTCACTCATAGTCTAATGGCCCCTCCTATTTATTCTCCACATCTCTGAGAGTAATCCTTCTAAAACACATATTTGATCACTCTGC
>NW_020837946.1:81569433-81623600 GCF_003676395.1 Aethalodelphis obliquidens | reverse complement strand
AAGGGGAGAGACCAAAAAAGGAGGGGCCCCGACAAACAAAAAAAAAAAAAAAAAAAAAAAAAAAATACATAGGATAGAGCTTCCCTGGTGGCGTAGTGGTAGAGAGTCTGCCTGCCGATGCAGGGAACGTGGGTTCGTGCCCCGGTCCGGGAGGATCCCACATACCGCAGAGTGGCTGGGCCCGTGGACCATGGCCGCTGAGCCTGCGTGTCAGGGTCCTGTGCTCCGCGGCGGGAGAGACCACAGCAGTGAGAGGCCCATGTACCACAAAAAAAAATAAATTAATTAAATTAAATAAATAAAAAATACGTAGGATAATGTGTTTTCCAAAGACAATAAAATAATGAAAACTGGAAAGAAAGGAAAATTATCCTTTACTAAAGAAAGACTTAAATTCACATTAAGAGGGTTTGCAGAGCTTCAGTTTTTATGACCCACACTTGGAAATAGCCTGTGAAATGTTCACACTGCTAAGACAGAGAAATTCTAAAAGCATCCAGACGAGGAAATATCACAAACTCAAAACATGTTAGCTGTGGTGGTCATCAGTGATGTTCACCTTACTTCTGCTTAACCTCCCTTTCTAGGCACCTAGGAAAAATGCACTTCCTTGCTCTCTTGAAATTAGGTGTGACCATGTGACTCACTCTGTTCAATGAACTGTGAGATGTGTTCTGTATCACCTCTGGGTAGGAACTTTAAGAGTGTCCATGATTCATCATGCTCCCTTTCTTCCACGGGGGTGTTTGTGGAGAAATGCTGACATAACATCCACCACTTCCTTTGAATGACTACAGAGAACAGTGTCCCCTTGCTGATCCACACTATGCATAGAGCAAAAGTAAACAATAAACTTTTGTGTCAAGACACTGAAATTTAGGGTTGTTATGACTGCATAATCTAAACTATCCAGATTGAAACAGCAATTTATAAAGGAAAAAAGAAAAGCCTACCCTTGGAGTTTTCCCACAGAATACAAATTGAATAAAATCTATGTAATTCCAAAGGAGAAAAAACTGTGACCCAAGAATTCAATCCCAGCCATGTTGTAAGTAATGTGCAAAATAATTTTTGATGTATTTAAAATATTTTTTACATTTCCCCATATTACTAAACTTCAATTCTCTTTTGCATTTCTGTGGTCTGAATGACTTTAGTGATTTGTTCTGTTAAGCAGGTTGTTGGGGTTTTTACCCTTGCCTTCAACCAACTTTCCATTCTTTAGTTTTTAAGATAGATTGTATGGTCATATAGTTTACCCCTCAAAAAGTATAAAAAGATATGCAGTGAAAAGATTCCTACCTCTGTTCCCATATCCCTGCCTCAACAAATAACTCACTATATTTGTGTTTAATATCTTAGGGAGGCACATGGATGGCCAAAGAGCACATGAAAGGACTTCCCTGGTGGTGCAGTGGTAAAGAATCCTTCTGCCAATGCAGGGGACACAGGTTCTAGCCCTGGTCCAGGAAGATCCCACATGCCGCGGAGCAACTAAGCCCGTGCGCAACAACAACTGTTGAGCCTGTGCTCTAGAGCCCGTGAGCCACAACTGCTGAAGCCCACGTGCCTAGAGCCCATGCTCCGCAATGAGAGAAGCCACCACAATAAGAAGCCCATGCACCGCAACGAAGAGTAGCCGCCACTCGCCACAAGCACAGAAAGCCACTGCACAGCAACGAAGACCCAACACAACCAAAAATAAAAATAAATTTATATATAAAAAAATGGGGACTTCCCTGGTGGCGCAGTGGTTGGGAATCTGCCTGCCAATGCAGGGGACATGGGTTCGAGCCCTGGTCCGAGAAGATCCCACATGCCACGGAGCAGCTAAGCCCATGCGCCACAACTACTGAGCCTGTGCTCTAGAGCCCGTGAGCCACAACTGCTGAGCCCACGTGCCACAACTACTGAAGCCCGGGTGACTAGAGCCCGTGCTCCGCAACAAGAGAAGCCACTGCAATAAGAAGCCAGCGCACGGCAGCGAGGGGCAGCCCCCACTCGCCGCAACTAGAGAGAAGCCAGCGGTCAGCAACGAAGACCCAATGCAGCCAAAAATAAATTAAAAAAAAATGCACACGAAAAGATGCTCAACATCACTAATTATTAGAGAAATGCAAATCAAAACTACAATGAGGTATCACCTCACACCGGTCAGAATGGCCATCATCAAAAAAATCTACAAATAATAAATGCTGGAGAGAGTGTGGAGAAAAGGGAACTCTCCTACACTGTTGGTGGGAATGTAAATTGTTCTCCAGACACTATGGAGAACAGTATGGCGGTTCCTTAAAAAATTAAAAATAGAACTACCTTGTGACCCAGCAATCCCACTCTTAGGCATATACCTGAAGAAAACCATAATTTGAAAAGATACATGCACCCCAATGGTCACTACAGCACTGTTTACAATAGCCAGGACATGGAAGCAACCTAAATGTGCATCAACAGAGGAATGGAAAAGGAAGATGTGGTACATATATACAATGGAATATTACTCAGCCATAAAAAAGAACAAAATAATGCCATTTGCAGCAACATGGATGGACCTAGAGATTGTCATACTGACTGAAGTAAGTCAGACACAGAAAGACAAATATCATATGATAGCACTTATATGTGGAATCTAAAAAAAAGGGTATAAATGAACTCATTTACAAACAAGTCACAGATGTAGAAAACAAACTTATGGTTACCAGGGGATAAAGGGGGCAGGGATACATTGGAAGACTGGGATTGACATATACATACTACTATATATAAAACAGATAACTAATAAGAACCTACTGTATAGCACAGGGAACTCTAGTCAATACTTTGTAATGGCCTATATAGGAAAAGAATCTAAAAAAAGAGTGGATGTGTATATATGTAAAACTGATTCACCTTTGATATATACCTGAAACTAACACAACATTGTAAATCAACTATACTCCAATAAAAATTTTTAAAAATATATACACATTTCAGGGAATTTTTGGTTCACAGATGAACCAACAGAAATATGAGCATTTTTTTCCTTTTCTTTATGTACTGTCTACAAATATTTCCTTATTCGTTTTTACCGCTGTATCATAGTCCATTATATGGATGGATGTACCATGATTTGTCAACCAGTATTCTGTTGATGGGCATTTATATTGTTTCTCATCTTTCACTATTAACAAACAGTGCTGAAATAAGTAACTGTACACGCATCATTTCACAACAGTAAATTCCTAGAAATGTTGCTGAGTCAAAGGGTATTATACACATTTGTAGTATGGTTAGATTTTGTCTAATTCTAATTTATACCACCAGCAAAAACATCAGTATGTTATCAATCATACAGATTTTCTTGTCAACCTGATAGAGAAAATTACTATAGTTTTTATTTAATTTACTAAATATGAGTGAAATTGAACATGTTTATAAGTTTAAGATCACTTTGTATTTAATTTCCTATGATCTTTCTGTGCATATCTTTGCTCAGTTTTTCTATTATTAATAGAATTATTGTTAATAATTTTAAATAGTCTAATAATTCCAAAGCATATTAGTCACATGGTTCTCCTGTAAAAACTACCCCAAATAGCACTGAAGTCGAACACAAAAAGGAAAATCGTAATAAAAAAACAAGAATAAAGAAACAGTGGTTACATATAAGGACTGAGCCCAAGGACTGAACCAAATTAAACAGTCAAAAATAAATACTATCGTAAATGTGATTATAATAAATGAAAAACTCTTAAAAGATTAAAAAAGAAAAGAAATTATCTAGATCTAAATTCCCAATTGATGTACTTCAAACAATACTGGAAATGGGTGATAACAGTAAAATCCTAGAGTCCTAATTTCCTCATCTTACATAATGTACAGTGAAAACATACTGTTTAAAAAATAAAAACGTAGGGCTTCCCTGGTGGCGCAGTGGTTGAGAGTCCGCCTGCCGATGCAGGGGACATGGGTTCGTGCCGCGGTCCGGGAAGATCCCACATGCCGCGGAGCGGCCGGAGCCTGTGCTCCGCAACGGGAGAGGCCACAACAGTGAGAGGCCCGCATACCGCAAAATAAATAAATAAAAACGTAATTTTATTTCTATTTTACATAATTTTACTTAATATAAAATAATACATAATTTTACTTATACACATAATATAAAAAGCATATTAGTGAGAAATCTAAATTTATTGCATGGAATATAGCAGGAAACAGATTTTATAATTAAATAGTAATACTTGCAATATAACAGCCATAATTTGTCTTATATAATGAATGAAGAAAGAGAAACTGAGGGAAAAAAGCAACAGTATCTTTTGAAGGTGACTAAGCAAATATAGTAAAGAGGGAAAGTAGAAGAGAATTCTAGAAGACGTGAGTGTACATATAAAAACTGCCGGAGTTAGGGTTAAACAATAAGAGGAAAAAAAAGAATGCATGGTATGATAGTTACCTAATCTACAAATAGAGACAATACCAAACCTACCTTGCAGGGTTAATGTAAAGAATAAATGACAAAACATAAATAAAAGACACAAGGTACAGGCTCAATAGCTGCTAGTCTGCTTTGTCCATTGTCAATCACAAATTCTTCAAGGATAAAAGACCATGATGGAACAAACATTATTTGAAAATTTGTTACTGTGAGGGAGAAAAAGGTAAAAAACATTGTTCAACTCAAATATACCACTCTATACAGGCTTTGCATGTCTTCTATAATTTAAATAAAAAAAAAAGCAAAATATTAGTAACACAATAATGAAAACAATGAAAAATATTTCCAGTGTTGTCCCTAAGAATCATCACATGCCTACAAAGCAAAGGAACATCAGAAATCAACAGCTTTTACCATGGTCTTTCCTGATCCTCGGGGTCCAATAATGAGAACAGAATTACTTTCTCCATGAATAGCAGTTCTTTTTAGCAGCTCAATTAAGTGTCTGAAATGATATAAATAGGCCAAAATTTAAAAAGGAAAGCTGAAATAATTTGCTAGGTAATACTTTTTAAAAGCTGAATTTGAACAAAAAACAGCCATTCCTTTTTTCTCTTCTTCTGGGCACTTGACTTATGCTCTAAATAGTCCTACAGAGAAGAACACAAATACTGATTCTCTGGAAACGTCAAAAAGAGAAACCAAGTAACACTGAAGTATCTTGGTCTTTATGATAGTATGGGACAAGGGACAACAGTGGCAACTCTTAGAACCTTTCACTCCACAGCTGGCTGCTGAGTATTAGGTAGGTGCAAGCTCAGAATTCTCTCCATAATACCAGATTATAGAAATGATACAAGATTGAAAGTTAAAAGGTTTTTTTCACTATGGAAATATTGATATCTGCTCTTGCTTCACAACAGTCATTTTTTTATATACAAAGCAAAATTTTTTACCTCTATAAAATGTCTGTTAGCCTTGTTTAATAAAATCTGTGTATGACAATTTTTGCAAAACCTAAAGGGCATCTGTAAGTAGTTTCATAACAGACAAGCAGATAGCTAAACTTACTTATATTGTACTTGTACTCCAAATAGGTTACTATGTGGACTCTGATGACAAAATCTTTCCCGTAAAATTCTTTGTGCCTGATAAAAATAAAGTGAATAAATATAAATGAAAATATTACATATGCAATCAAAAAAGAATAAGAATATACATTTATAGCAGTCAGAATTAGGTATTAATGAATCAATTCAACCCTCCCTAAATAACTTATCATCATGACATCTGGCATTTTCCTAAGTTGTAAAATTAACAATTCTTTTTACCTATCTCAAGGCCCAGAGAAAGGATGAGAACTTAGTTATGAAGCTTTCAACAAGAGAAAGAATTAGTTCCTTTAGATACATCAGCAATTTGAGGGCTGTTTTAATCCATGTGAGTGAATGAATACCTCACTTTGCGTAACATATCAGCCAACAAACAAAGACAGGAGAGAATCTAATAATGTAATCTAATTTAATAATGCTCATGAACCACACCTCAGTCTCTAGAGACCAACACATCTAAACTGGTTTACCTCAAGCCTTATCAATCTCTACCTGTCACAAAAGTCAGGATTCTGAGGAAATAAAAGAAATTTAGGGCTTCCCTGGTGGTGCAGTGGTTGAGAGTCTGCCTGCTGATGCAGGGGACACGGGTTCGAGCCCCGGTCCGGGAGGATCCCACGTGCCGCGGAGCGGCTGTGCCCGTGGGCCATGGCCGCTGAGCCTGCGCGTCCGGAGCCTGTTGCTCCGCAACGGGAGAGGCCACAGCAGTGAGAGGCCCGCGTACCGCAAAAAAAGAAAAAAAAAAAAGAAATTTAAAAGTCCATATAGTTATTGAGGGCCTATTAGATGCAGAGCACCATACTACTAAAAGAACATGATCTATGCCTAAAAAAACACTGCAAATATATTGGAAAGAAATGAATGTATTTGGAAAAAAATGACACATTCAAGAAACAACCTGCAAAATAGCAGTAACAGCATATAAGGATTTGCTCAATTATATGGAAGAAATTATATTCACCTAGGACATAAAATATGAAATGATTGGAATTAAGAAAAAATTCTTCTAAAGACCTAAATTTTGAGTTTGCCTTAGAACAAAGGGCTTAGGTTCAGTTGTGTAAAAAAAAAAAAAAAAAAAAAAGCCAATCACGATCTTTAAAAATATGGATCATTAAAATCATTCCTTTTCTGCTTTGCTGCTAATACAGAGGTCCTCAGTGACAAAAACCTTAGGAGGCTGTTTCAGATTTAGCCCCATCAGCAGAAACAAGAAGCCTCCAGGATTATTTGCTTCTCCCAGACTGACAGCATGGGACTGATCCTTCACATACCAAAGAAATAGATCTGAGTTCTCTTTACATGTACCAGAGGATGATCAAAGCAAATTATTCACTGGGGATAAAATAATCCATACTTATAGTTATAGAGGAAGTGGAAAGAATAGGAAGATTGGTGCCAAAGAAACAATAACACTTTTCTGGCAGGCCTGTTTTGGTGATTAAAAGAGGCAGTTATCTATAACACAATATAGGTACCATACAGGTAATAGCTGATATCTGTAAAAAAATTAAAGGGGCATATATAGATTCAACGAATCATAGTGTGTATTCCGCCCCCTAGATAAGATCACTAGAAGTCAAAAGACAACCCTCAGTCCTTTTCTTTTTTTAAACTTCATTAAAGTCTATTAGAGAGACAACTGTATAAAATAAAGTGAGAGATAAAGTGAAGTTGTAGTGAATAGTCAGAGGTTCAAAAATCCTAAAGTTATCTGAGATGAAAGTTAAACAGGTGTATACATGTGTAGAAATTAATTAAGCTGCACATGGAAGATTTGTTCACTTTACAAAGATATGTAAAAGTTAAATTAAAAAACAGAATTAAACATTTTCCTTCTAAAAGAAGGAAGGTAAGGTCTCACAAAGGAATGCCAAAAACATTTAGTTTTGTTTTTTTTTTTTTTGCGGTACGTGGGCCTCTCACTGTTGTGGCCTCTACCGTTGCAGAGCACAGGCTCCGGCGCACAGGCTCAGCGGCCATGGCTCACGGGCCCAGCCATTCTGCGGCATGTGGGATCTTCCTGGACCGGGGCACGAACCCGTGTCCCCTGCATTGGCAGGCGGACTCTCAACCACTGTGCCACCAGGGAAGCCCAACATTTAGTTTTTGTTTAAAAGAAATGTAGTCTGGTCAAGCCAGATAAATAGAAATGCCAGTGTAGGGAGTTCCCTGGCAGTTCAGTGGTTAAGACTTCACCTTACAATGTAGGGGGTGTGGGTTCGATCACCGGTTGGGGAGCTAAGATCCCATATATCTCATGGCCAAAAAACCAAAACATAAAACAAAAGCAATATTGTAATAAACTCAATAAAGACTTTAAACATGGTCCACATCAAAAAAATCTTTAAAAAAGAAATGCCAGTGTAGAAATATCATGCACATTCCCTACTAGACTCCTCGAAAGAGATATATATGCACTTAAGAAAACATTAAATGTTCATGATAAAAACACTCAACATACTAGGAATATAAAGGGACTTCCTCAACCTGATAAAGAACACACACAAAAACCTACAGCTAACATCATACTCAATGGTGAAAGACTGAACGCATTTCCCCAATATCAAAAACAAAATAAGATTGTCTGCTCTTGCTAGTTTATTCAGTGTTATACTGAAGGTTCTAGTCAGGGCAATTAGACAAGAAAAAGAAATGAGATTCATCTAGATTGAGAAGAAAGAATTAAAACTACCTCTATTGCAGATGACATGATCTTATATAAAGAAAATCCTAAGGAATAAACTAAAAAAATATTAGAATAAACGAGTTCAGGAAGGTTACAGAATACAAGATTAATATAGAAAAATCAATTTCATTTAGATACACTTGCAATAAATAAAACAAAATTAAGAAAACAATTCCGTTTACAATAGCATCAAAAGGAATAAAATACTTAGGAATAAATTTACCAAAAGTAGTACAAAACTCTAAAGATAATATTAAACTAAACTGAACTAGAGCACATTTAGGAAGACATGAGTAAAGTTAGGATTCCATCTATCCAAAGACTTAGAGGTTGAAATTAGGAAGTAGCAAAGATACTCTTCCCTTGAGAATGAAAAGAGTGGTTCTTCGTACATGCTAAGGGAAGAATTCAAGTTAAGAAGATGACTAATTCTCTTATCACCTTTGCATGGTAACAGACCTTCAGAGTAATGAAAATATATACCAACCTGTGAAAGGTATTCTGCTTGTATTAAGTTGTTACTCTTTGATTTACGACTGCTCATTTCAACAAACTGAAATCCTTAAAAAAAAGAAAAATAATTTTTAGCATGAATATAAAGACTATTAACTTATAGAGATTATTTAAGAATGTACTATTATAGAATCAAAATAAACAAGTTTTAAAACATGAAAAATGTTCAAATTTCTCAAACTTTAAAAATTCTCAGTTGAACCTAATTGTAGGAATCATTTCATAATATATGTAAATAAAACCATCCTGCTAAACATCTTAAAATTATACAGTGATGTACGTAAATTGTTTCTCAATAAAAACAGAAAAAAAAACCATCTCAACGGCTCCTATTTGTCTAAGTACAGGTTTAATTGACACTCCATTCCACAATTTAGATGGTTCTCACACACAATTACTCCTACCTTTCTTTTCAATTTACTATTCAGCTTCCCTTCCTTGCCTTTAAAAACAAAAACAAAAACCAATCTATATGCTTCCTTTACATACAGTGTTTCTCCCCACATCCATCCCACAGGATCAGCCCTTCCAGAAAGCTTTCGCTTTCTTGTTCTACTCATCAGTCATAAACACTCATTACAGACTAGGTAAAATGTCTCTTCTGTAAACATAAAGAACTGCCTGTACTTCTTTTTCATAATCAAATCACACTAAACAAAATTTGGTTAACTGTCAGTGTCCCCAAATTGAGGATATTTAAAAGTTCCAAGCATTTTAGCATAATGTCCAAAATAAAATTGGCAATGGTAACTGGAATGAAAAATACATATATACTAACGAAAAAAAAGTTGTTCTGTAAAATTCTCCTTGAGGGCAATATACTCATAGATAAACACCTTTGGCTAAAAGATCTAATTTTCTCATCAACAATTTCCTATATAATTACTTTACTAATCAGGTAATAATAGCTTAGCCAGTAACTGTTACAAGTGCTCTGATTTTATGAACTCATTTAATCCTAAGAATAACCCTATGGGATAAATATGATCATTAACACTGCTTTCAGATTAGAAGACACAGAAAGGTTAAGTAGCTTGACCAAAACCAGTGTGTAAGTCACAGAGTCAAGATTTAAACCCAGTCACGGTATACTTGATTATATATAACTATTATATATAGCTATAACTGTATATACTTGGTTAACTGCTATTTAGTCAACTGTTTTATTTTTTTGCGGTACACGGGCCTCTCACTGTTGTGGCCTCTCCCGTTGCGGAGCACAGGCTCCGGATGTGCAGGCTCAGCGGCCATGGCTCATGGGCCTAGCCGCTCCGCGGTATGTGGGATCTTCCCAGACCAGGGCACGAACCCATGTCCCCTGCATTGGCAGGCAGACTCTCAACCACTGTGCCACCAGGGAAGCCCTCAACTGTTTTTAAAAAGTACACATTTCAATAACTTAAAGGAAGATCAACCTCTGTGACATATTTTATATTCATATTTAATTTCATATACTGACAGATGCCAACCCTTGGAATGCTGTTTCTAACAGGACAGCAGTTGAGAAATGCTTTGAAAAACAGATAACAAGCAAATCTGTCCCTCCCTTCTTAAACCCCAAAGGGCTTCCGGCTCCAGGCACTCAAATTGGAAACTCAAGAACAGAGTACTCTACTGATGTCTTGGTCCCTTAAGAAGCTTCTTTCTTAAGAGAAAAGTGGTTTCCTCAGTCACCCTTAGAGCCCTTCTAGCAGCTTTTTCTCTGTATGAGGCACCTTGCTTGAGAAACTTTACATTAATTATTTTAATTTTATTCTATTTAAAATTTTTCCCTTAAATCAGAGTTGTGTGTGGGCAAAAAACCATTTTAGCAACATGAAATGATATCCTCATTCTGGTTTAAGATACTCTTGATTGTGAAGAAGGTCTACAAGCCAAAATCTGAAATCACAGGAAACAATGGAACAAATGTCCCCTAGACAATAAGGAGAAGTGAATTTTTAAAAAATGGAGGAGAGCTTTTACAATATACCTTATCTTTGTAGAGCTATATTAGCGATTTCACAGTATTAATGGAATTAAAACATATTTCTCCCCATTTCATGGGTTGAAAAAACATGCTCAGAAGAGGTAAGTAAAATGCCTGAGGTTGCAGGGTAGGTGTCTAATCTGCCTCTTTGCATCAAATATAATTCAGGTAAGCCACTAAAAACAAACATATTCGTCATTTGGTGATCATTCATGAAAGAAACATACACATACACACTACTTCAGTTCCTAACCCACATAAATTTTTACTGCAAATTGAGTCTTAATTGACATTGATTTTAATACATCTAGCCCCTCCAAATAACAGTCAAATCTCCACTCTATTACAAAGAATATTTTAAAAGACAATTCTAACTTTATAGATGAAACGACAAGTTTTGGAATGATAGATGCAAACCACATATCTGACAAAGGACTTATATACACGGAAGCTTCAAAGCTCAACAATACAGAAATCTAGAAAAATGGACAAAGGGCATAGACACTTCAACCAAAGAGGGTATATGGATGCCAAATAAACACATGAAACACATTAGTCATTAGAAAAATGCAAATTATAACCACAATGAGGTATATGTACACACCTATTTGAACAGCAAAAATTAAAACGTGAAAACAGCAAATGCTGGTGAGGATGCAGAGAATCCACATCTCTAATACAACTACTGGTAAGAATGTGAAATGTTATAGCCATTCTGCAAAGTTTCCTTTTGGCAGTTTTTTTTTCAATTTAACTTAATTTTATTTTTTTATACAGCTGGTTATTAGCTATCTATTTTATACATATTAGTGTATACATGTCAATTCCAATCTCCCAATTAATCCCACAACCACCCAACACCCCGCTTTTGCCCCTTGGTGTCCATACGTTTATTCTCTACATCCGTGTCTCCACCTCTGCATTGCAAACCAGTTCATCTGTACCATTTTTCTAGACTCCACATATATGAGTTAATGTACAATACTTGTTTTTCTCTTTGACTTACTTCACTCTGTATGACAGTATATAGGTCTATCCACATCTCTAGAAATGACACAATTTCATTCCTTTTTATGGCTGAGTAATATCCCATTGCATATATGTACAATTTCCTTAGACATTTGTCTGTCTATGGGCATTTAGGTTGCTTCCATGACCTGGCTACTGTAAATAGTGCTGTAATGAACACTGGGGTGCATGTGTATTTTTAAATTATGGTTTTCTCTGGGTATATGCCCAGTAATGGGATTGCTGGGACACATGGTAGTTCTATTTTTAGTTTAAGGAACCTCCATACTGTTCTCCATAGTGGCTGCATCAATTTACATTCCCACCAACAGTACAAGAGGGTTCCCTTTTCCCCACACCCTCTGCAGCATTTATTGTTTGTAGATTTTCTGATGATGCCCATTCTAACCAGTATCAGTTGATACCTCATTGTACTTTTGATTTGCATTTCTCTAATAATTAGTGATGTTGAGCATCTTTTCATGTGCCTTTTGGCCATCTATATGTCTTTGGAGAAATGTCATATTTAGGTCTTCTGCCCATTTTTTTGAGTGGTTTTTTTTTTTTTTTTTTAATATTGAGCTGCATAAGCTGTTTATGTATTTTGGAGATTAATCCTTTGTCTGTTGATTTGTTTGCAAATGTTTTCTCCCATTCTGAGGGTTGTACTTTCGTCTTGCTTATAGTTTCCTTTGTTATGCAAAAGCTTTTAAGTTTCATTAGATCCCATTTGTTTATTTCTGTTTTTATTTCCATTACTCTAGGAGGTGGGTCAAAAAAGATCTTGCTGTGATTTATGTCAAAGAGTGTTCTTCCTATGTTTTCCTTGAAGATTTTATAGTGTCCAGTCTTACATTTAGGTCTTTAATTCATTTTGAGTTTATTTTTGTGTATGGTGTCAGGGAGTGTGCTAACTTCATTCTTATACATGTAACTGTCCAGTTTTCCCAGCACCAGTTACTGAAGAAACTCTTTTCTCCATTGCATATCCTTGCCTCCTTTGTCATATATTAGCTGACCAAAGGTGTGTGGGTTTATCTCTGGGCTTTCTATCCTGTTCCACTGATCGATATTTCTGTTTTTGTGTCAGTACCATATTATCTTGATTGCTGTAGCTTTGTAGTATAGTCTGAAGTCAGGGAGTCTGATTCCTCCAGCTCCGCTTTTTTCCCTCAAGATTGCTTTGGCTATTTGGAGTCTTTTATATTTCCATACAAATTTTAAGATTTTTTTTGCTCTAGTTCTGTACAAAATGCCATTGGTATTTTGATAGGGATTACACTGAATCTGTAGTTTGCTTTGGGTACTAGAGTCATTTTCACAATATTGATTCTTCCAATCCAAGAACATGGTATATCTCTCAATCTGTTTGTGTCATCTTTGATTTCTTTCATCAGTGTCTTATAGTTTTCTGAGTACAGGTCTTTTACCTCCTTAGGTAGATTTATTCCTAGGTATTTTATTATTTTTGTTACAATGGTGAATAGAATTGTTTCCTTAATTTCTCTTTCTGATCTTTCATTGTTAGTGTATAGGGATGTAAAAGATTTCTGTGCATTAATTTTGTATCCTGCAACTTTACCAAATTCATTGATTAGCTCTAGTAGTTTTCTAGTGGCATTTTTAGGATTATTTATGTATAGTATCATGTCATCTGCAAACAGTGACAATTTTACTTCTACTTTTCCAATTTGGATTCCTTTTATTTTTTTCTTCTCTGATTGCCGTGGTTAGGACTTCCAAAACTATGCTGAATACTAGTGGCAAGAGTGGACATCCTTGTTCTGTTCCTGAGCTTAGAGGAAATGCTTTCAGTTTTTCACCATAGAGAATGATGCTTGCTGTGGGTTTATCTTATATGGCCTTTATTATGTTGAGGTTGGTTCCCTCTGTGTCCATGTTCTGGAGATTTTTTTAATCATAAATGGGTGTTGAATTTTGTCAAAAGCTTTGACTGCATCTATTAAGATGATCATATGGTTTCTATTCTTCAATCTGTTAATATTGTGTATCACACTGATTTGTGTATATTGAAGAATCCTTGAATCCCTGGTATAAATCCCTCTTGACCATCATGTATGATCCTTTTAGTGTGTTGCTGGATTTTGTCTGCTAGTATTTTGTTTGGAATTTTTGCATCTATACACATCAGTAATGTTGGTCTGTAATTTTCATTTTTTGTAGTATCTTTGATTTTTGTATCAGGGTGATGGTGGCCTCATAGAATGAGTTTGGGAGTGTTCCTTCCTCTGCAATTTTTTTGGAAGAGTTTGAGAAGGATGTGTATTAGCTCTTCTCTAAATGTTCAATACAATTCACCTGTGAAACCATCTGGTCCTGGACTTTTGTTTGCTGCAAGATTTTTAATCATAGTTTCAATTTCATTACTTCTGATTTGTCTGTTCATATTTTCTATTTTTCTTGGTTCAGTCTTGAAAGGTTGTGCTTGTCTAAGAATTTGTCCACTTCCTCCAGGTTGTCCATTTTATGGGCATATAGTTGCTTGTAGTAGTCTCTCATGATCCTTTGTATCTCTACAGTGTCAGTTGTTACTTCTTGATTTTCATTTCTAATTTTATTGATTCTTGATGAGTCTGGCTAAAGGTTTATCAATTTTGTTTATCTTCTCAAAGAAACAGCTTTTAGTTTTATTGATCTTTGCTACTGTTTTCTATGTTTCTACTTTCTTTCTCCTCTGATCTTTATGACTTCTTTCCTTCTACTCAGTTTGGGTTTTGTTTGTCTTCTTTCTCTAGTATCCTTAAGGTGTAAGGTTAGATTGTATGAGATATTTCTTGTTACTTGAGGCAGGATTGTATTGCTATAAACTGCCCTTTTAGAACTGCTTTTGCTGCATCCCACAAGTTTTTGATCATTGTGTTTTCATTGTCATTTTTCTCTAGGTATTGTTTGACTTACTCTTTGATTTCTTAAGTGATCTTTTGGTTATTTAGTAACATATTGATTAGCCTGTGTTTGTGTTTTTTGCGGTTTTTAACCTGAAACTGATTTCTAATCTCATAGCATTGTTGTCAGAAAAGATGCATGCTATGATTTCAATTTCCTTAAATTTACTGAGGTTTGATTTGTGACCCAAGATGTGGTCTATCCTGGAGAATGTTCTGTGTGCAACTGAGAAGAAAGTATAATCTGCTGGTTTTGGATGGAATGTGCTATAAATATCAATTAAATCTATCTGCTCTATTGTGTCATTTAAATCTTGTGTTTCCTTATTAATTTTCTGTCTGGATGATCTGTCCATTGGTGTAAGTGAGCTGTTAAAATCCCTCACTATTACTGTGTTACTGTCGATTTTCTCTTTTATAGCTGTTAGCATTTGCCTTATGTACTGAGGTGCTCCTATGTTGGGTTCATAGATATTTATAATTGTTATATCTTCTTCATGGATTGATCCCTTGATCGTTATGTAGTGTCCTCCCTTGTCTCTTGTAACAATCTTTGTTTCAAAGTCTATTTTATCTGATATGAGTATTGCTACCCCAGCTTTCTTTTGATTTCCATTTGCATGGAGTATCTTTTTCCATCCCCTCACTTTCAGTCTGTATGTGTCCCTAGGTCTGAAGTGGGTCTCTTGTAGACAGCATATAGATGGGTCTTGTTTTTGTATTCATTCAGCAAGCCTGTGTCTTTTGGTTGGAGCATTTAATCCATTCACATTTAAGGTAATTATCAATATGTATGTTCCTATTACCATTTTCTTAATTGTTTTGGGTTTGTTTTCGTAGGTGCTTTTCTTCTCTTGTTTCCCACTTAGAAATGTTCCTTTAGCATTTGCTGTAGAGATGGTTTGGTGAAGCTGAATTCTCTTAGCTCTTGCTTGTCTGTAAAGCTTTTGATTTCTGTTGAATCTGAATGAGATCCTTGCCAGCTAGAGCAATCTTGGTTGTAGGTTCCTCCTTTTCATCACTTTAAATATATTGTGCCACTCCCTTCTGGCTTGTAGAGTTTT
The DNA here is from genome assembly GCF_003676395.1 of Aethalodelphis obliquidens. Classification (NCBI taxonomy): domain Eukaryota; kingdom Metazoa; phylum Chordata; class Mammalia; order Artiodactyla; family Delphinidae; genus Aethalodelphis; species Aethalodelphis obliquidens. Next base: position 81,607,925 of record NW_020837946.1, on the reverse strand, counting down.
TGCTAAGAAATCAGCTGTTAACCTTATGGGAGTTCCCTTGTATGTTATTTTTCCCTTGTTGCTTTTAATAATTCTTCTTTTTATTTAATTCTTGTCAATTTGATTACTATGTGTCTTGGCATGTTTCTCCTTGGGTTTATCCTGTATGGGACTCTCTGTGCTTCCTGGACTTGACTATTTCCCTTCCCATGTTAGGGCACTTTTTGCCTGTAATCTCCTCAAATATTTTCTCAGGTCCTTTCTCTCAATCTTCTTCTTCTGGGACCCCTATAATGCCAATGCTGGTGCATTTAATATTGTTCCAGAGGTCTCTTAGGCTGTCTTCATTTCTTTTCATTCTTTTTTTTTTTATTCTGTTCCGCAGCAGCTAATTCCACCTTTCTGTCTTCCAGGTCACTTATCCGTTCTTCTGCCTCAGTTATTCTAGTATTGATTCCTTCTATTGTATTTTTCACTTCAGTTATTGTATTGTTCATGTCTGTTTGTTTATCCTTTAATTCTTCTAGGTGTTGGTTCTTTAATTCTTCTAGGTCTTTGTTAAACATTTCTTGCATCTTTTTGATATTTGCCTCATTCTTTTTCTGAGGTCCTGGATCATCTTCACTATCATCATTCTGAATTCTTTTTCTAGAAGGTTGCCTATCTCCACTTCATTTAGTTGTTTTTTCTGGGGTTTTATCTTGTTCCTTCATCTGGTACAGAGTCCTCTGCCTTTTCATTTTGTCTTTCTGTGAATGTGGTTTTTGTTCCACAAGCTGCAGGACTGTAGTTCTTCTTGCTTCTGCTGTCTGCCCTCTGATGGATGAGGCTAAGAGGCTTGTGCAAGCTTCCTGATGGGAGGGACTAGTGGTGGGCAGAGCTCAGTAAAACTTTAATCCACTTGTTTGCTGATGGGTGGGGCTGAGTTCCCTCCCTGTTGGTTGTTTGGCCTGAGGTGACCCAGCACTGGAGCCTATCTGGCTCTTTGGTGGGGCTAATGGTAGACTCCAGGAGGGCACATGCCAAGGAGTACTTCCCAGAACTTCTGCTGCCAGTGTCCTTGTCCCTGTGGTGAGCCACAGCCAGCCCCTGCCTCTTCAGGAGACCCTCCAACACTATCACGTAGGTCTGGTTCAGTCTCCTATAGGGTCACTGCTCCTTTCCCCTGGATCCTGATATGTACACTACTTTGTGTGTGCCCTCCATGAGTGGAGTCTCTATTTCCCCCAGTTCTGTCAAAGTCCTGCAATCAAATCCCGCTAGCCTTCAAAGTCTGATTCTCTGGGAATTCCTCCTCCCATTGCCGGAACCCCAGGTTGGGAAGCCTGACGTGGCAGTCAGAACCTTCAGTCCAGTGGGTGGACTTCTGTGGTAAAACTGTTCTCCAATTTGTGAGTCACCCACCCAGTGGTTATGGGATTTGATTTTATTGTGTTTGCACCCCTCCTACCATCTCATTGCTGTTTCTTCTTTGTCTTTGGATGTGGGGTATCTTTTTTGATGAGTTCCAGTGTCTTCCTGTTCAGCAGTTAGTTGTGATTCTGAAGTTCTCGCAAAAGAGAGTGAGAGCACGTCCTTCTACTCCACCATCTTGAACCCGTTTTAAGCTCTCCTATGCTTTGGCAGTTTCTTATAAACAAACACTTACCATGTAACATGGCAATTGTACTCGGTATTTATACCAAAGAAATGAAAATTTATCCTCAAACAAAAACCTGTAAATGTGAATATTCACAACAATTTTATTTGTAATAGCCAAAAAACTGAAAACAATACAGATGTCCTTCAAAGAGCCAATGGAGTTAAAGAAACTGAAACATCCATACATACAGGGGGACTGTAACTGAGGGAAAAAAAAAGAGATTAACTACTGATATGTGAAATAACTTGGATGGCTCTCAAGGGCATCACGCTTAGTGAACAGAAAAAAGAAAAAAAGGCTGATCTCAAAAAAATTACATATTTTACAATTCCATTTAAAAAACATTCTTGGAATGACAAAACTATTATGAAGATGAAGAACAGATTCACGATTGTGAGGAGACAGAACTTAGGGGTGAGTATGACTACAAAAAGGAGTTACATGAAGAATGTTCTCTGTAATGATGGAACAGTTCGGCATCTTTATTGCAATGGTGTTCAAACAAATCTAACCATGGGATAAAATCACAGAGAATTATACAGACACACAAAAATGAGTGCTAGTAAAAACTGTTGAGAACTGAATAAGGTCTGTAGTCTTGTTAACAGTGTTATACCAATGTCAGTTTTCTGGTTTTGACATGCAGTATCATTTTATAAGATGTCACCCTTAAGAGAATGTGGGTGAAGGGTTTATGGGACACTATGAATTATATTTGCAACTTCTGTGAGTCTATAATAATGTCAAAATAAAAAGTTAAAACAAAATTAAACTCTAATTTTATAGGTTTTTTTGAAGTGCTTAATGACAAAAATGAGAGTATAACTGGTATAACTAAATCTTCTTTATCTGCAAATAGATTGATTGAATTTCTCCTCAAATTTACCAGTGGATCATGGGACACCTCCTTCCACTTCCTACTGTGCTTTTGATACCATGATTTTACTTGCTATTCTAAATAGCAGGACTAGACATAAAGTGTAAAAGGAGCTGAACGTCTATGCATGACTAAGTCATATTGGTATCAAATACAATAGGTGACAAAGATTATTTAGTTGTAGAAATTTTGGTAGAAACTACTATTTTATTTATACTCTTAAGACGAGCAGTGAAATGGGTAATCCCAAAGAATGGCTTACCCTCACAGTATTTCTTTAGCACCTATACTTTTTATATTATTGGTTTCCAGTAAATCCTCCTCTCAACTTATGCTTTCTAAGGTGAATAAACCTAATTTTCAGTTTCAGAGTTTCAAGTAACAATTGGTCTATTCTATAGCCTAAAAAAATTGAACCCAATCCACTCCTGTCACTAGCTGCCTCCATCCTACTTTAGATCACCATTATTTCTTGACTGGAAATCTATGCCAGCTTCTTTATTGCCTCCAACTCTTACTCCCATTTTCATGTAAAAACCCTTCAACTCCATCCTCAACCCCCAAAGTTCTAAATTCCAAATTCCCTAACATCATTTAAAAGGAAGGTTCCGAATGACTAATTTCCCAGTTTAGCTCACAGCTCCTTCTCTTAATATGCCTGGGAGAATCAACAATTCTCTATACCCTGACTCACTCCAAACTCAGGCCTTAGTTGAGATATTATTTCCTTTGGAATACTTTCTGTGACACCGCTGAACACTCCTAGTCTGGGCAAAATCTGAGGGTTATGTATCCCTCAAGTGCTATCTTCCCCTTTCACAGAACTTAATTAGCATACAGTGATGTAACTAACTCTGTGTTTACTTATGTTTGCTCCACTGGACCACAGCTCCTTGAAAGAAAGACTCAGAAATCATGTTATCATTGTATCCAAATCAAGTAGTGCAAAAATGGCATACAGTTGGTTTTCAAGAAAATATTTGATAAGTGAATGAATGTTAGGCAATGGAGAATGTCCACAGGCAAATTAGCTGCTAAAAAGGAGCCAGATTAGTTTAAATCAACTGCTTAGCTAAATTTAAAAGTTTTGAATAATTACATGCCATGACCCTCAAAAAAACCCTGCCAAGCATGAAAGAAAAATTATATATATACTAATATATATTTATATAAATATTTATATAAAATAAATACAGAATGATTTATACTTCAAGTAAAATACATGTAGTATAATATTATCATGGTAGTGTCACATCAATGGAAATTCAAGTTGGTTAAAATATAATTTGGTTAAGAAATTAATTTCTTTTAATAGAGAAGTCCCCAAATTAACAAAAGATAAAGTACACATGTTTTTTAACAAATAATTTTTAAATCAAATGATATACCTTATAAAGCTATAAGTCTGATGATGTAAGAGAAGGTAAAGTCAATTATCTTTAGAAAAAGATTATCAATTATTTCTGTCTTTTTATAATGGGTTGACAGTTTGCTAGTAACATATTAAAAAAAGATTAGTAATATATTCTCCTTTCTGGAATTAGGCTACCATACTTCATTCTTATTTACACTGCCTTCAATTAAGACTTGGAGGATTAAAAGGAATATCTGAAATGAATATTAAATTTACTAGTCAAAATCTACACTTTTACGTATTTTATTAATATTTACAAGTACTCCAGCCATCCTCAATTTCATTATTTTAATTTTGCTGTGATTTGGAATACTCTCCCTACTCATTTCAAACTTGCAGTTACTGAATGCCAGTTTTAGCTTCTCTAAAATATAGGCAACACAGATTTTAAATCTAATATATAGTAATACTGAACATATGAAAAAAGAGAGTTCAAGGTTTTCATTTCTGAAGTTAAACCAGAAAAGCGAAGGCAGAAGAAGTGAAGATGAAGACACTAGAATCTTTCTAGAAAGTTTTGATTTTTCTTAGAAAGTAAGTCACACGCAATGAAATAAAGAAATATTTGAGGATATTATTGAAATCAGAACTGTAAGCAAGGAGAAGTCTAAAAGAAGGCCATTTATATATCAAATTTAAGATAAATGCAAATTCAGACAAAGTCAAGGAGAAGCAGAACTTGAAAACTGAGATTGATGGTAATATCAACTGTCCCTAAGAGTTCCGTCATCAAGCATAGATTTGAATTCTTGGTTCTGTGGTGTGACCTTCGCAAATTAACCTTCCTAAGCCCCAGTGTTCTCCTCTGTAAAGTTTGAGATAAAAGCATTATTTAATTCACAGGATTACTGTGGGGATTAAATGAAATGTTTTACCAGATATGCCATGCTGTCAAATGCCAAGCATGGTGATGTGAGTACCCTTTATAAATTATTATATTACACTGGAGAGAAGAACCAAGATTAGAAACAATTAGAGTTGTGGGCTGGGGGGAATGAAGCACAGAATTAGACTCTTGTTCTAAATAATTTCTTTTTTTTTTAACATCTTTATTGGAGTATAATTGCTTTACAATGGTGTGTTAGTTTCTGCTTTATAACAAAGTGAATCAGTTATACATATACATACGTTCCCATTAAACAATTTCTTTGAGGGTACTTTGACCATGCAATGAAGTATCGAGTACAACTCCAACTAAGGTACACCAGAACTACGATGGCAACTTCAATGGTATAAATTCACTAAGTATTCCTCAATATAAAAAAACATTTTAATACTAGTAATAATAAGAAATTATGGGCAGATCAATCTATATAGAGTTATATGGACCCTAAAGACTTCAAATCCCTAGTGCCCAAAGCTATTCAACACCTAGAAGTGATTAAGATTGCTGGGCCTCATCCCCAGAGTTTCTGATTTAATAATAGGTCTAGGATAGACCTTGAGAATTTCATTTCTGATAAATTCCCAGAGGATGTTCCTGTTGCCTGTCCTGGAACCACACTTTGTGAGCTACTGAGAAAACTGACTTTATTACTGTGCATTCCACATCAAAGCGGATAAAACTGCTAAGAGGCCAAAGAAAATGAAGAAATCCACGGGTATAGACAGCATCTCTTCAAACCAAGCTAAGCCTAACGTAAGTATTTGAGGATCGTGAAGGGAAAAGAGGAGAATGTGGAATAAAACAGGCATCAGGAGGCCAACGGACTTTCATCACGGTAAATAAACAAATAAGCTTTGAAGCCCTAGAAGGCTTCTTAGCAGATAGATAAAGAGATCACAAATCATACAACATAAGAGGAAACAAGGAGTTTCTCTTTCCTCCTGTTACTGAAAAGTAACAAAAGGTTTTTGTTTTACCAGCTGATAATTTAGAGAGCCTTCTGAGGATATTCCAAAAAAGTATACAGTCCTGTGATCTACTTGGGAGATTCTTCTGGTTGTCTAAATATTCATATAAACTTTTAAAATAAAAGAGTGGAAAGATAGAAAAAAACATTTGCCTGGATATTTTATATTTATGTCATCCCCTGATTTAAAAAAAAAAAAAAGTCCTTTCTTTCCTGCAAAGAATTTTTAAATTGTTTTTTGATATGTATATTTTAACATCATAGAAGACAATGTTTTAATAACAGTTTTGATTCAACAATATTTCTTGGGACAAATTAAATATGCCTAGGCTAAAATAATTAAAAGTAAAAATTAGTACCTAAAAAATAAAATACTTAAAAGTTATCAACCAGTCTAAGACTGGTATCAAACAACATGAAAGACTTTTAACACAAAAAGGCCAAAAAAGATGTGCTTGATTCAGGAGAGGAGGACAGGCATTTGCTCTATGGAGCTAACGGAAAATTACAGTCTCACTGTCCGAATTACAAGATGAATGAGGAACTGGTTAAGCACTAATGCTGTAACACTGTGGGACAGGCTGTGTCAGTTACTATGATGCAAAGTTCGTAGTATCCAGGAAGACACAAGCAAAATGGATGAATATTCATTAAAAAAAAATCCCTGGGCAACACTCTTGAATCTTCAGGGGTAGAAAACACCCCCCTCCCCCTTTTAAAGCAGTAAATGTTAAATTCTGACATACAGTCAAAGTTGGAAAAAAAAAAAAAAAAAAAGGATTAACATCACAGACCATGCCTGTAGAGTTCTTGGTAAATGTTAGTGGAATCTTTTTTGTAAAACCTGAGCCAACTTCATTCTGCTTTGGTTTGCCACTTCCTCTGGACATTGATCTCTTGAGCAGTAAGTGTCACATATGAAATCCTCGCAGTTGAAGTGAAAACGGAATGGAGAAACTTACTGAGATTCACAGACGAGAGATACTTTTCTTTGCCAAAGGCTAGGTGCTTCAAATACTGCCCAGAATGAGACTACTGCATGGAAAATCCAAGTAGACCACCACAGATAGTCTATTAAGAGCAGTAAAGCAGGAAAACAAAAAACATAACTTTTCTTCCCCTTTATTGTTTCAATGTGTTGGTCATGGTTAATGCATTTAACCAAGTAAATAATCTGCTTTTATTTATTATATGTGTTTATGTGACATTTAAAGTTGACTCTTGAGTTATGTGACCTTTTCTCTATATACTACCACCAGACCAAATGGTTCAGAATACAAACATGGCAGTGACTATTCTTTTAAAAAACTAAGTTGGAAGAATTAAAAACTCTTAACCAGACAACTAAAAATAAACAATGGCATTTTAACCATGCATAAATATGCACACACAGAACTACCCAAGCCAGTATATTCATTTATACAATAGCCAAGTAAAGCAAACCATTTGCTGAATATGCACACATACACTTACAAATAGCAGATATAATTTGTTTTACATTAATGATCTTTCCCTTAGATGTTCAAAATGTCCAGATCTAAGGAACTAAACTGAAAGGCATCCTGGCTATGCTACTCAAATATTTTATCTTCATCGCAAAGCTGTCAATAGAGAAATGGCCAAAGCTACAGAGAAAACTAACAGGCATCCTTAAAATTTTTCTGAATTCTAATTATTCTTCTCACCTTTCTAATTATAACATTCTTAGGGACTATGTAGTAAAATGGTAAAGAGACAAACTGTAGAGCAGTTAGGTTATAGTCAATTCATCGATGATAGAATTCCACTATTATAAATCCCAGTGCACCTAGCAAGGTAATACCTTTAATGTGGTATGTCCAATGAAAGAATTCTTCCTCATAAAACAAGAGTACAAACTCACGAATTATTACACTTTTCATTTTTAAAAGGCAAATAAAAATCAGCAAACATTCATGAAATTTTGGACACAAGGGTAACATTAAACTCTAATTAGAAAACATACACAAAGAACCAACCGAGTATTTGTTTTATTCTATATCAGTTTCCCAAATATCATCATAATCACCTGGGAAAATGCTTTTAAAATATGATTTCTGGGTCTCAGTCAAAAATCTGTAATCTACACAATGTTCCCTGATTGACTCTTCTATACAACCAGGTCTAGGAACCAGTGTCCTACACTATGGGCTCAAGTAAGTGAGTGGCATTGTAGCTCTGACTTTTGTACTGTCTTAGATGATATTCAGTTCTGACACACACATAAAGGTGCACACCTATATATGATTGAGAAGATTCTTGCTATACCAATTCCAGAGCACTTCTATATTATAAACCAGAAAGGTACTGACCATTTAGAATTTATTCCTGCACTGACAAAGGACAAAAATGACAGTAATTATTAAAATATGCCACCTGAAGCTGCCTGCTCAGAACAGTCTATCTACATTCCCCATGACAGTAAGATCCCTGCAACTTACACCCTTACCACTGAAAGGATGATAAAGGTGAAATATTGAGATATATTCATTGACCACTACTTACCATAACTATATGTGGAATTTCAGACTTTTAAAAACATGTTAACCAAAGCAGGATGGTTAAACAAATAAGTTGAAGACTCAATCACGTGTAGATTCAGCTCCCACTTATCAACCAAGGTGGTGTATTTATCATGATAATTACCCATTCCTATGCTTTCCAAAACCTACATGTTGATAAATCCCTGAGAATTATGAAGCATGTCCTTTTCTACTCCTGGGATTTCATGAGCAGTTATAGATCTTTTTTTTCTAATGGTGACTTCCTCAGTTCAAAGCCTGTACTCTATTTCTACTTCATTGTTTCTACATCATATATTTTAGATCAACTCTATTCGGCCAACAATAAAAATAATTAGGGAAATCACTTAACTTCTAAAAACACTAGAAAATAAATGTCACTAATAACTTATTTACAAATATAGTTCAATATCCAGTCAGATGTCCAAGTGTTTTGCCACTCTACAGATGTTAAACAAAAATCTACTTGGTATACACAGTTAACTTGACCTCTTCATTTTAGGCTAGTTCGAGTCATTGTCTTTCAGACTAACAGTACTAAACGAACGAAGGAAAACATATGTGGATAGACTCCTGACACACTCCTTCAAATCAGATTTTTTTCTAGTGTCTAGTCAACTGACCAAATACCTCTCAGCTTGCTGACTCACAACACAACATTTATATTATGACAAAAGTCAACCTAATTTTGAATATTACTGTCTTAACTTAGAATTATCAAATATTACAAGGGCACAGATCATGAGACTTGCTTTGGAATACCACCAGCTATATCTAAGAATAAGCTGCTCAACAAATCACTGAATTAATATGATAATGTTTTTAAGTCAAAAGCAAATTATTGCTTCGCCAAAATAATACTGTTAAGTCACAAGTCCTTTCATGCCACAGATTTTAGGCACTCAACTTGTTGCCAGTTATATAAACTAGATATAAAATTTCTGGTGATATTGTTATGTGGTGATAACATTTAATGATTAAGTTCCTTTGGCCCAAGAAGTTAATAACATGAAATAACAGGGCCACACAACATACCTTTGGCATATTGATTGTCGTCTGTATGTGTGTGTGAGTTTATGTATACGTGTATAGGTGACATATATACATATATGTGAGCTTATGGCTTCAGTTTCAGATACTGCTTAAAGAAACATTTTTGCTACACTGAAACACAAATTGTTGCTGAGAATGACATTTCAAATGACAGAAAATAAATGCATTTTGAAAAGGAATTAAATAAATGCTTATTCTATATAAACACCTCCTTTTATTAAACGAGACAACCAACGGGCTCCAAGTTGATTTCAAAGTTTCTCAATCAACTCAATCTAACAAGTATTTAGTGAATGTTTACTTATTACAAGGCCATGTGGCAAGCATTACAGGAAAGATGAAATGTAAAAGTTGGTCTCTATCCTCAAGAAGCTTAAAATCTCATTGGAATAATACATATGAATATAAAAAGCAGAAAAGGCAACACAAGTATAAAACAAGGGATAACTCATGGACTTAGTGGTGAAAGAAACCATAAAGAACATATAGTCTACCTTTTATATGAGTAGAAATTGAACAGAGAGGTTTTAAATGACTTGCCCAAGATCACAACTTATAAGCAGGAGCTGTTACATCTAGTAACACCAACACAATGGTCATTTAGTCTCAAGAGGAAGGGAGGAAAAAAAACCCTGTAAACATCAGAAAAGCCATCAAAATCATCACTGGACTTTTCTTTAGGGGAATAAAAACAGTGGAAGGATGCATTCTGAAAGAAAATTGCTAGTATTCCAGAAGTTCAAGGATGATAATCCATTTCTTCAAATGTGTATCTGTACAATTTATGTTTTTTATAGGCATCTATATTTTTAAGACCATAAACTTACTTTTTTTATTCATTAGAAAGTAACACGTTTACCATAGAAACTTTGGAAAGCCAATAAGAAATCACATAGATAAGAACTGTGGTGCAAAATGGAATAAGAGACTCTCTGCAACATCTTTTTTTTCAAATTGAAGTATAGTTGATTTACAACATTGTTTTAGTTTCTGGTGTACAGCAAAGTGATTCAGATATACATATATACACATATTCTTTTCCATTTATTACAGGATACTGAATACAGTTCCCTGTGTGATACAGTAGGACCTCATTGTTTACCTATTTTATATATAGTATTTTCTATATGCTAATCCCAAACTCCTAATTTATCCCTCGCCCACTCCCTTTCCCCTTTGGAAACCATAAGTTTTTTCTATGTCTGTGAATCTGTTTCTGTTTTGTAAATAAGTTCACTTGTGTCATATTTTAGATTCTACTTATAAGTGATATCATATGGTATTTGTCTGACTTACTTTACTTAGTATGATAATCTCTAGGTCTATCCATGTTGCTGCAAATGGCACTATTTCATTATTTTTTTTATGGCTGATAGTATTCCATTGTGTATATATACCACATCTTCTTTATCCATTCACCTATCGATGGATATTTAGGTTGCTTCCATATCTTGGCTATTGTGAATAGCGATGCTGTGAACACTGGGGTGCATGTACCTTTTCGAATTAGTTTTCTCCGGATATATGACCAGGAGTGGTATTGCTAGATCACATGGCAACTCTATTTTTAGCTTTTTAAGGAACCTCCATACTGCTCTCCATAGTGACTGTACCAATTTACATTGCCACCAACAAACATTGTAGGAGGGTTCTCTGTTCTCCACACCCTCTCCAGCATTTATTATTTGTAGACTTTTTGATGATGGCCATTCTGACTGTTCTGAGGTGGTACCTCATTATAGTTTTGATTTGCATTTCTCTAATAATTAGTGATGTTGACCATATTTTCGTGTGATTTTTGGCCATCTGTATGTCTTCTTTGGAGAAATGTCTATTTAGATCTTCCACCCATTTTTTGATTGGGTTTTCTTTGTTTTTGTTTTGTCATTGAGCTGCATGAGCTGTTTGTATATTTTGGAGTTTAATCCCTTGTCGGTCACTTTGTTTGCAAATATTTTCTCCCAGTTCATAGGCTGTCTTTACATTTTGTTGATGGTTTCCTTTGTTGTGTGAAAGCTTATATGTTTGATTAGGTGTCATTTGCTTATTTTTGCTTTTATTTCTATTGCCCTGGGAGAATGAGCTAAGAAAACACTGCTATGACTTATGTCAAAGAATGTTTTGCCTATGTTCTCTTCTAGGAATTTTATGGTGTCAGATCTTATATTTAAATATTTAAGCCCTTTTGAGTTTATTTTTGTGTAGGGTATGAAGGTGTGTTCAAACTTCACTGATTTACATGCAGCTGTCCCGCTTTCCCAACACCACTGGCTGAAGAGACTGTCTTTTCTCCATTGTATATTCTTGTCTCCTTTGCCAAAGATTAATTAACTGTAGGTTTATTCCTAGGCTCTCTATTCTGTTCCATTGAGCCATGTCTGTTTTTGTGCCAATACCACATTGTTTTGATTACTATAGCTTTGTAGTATTGTCTGAAGTCTGGGAGGTTTATACCTCCAGATTTGTTCTTCTTCCTCAGGATTACTTTGGCAATTCTGGGTCTTTTATGGTTCCCTATAAATTTTAGGATTATTTGTTTTAGTTCTGTGAAAAATGTCATAGGTAATCCGATAGGGATCACATTAAATCTGTACATTGCTTTGGGATGTATGGCCACTTTAACAATGTTAATTCTGCTCCAAGAACATGGGGTATCTTTCCATTTCTTTGAATCATCTTCAATTACTTTTATCATGTTTTATAGTTCTCAGCATGTAAGTCTTTCACCTCCTTGGTCAGGTTTATTCCTATTTTATTTTTTTGCTGCAATTTTAAAAGGGACTGTTTTTTTACTTTATTATATTTCACTGTTAGTGTAAAGAAATGCAACAGATTTCTTTATGTTAACCTTGTATCCTGCGACCTTGCTGAATTCGTTTATCAGTTCTAGTAGTTTTTGTGTGGAGTCTTTCTTCGTACTTGTAATATCTAATAAAACAAATAGTTAAAAAGAAATGTCCTAGGTAGATTATGAGAAGATGGTGGAGTAGAAAGCAACAGGAATCTGTCTCTATACCAAGAGAGCAATTGCACTTGCACAATCTGTCTGATGAAACTATTTTGGAACTCTAGAATATAGTATATTAAAGGTTTGAAATTTCCAAGAGAAGCCTAGGAAAGCAAGTTGCCATTAATTTTGGTCAATTTCAGCTCTTAGCACAGTAGTAGCTACCCATTCCCCATTACCCAGTTCAATGGGTGGCAGTTGTATGCACACGTTCCTGGAGCAGCTTACACATAGCTTGTCGTGAAAGGGTGGGTAAAAAGGATCCTGCTGTCCATATGTCAAGGATCTGTGATCTGATCACAGCTTCTCATCTCAGAGGAACAGAGACAGGTAGACACTGCTGTTCCATCTCCCCTGACTGTTGCAAGTCCCTCTTGTTCCTGCTGAAGTATGCTAGGGGGCCAGCGCCCTTTCACCCTCCCTTCATTTTACTCTTATTCTCTTTTGGAAAGACAGACATCAAATACTAGGACATTTAAAAGAAACTGCACATATGAGGGAAATTGGAAAGTCACCATGCATGCCCAGGGAAAAGACCAGGCTCAAAAGCACCTAAGAAGACCTTAAGTATATACCTCAGTTGATCTTTGGCAAAGAAACAGAACACACAATTTTAAGAAAGCAAAACAATAAACAAAAATAACAACAAAAACCCAGCAAACCCTACAGAATGGGGAAATCTGATTTCCAGAGTTACCAAATGATTAAATTCAAATGTCCAGTTTTCAAATTAAAATTATCAAGAAATATAAAGAGGAAAGTATAGCCCATAAAAAGAAAAAATATAAATAAACAGAAGATGTTCTTTAAAAAGATCTGATGGCAGATCTACTAGATTCTAAAGCAACTGTCTTAGAGATTCTCAAAGAACTAAAGTAAAATTTACAAAAAGTCAAGAAAATTAAATATGAACAAAATGGAAATAATATTAACAAAGAAAACTGAAAAGGAAATTCTGGAGCTGAAAGTATAATAAATGAGGTGAAAACTTTACTACAAGAATTATAAGGCATATTTGATCAGGCAGAAGAAAGAATGAGTGAACATGAAGATAGGACAATGAAAATTACCAAGTCAGAGAAACAAACAGAAAAAAGATTGAAGAAAGGTGAACAGAGCCTAAGGGACCTGTGGGACACCATCAAATGGGCCGACAAATACACTGTGGGAGTCCCAGAAGGAGAAAGAAAAAAGGGATGAGAGAATATATAAAGAAATAATAGCTGAAACTCCAAATTTAATGAAAGAAGCTCAATGAACTAGAAATTTGATGAACTCACAGAGATCTACACAGACACATTATAATCAAATTTTCAAGACAGAGAAAGTCTTGAAAGGTGAAGGAAAGAAGCAACACTTCACATACAAGAGATCCTCAATAAGATTATCATCAGAGTCCTCATCAAAAACTTTAGAGACAAGAAGGGAGTGGGCCAATATTGTCGAAGTGCAAAAAGATTAAAAAAAATAAAAACCTGTCACCCAAGAAGCATATATCCCGAAAAACTATCCTTTAAGAGCAAGGGAGAACTTAAGTCATTCATAGGTAAATAAAAGACGGAATCTGTTACTACTAGACCTGCACTGCAATAAATGCATAGGCAAGTCCTGCAAGGTGTAATAAAAGGACACAAGACAGGAACACAAAACCACATAAGGAGATAAATGTCTCAATAAAAGTACATGAGTGATTTTAAAAGCTAGTATTATTCTAATTTGGTCTTTAATTCCACATTTTGTTTTCTACATAATTTAAATGACTAATGCATTTCAAATAACAGTTTATGTCTTTGGGTACACAATGTATAAAGATGTAACTGTGACATGAACAACTTAAAAGGGCGGGAATGGAGTAGTAAAGGAGCAGAGATTTTTATATGTTATTTAAATAACATAAGCAAACTAGTGTTACAATTTCAGAATTTTAAATGTAACCCCTATGGTAACTGCAAAGAAATTATTTATGAATATACACAAAAAGAAATAACAAAGGAATTTAAATGTTTCCTTACCACACCCCCAATCAACTAAGCACAAGAGTAGACAGTAATACAGAAAATGAGGTACAAAAAAGCTATAAGACATACAGAAAATAGCAAAATGAAAGAAAAAATTCCTTATCCGTAAATAGGTGTTTTTTTTGCGGTACGCAGGCCTCTCACTGTTGTGGCTTCTCCCATTGCAGAGCACAGGCTCCGGAAGCACAGGCTCATCGGCCATGGCTCACGGGCCCAGCCGCTCCACGGCATGTGGGATCTTCCCGGACTGGGGCATGAACCCGTGTCTCCTGCATCGGCAGGCGGACTCTCAACCACTGCGCCACTAGGGAAGCCCCATAAGTAGTTTTTAACATAAAGAGTTAAACTCTATAATCAAAAGAGACTGGCAGAATAGATAACAAATATGATGCAACTATATGATAGCTACAAGAGGTTCAACTTTAAATCCAAAGGCACATATAGTTTGAATGTGAAAGAATGGGAAAAGATATTCCATACAAATAACCAAAAGACAGCAGAGGTGCCTATAGTAATATCAGACGAAATAGACTTTAAATCAAAAAAGGATGCAAGAGACAAATAAATACATTAATAAAAGGTTCAACACAACAAGAAGATATAACAATTATAAACATTTACACACCAAATAACAAACCTTCAAAGTACATGAAGAAAAAAATGAACAGAACTGAAGGGAGAAATACAGTTCTACAATAACAGTTGGAGATTTCAATACCCCACTTTCACTGGATAGAACCATATGGAAAATAAGTAAAGAGAGGACATGAAGAACATAATATACCAACCAGATGTAACAGACCTATTCAAAATACACTACACAATAAAATATACATTCTTCTCAAGTGCACATGGGTCATTTTCCAGGATATACCATATATTAGGACACAAATTAAGTCTCAACAGATTTTTAAAGATAGATACCATACCGAGTACCTTCTCCAACCAAATTGGGATAAAGTTAGATATACTGGAAGAAAAAGAAGACAATTCACAAATTTGTGGAAATTAAACAACACATTCTTAAACAATCAATGGATCAAAGAAGAAATCACATGGGATATTAGAAAATACCCAAAGATAAATGAAAATGAAAACACAATTTACCAAACTCCTGGCACACAGGTAAAGCAGTGCTAAAGGAGAAATTCAGAGCTATCAACTCTTTAATTGAAGAAGAAGAAAAATCTCAAATCAATAACATACTCTACAACCTTAAGAAACTAAACAAAGTGTAAACAGATTAAGCCTAAAGACAGCAGATGGAATGAAATAATAAAGATTAGAGCAGAGATTTTTCTTAAAAATAGGGAATAGAAAAACAACAGAGAAACCAAAAGTTGTATCTTTGAAAAGATCAACAAAATTGACAAATCTTTAGCTAGATGGACTATGAAAAAAAGAGAAGAGATTCAAATTAATAAAATCAGAAGTCAATGTGGGGACAGTACTACCAATTCTACAGAAATAAAGAAAAATTAGAAGAGAGTACTATAAATTGCATGCCCACAAATTGAAAAACCTAGATAAAATGGACAAATTCATAGAAACACAAAATCTACCAAGACTAAATCACAAGGAAATAGAGTATCTGACTAGACATATAACTAGTAAAGAGATTGAATCAAAAGTCAAAAATCTCTTGACAAAGAAGAGCCCTGGAATTCTACCAAATATTTAAAGAACTAGCATCAATTCTTCCCAAACTTATCCAAAAAATTGAAAACGGAACACGTTCTAATTCATTCTTTGAGGCCAACATTACACCGGTACCAAAGACACTATAAGAACACTACAGACCTCAATTCTTATGAACACTGATGTAAAAATCCTCAACAAAATATTAGCGAACTGAATTCAGCAGCATATTAAAAAGATCATACATCATGACCAAGTGGGATTTATTCTTGAAATGCAAGGATGGTTCAACATATAAAAATTGATGTATGTAACACTTCACATTAACGTAATTAAGGGAAAAAAACACATAATTATCTCAAGTGATGCACAAGCAGCATTAAAAGTTCAACTAAACAAACTAGGGACAGAAGAAAACTATGTCAGCATAATAAAAGCCATATATTAAAAACCCACAGTGAACATCATGGTGAAAGATTGAAAACTTTTCCTCCATAATCAGGAACAAGGCAAGGATGACTGCTTTCACCCCTTCTATGTTCTATTCAACATAGTACTGGAAGTTCTAGTCTGAGCAATTAGGCAAGAAAAGAATTAAAGGTATCCAAATTGGAACAGAAGAAGTAAAATTGTCTCTGTTCACAGATGACATAATCTTGTATGTAGAAAACCATAAAGATTCCATGAAGAAACTGTTAGAATAAATGAGTTCAGCAAAATAGTAGGATACAAAGTCAATGTAAAAAATTCAGCTGCATTTCTAAAACAATCTGAAAGGGAAATCAATAAAACAATTCCAATAAACACTACTACATATAATATAAACAACAAGGATCTACTGTATAGCACAGAGAACTATATTCAATATCTTATAATAACCTATAATGGAAAGGAAGCTGAAATGTATATATATTTTACATATATATATATATAAACTGAATTATATATATAAACTGAATCACTTTGCTGCACATCTGAAACTAACGCATTTTAAATCAACTATACTTCAATTTAAAATAAAAGTCTAGTGTCTTCCCTGGTGGCACAGTGGTTGAGAATCCGCCTGCCATTGCAGGGGACACGGGTTCAAGCACTGGTCTGGGAAGATCCCACATGACACGGAGCAACTAAGCCCGTGTGCCACAACTACTGAGCCTGCACTCTGGAGCCCGAGAGTCACAACTACTGAAGCCCATGCACCTAGAGTCTGTTGTCCGCAACAAGAGGAGACACCGCAATGAGAAGCTCTTGCACCACAATGAAGAGTAGCCCCCTGCTTGCCACAACTAGAGAAAGCCCACACGCAGCAATGAAGACCCAACACAACCAAAATTAAATAAATAAATTTATAAAAATAAAAACAATAAAATAAAAGCATAACTACCCACCCTCCACCCCCCAAAAAAAAGTAAAAGAAAAAAATTCCATTTACGGTAGTATCAAATAGAATAAAATATGTACGAATTAACTTAGCCAAGGAGGTGAAAGACTTGTACAATGAAATGTACAAAGCACTACTGAAATAAACTTATAAATGGAAATACATCCCATGTTCATAGATTAGAAGACTTAAAATATTGTAAGATGTCAACATTACCTGGTTTGATCTACAGATTCAATGTAATCTCTATCAAAATCCCAATGATGTATTTGGAAAAAAAGAAAAACTTATGCTAAAGTTCATATGGAGTCTTAAAGGACACTAAATAGCCAAAACAAGGCTGATAAAGGAACAACAAAGCTGGAGGACTAACACTTTCTGATTTCAAAACTTACTACAATGCTGCAGTAATCAAAACAACATAGTACTGGCATAAAGACAGACATATAGACCAATGAAACAGAATAGACAACCTAGAAATAAAAAAATAAATACCCCCCCCCCCGATTTTTGACAATGGTGCCAAGGCTATTCAATGGGGCAAAGACAGTCTTTTAAAAAATGATTCTGGGGAAACTGAATATCCACATGCAAAAGAATGAAGTTGGATCCTTATGAACACTATATAAAAAAATCAACTCATCAAAGAGCTAAATAAATGACCTAAAACTATAAATCTCTTAGAAGAAATTTAAGATAAATAAATATAGGGTAAAAGCTTCATGATATTTAATTTTGCAATAGTTTCCTGGATATGACACCAAAAACACAGGCAAAAGAAAAAAAGAGATAAATTGGACTTCATGAAAAATTTAAAATTTGTGCACTAAAAGACACTATTAACAGAGTAAAACGACAACCCGCAGAATGTGAGAAAATATTTGCAAATCATTTATCCAATCA
Source organism: Aethalodelphis obliquidens (assembly GCF_003676395.1). NCBI lineage: Eukaryota > Metazoa > Chordata > Mammalia > Artiodactyla > Delphinidae > Aethalodelphis > Aethalodelphis obliquidens. The sequence continues at coordinate 81,589,620 of NW_020837946.1, read as the reverse complement.
AGGATTAAAAATACATATATGACAATTAATATTAAAACTCAGCAACAAAAACAAATAACCTAATTCAAAAATGGGTGAAGGATCTGAATGGACATTTCTTCAGGAAAGATATACAAACAAGCACATGCAAAGATGCTCAACATCACTAATAATTAGGAAAATTCAAATCAAGGCTATGAGATACCACCTCACACCCATTCGGATGGTTACTATATTAAAACAAAACCAAAAACGTTAAATAACAAGTGTTGAAGACAATGTGGAGATATGAGAACCCTTAGCACTGTTAGCTGGGAATGTAAAATGGTAGAGAAGCCTGTGGAAAACAATATGGCAGTTCCTCAAAAAATTAAAAACAGTGTTGTCATATGGTGCAGTCATTCCACTTCTGGGTATAAATACTGCAAAGAACTGAAATCAGGGTCTCAGATATTTGTACACTCATGTTCACAGTAGCACAATTGATAAAATATGGAAGTGTCCAATGACAGATAAATGGATAATCAAAATACGGTATATACCTAAAATGGGATATTAAACCCTAAAAAGGAAAGAAATTCTGACACATGCCACAACATAGATGAAGCTTAAGGACATTATGCAAAGTGAATTAAGGCAGTCACTAAAAGACAAATAATGTATGATTCCACTTATATTAAATACTCAGAAGAGTCAAAATCATATAGACAAAATGTAGTGTGGTGGTAGCCAGGGGCTGGGGGCAAGGGGAGAATGAGTAGTTAGTTTTTAATGGGTATAGAGTTTCAGTTTACAAGATGAAAAAAGTTCTGGAGATGGATGGTGATGATGGTAGTGTACTTGTATGAATGTATTTAATGCCACCAAACAGTACATTTAAAAATGGTTAAGATGGTAAATTTTATGTTATATGTACTTTACCACAAAAAAACACTCTGAGAAAAAGAGAAAAGAATGTCCAAGCAGTAACTAAAGAACGAAAGAGGCAGAAGTTAATACTATAAAGAAACAAAAGCCTAGGAAATTCTAGAAGCATTGTACATAGTTCCCAACTTAAACCCCACTCTCCAAAGCCCTCAAACGTTCACAAGTGCATCAAATAAGGAGGCAAGCAAACTGTAAAAATCATGATTCATTTATTAAACCTTAAAATTAAAGAAAAAATTCATCAGGCATACAGGCTGAAAACATCTTCAAGGTAGAAAAATAAATGCTGAAAGACAGTGGATTAATATTTACAAAGTTCTGAGAGAGAGAGTGTAAAGACTCATGATCAGTAAAGATTTCATTCACATATAAAGGTATAACAGGTATAACCTTATCAAACTAGAATGGACTCAATAAACAGTGCAAATAAAGCTTTGTGGGGGAGCGGAGTGTGGAGAGCTCAACCATGAAATCCAGCCAATTAAAGCATGATTCACCCCCTCCCATGCACACACATGATGGTGACCTGTGAATCCATTAAAGTGAAGAATTAAAACTAAACAACTAGGGGCTTCCCTGGTGGTGCAGTGGTTAAGAATCCACCTGCCAATGCAGGGGACGCGGGTTTGATCCCTGGTTGCCACGGAGCAACTAAGCCCATGCACCACAACTACTGAGCCACAACGCCCTAGAGCCCATGCATTGCAAATACTGAGCCCACCTGCTGCAACTACTGAAGCCCGTGCGCCCTAGGGCCCATCCTCCTCAACAGGAGAAGCCACCACAATGAGAAGCCCACATACCACAATAAAGAGTAGCCCCCACTCGCCGCAACTAGAGAAAGCCCGCGTGCAGCAACGAAGACGCAACGCAGCCAAAAAAAAAACAAAAAACAAAAAACTGAACTATAAGCATTATAGTTACAAAATAGGTAATAAACATATAAATCTTGGTAATGTGAAAATAATTATACCAAAAAAGAAGTGAATGCATAAGAATGCAAATTTCTTCATTTTTCACCGTAGGAAGACAATAGGGTCTAAAGTTGAAACATGCATTATAGAAAAAGGAACTTTTTTTAAACCTTAGATTGGAATCTTTTATAAAATCATCTCTTGGGTTTAATAAATATTCAAAGTTCAGCAATTCCAACAATTTTTACTTGGTTAAATTCAGGAAAACTGAATGCAAGCAATACCACTACTGGTATTAAGCGCACACACACACACTTTTTACCAAAATGGAGTCTCTAGATACTGCTTCATAATATCTGTCACTTAAAAGAACATGAACAACTTGCCACATTTATACGTATATATACATATATTTGTACACACTATGTATTTTTAACGTTTTATTAAAATCTTTTGTAGCACCATAAAATAATCTGCGTTTTGAATGAAACGCAAAAAGAGGGGCAAGTTTTGTTTGATATGTCTTTGGTTAATGCAAACTGGATTCAGTGAAGCACCTCAGGCAAGCCCTACAGGAGTATCCTTATATTTCAAGTGAGTGGAGTCAGTGAAATGACAAGGTAAAGAGAAAGGAAAATTAGATGAAAGCCATAGTAGTAATGTGAGTAAGACCTATAAAACTGTATACCAAAGAGAGCATTTACAAGAGAAAAGTGGTGAGAACATGTCCTATTAGTTTCAAAGTTTTCCAAGTAGGTCGAAGAGACAATAAATAGTTTTTCCTAGCCTGCAGATCAATGCCTTCCAAGATGGGTGGTGCAAAACAACTCTCTCAGGTAAAGTATTTTAAAACTTTTACTTATATACATATTTATCCAAAAAAAAGATTTAAGCTTATATAATATTTAATACATAAAATGACATTAATATCTTCACTTCATCCCTGTTAGCAGGTCATATCATGTCACTACCAGCAACCCAGGAGGTCCTAAGGAAAGAGTGGGAGATCAGTAACAGATAGGGGTTACAAAGGGCACCATCACGTTTATTCACTTTCAGCTTATTATAAAACAATACGGGGCCCACTTGGATGGGAGAATATTATTATTTAGAGGAAATGCTCACTGAAATATTTGGGGGTGAAGGGCTTTATGCAAGTAACTTACTCTTGAATCATTCAGAAAAATGTTATGTATATATATTATTTGTGTGTGTATGTGTGAATACATGTCGATCTAGATGTATATGGAAGAGAAACAGCAAACAATAAAGCAAAGAGAAAAAAAAGAAAAATTGTTGCCTTGCTGAACTAAAGTATTGTTGATGTTTTAAATAAAAGAAAAATGATTCAGGTGTTCCAATAAATTGCTGATCTTTCCTGGAATGAAAAGTGGCTGCCTGTCAAAATCATGTTATTTAGCAAAAAACAAACAAACAAAACTCCAAACAAAAATTCTTGGTGTAGAACTTTCAGATGAAAGTAGAAAAGAAACTGCTTTTTGAAAGAAACTTATGCTATGGAAAGAGCACTTTGAAAATGTTTTCACTTCTGATTTTATGGCTGAAAATGGTGTATTATGTATAAAAATTCTCATACCTATGTACTTAAAAACACTTATGAAGACGACTTTCTAATCTATTAACAGATATTCCTACAAAGAGTATGAGTGAGTTTTATAAGCATTTGTTAGAAATATAAAAACACACCACGTCCCAATCAGTTTGCAAAAACAAATAATTTACATGAGAGAAAATGAAATGTACTAATAAAATTTCTACAAAAACCTTTGTAAAATTGGAGGATGGGACTCAAAATTAAAAACATACAAATGGGGCTTCCCTGGTGGCACAGTGGTTGAGAGTCCGCCTGCCGATGCAGGGGACACGGCTTCGTGCCCCGGGTCTGGGAAGATCCCACATGCTGCGGAGCCTGCGCGTCTGGAGCCTGTGCTCCGCAACGGGAGAGGCCACAACAGTGAGAGGCCCGTGTACCGCAAAAAAAAAACAAAACCATACAAACGATCATTATTTTCTTTAGTAACGTTTTTTTGGTTAAAACCCTAAAGTTCCAGTAGTGGGGCATATTACTTTGTGACAAGAACTCTTGGTAAATTAAAAAAAAAAAAAAAAAGTAATACTCTCTTTCTGATGATGACTGAAGAAAACACTGAAAATAATACCATTATCAACTTCTATCTAATTTAGGAGAAAGTTGAAAAATACAAATTCTACTACTGTTTATCTAGTGTCTAACTCTGCATGGTTGACATTTTTCAAAGAAGAATGGACAGAAGATTAGAAATTTGCCTCTCTCTTCAGTTAGAAAAATGTTGTGATAAACAGTCACATAATATAGAAAAGGCATTTTAGAAGAAATCTGTGGGTGGTTTCCACGCTTTGTTAATGTTCTTTGACATGAAACTTAGGTAAGAACATATTTAAGCTGTTTATCAGTCAGGTAGAATTAGTTTTCACATATCTCTTTCCACATAGAGCATTTGCAGCAAGGTGAAGATTAAAATAGAGTTAAGAGAAATTTTAAAGGTGGAAGAAATAAGCAATAAAATAGGTATAAATTCCAAGTTAACAGACAAGCAAACATATTTTTACTACTCCTAAAGGGATAAGGTTGAAAATGCTGTCTATGAAATTATGCACATTTAGTAAGTCAAGTTGGGGAACATTTTCTGGTAAGATGTTTCCTTGAGTTCTCCACAGAGCTGAAGCATAATTCCAAATAAAATAAAAGCCTTTTGTGATTTCTAGATAAACTTGTCCACAGTGAACTGTGGTAATTGCTGAGAATTTTATAAAATCTGTTTTTCTCCTCATTTGTTCCCAGCGAATATACAGGGGTGCAATTTACTTAGGAACTCACTCAGATCAAATGAATCCAAGGTTTAATAATCTGTAGTCTAATCATATGATGACATGCTGTTTTCTTAATTGATATTAAAGTGAAGAAAAATATTTTATCATGTCTAATACTCAAAAATGACCATATGGAAATGCTTGCAATTCTCCAGAAAAGCCATTCTGTCTCTCACCTCTGAGTTTTCAATATTGCATAGCAGTGTGCCTGGAATCACATATACACATGGAGACACACCCTCACACATATATGTGTATATTTATGCATACATATATGTGCATAGGTACTCTACATATATATCTTTTAGTAAATGTATTTATTTGTAAAGTACCTATTAGAATCCTGACATCAAATATGCCCATCAAGTTGTTTTTGAGAATATGTGCAACCATCACAAACTAAGTAAACAACTTCAGTGGGAGAATCATAGGTTTAACAACATGAAATCTTCAGGAAAAAAAGGCAATTTATAAGTTGCTACAGTACTTTATGATTATTAACCATGGAACATCCCTTGTAAATGATGAGAAGTATAAACTTTGCATTAGTGTAAAAGAATACATAAAAAAGAAATAATATTGAGAGGACTTCTTTACTTTTTAATTTTTTATAAATTTTACTTATATATTTATTTTGGGCTGTGTTGGGTCCTCGTTGCTGCGCGCGGTTTTTCTCTAGTTGCGGCGAGTGGGGGCTACTCTTCATTGCGGTGCGCGGGCTTCTCATTGCGGTGGCTTCTCTTGTTGCGGAGCATGGCTCTAGGCGCGCGGGCTTCAGTAGTTGTGGCTCGTGGGCTCTAGAGCACAGGCTCAGTAGTTGTGGCGCACGGGCTCAGTTGCTCTGTGGCATGTGGGATCTTCCCGGACCAGGGCGCAAACCCATGTCCCCTGCACTGGCAGGCAGATTCTTAGCCACTGCGCCACCAGGGAAGTCCCGGGAGGACTTAAGACACATATCTAAAAATAAAATATATTCACTTCTGAACTATGAAAGAAGCTAATGAAAGAAGCAACACAAACTTGCAAAGAATCTAGAAACCCTTCCAGCCTTTGGAATGCATTATAACACTTTATTGGCACTGATTTATGTTATAACTACATCTTAAATATTACACTGGCTAACAGTATTCTACATTCTCTGAGCACACAGAATCTGACTAGAAATGTGCTGAATAGAAGGAAGAATTAAGCTTGTGAATCAGAGCTAATGTGTTTATTTGGATGGATAAATAGTATAAAGGAAACAAAGATTTGAATTCAATGAAAACATTATTTTTTTTGGAAAGAGGAAAGTGTCATACATGGGACTCAAGATTTAAGACCTGGCACTAAAGTCAGTGAGTAAGGAAAGAGCACATATGGTCAAATTTTCTCTGAAAAGCTCTGAACTGCTTATAAAGTAGTACTGTACTTTTTCGCAAGACCATTACTCCAGGGCATATGTTCATTTGAGAAAAATGATGAATAGAATCCCCCCTACTATTAAAATAATTTTTTCCTTTGACATGCTCACACAGTTGAATTTATGTAAATATTATATGCTACAACCCCAATGAATTAATTAGCAAATGTTAATTAAACTATTTAAGTAGAGAGAAAATTGAAAACATTGCCTTAGAGAGAAACAATCTGAGAATTTCTAGAAATTACCCATGTGAATACAAACTCTAAGAATTTTTGCTAAAAACTTTAAGAACAGTATGTTTCTAATGAGACTTTCAGCTTATGCAGGAAACGTAAGGAGACCAAATTCCTACAATTTGAGCACTAGGGCCAAAGAAATTATGTTCTCCAATTGTGTTTACTACTGAATACACAGCCACCACCACCCCCCCCCCGCCAATCAGCATGTTTGGGTAACTTTGCCATGACAGATGAAAACTTGAGTTTAAGCATTTTTACTGTAATAAGATCTTAAAACAGTTGGCTTTTCTTTTTTTACCGGAGAGTGTGCTAAGAAAAAGTTGCGGGTTTTTGGGGGGTTTTTTTGCTTTAAAAAGGCAGCTTAGAATTTCTTATATAGCATTATACAATACAGAAGAAAACACATCCTTTTCAGACTCCAAACCAGGAGAATGCTCAAAAAACTTGTTATTGCTTGCATTGCAAAATAACCGTTCATTGTAATTACTTTAATGCAATAGGCTATCCAAACTGTCTTAATAAAAGTTATAGACTCACTTACTTTTAAAAGATCACCAAATATAACTCTCTCATTTTCACATAGGAAAACCTGAGACGCAAATTTATTCACAGATCCAGTTGCAGGCAGATCTAGGTTAAGAATTCGGGTGCAATACATCCATCCTTTTCTGTAAATCTTTCTTTCCCCCAAGGTTAAAGGGCTGTCAGTGAGACAACTAACGGATGATTGATTTTGAGCAGATAGGTTCAAATATACTGTTTCCTATATTGATGTCATTCTATATACAGCTTTTCTCATGTACACACCATTCTCTGTCCTGAGAAAATGCTATTCCTTAACTACTGATGTAAGGAAAACAAGAAAATTCACCCTCATTGAAACAAAAAACGCCCAACAACCATAAACAAAAGGACCATTAAACTGGCTACAGGGAGAACTCAGATTATAGTTGAAAAAAACTCAAACACATCCTGACCTATGAATTTCCTAATTCTTAAATAAGACAGAACTAACTCATGATATCCAGATTACTCCCTTGAAAAGGCAGCAGCAGGTAAACAAACACGGAATCTCCGACACTGGATTTGTGGTGCAATCTACTTGCTAATAAAAAAAAAAATGGTCTTTTCTAAGTAAACACGAGAAAGCACTCAGGGAAATAGTCTTTTCTCCCTTTGGAGGTAGACCAGACTGCATAACAATGAGTCAACTCTAACAAAGGGGTAGGCTCAGAAGCAGAGGCTTCCCCTTTAAGAAGGCTGACTATTTCAGTTTACCTTGACTTCCTTCAGAAATGTCACAGAAGAAACAACAATAAAAAGGATAAATCTATGCAATCAGGAAAGCTAAAAAGCTGAGATGACCAGAATGCTGAAGAACATCTGGAAGACATAAAGCACATGGGCTAAAAATCCACTAGTATAGAGGGAGTTACAACACAATATTAGTAAAAGAAAACTTAAAACAAATAAGTTTCCTCAGGGGAACTCCAGAATAAATGTAAGATCTAAAGTAGCAGCAGAACAGGGAACTCCCTGGAGGTCCAGTGATTAGGACTCCGAGCTCTCACTGCCGAAGGGCCGGGTTTGATTCTTGGTCAGGGAACTAAAAATCCCACAAAAAAGCCGCAGGGCACAGCCAAAAGAAAAAAGTATCAGCAGGACAATGATCACAGAGAAGACAAAGAAAATGAATGGTAGAAAAGCATACCAATCTCCAACGCTGAATACTCAGTAGCTCCATTTATCCCAACTGAAAGCAACAATTATAGCTATGTATAAAATGAGAATTTCTTATACAAGAAATTCAGAAGAAACTTGGAGTAGATACTGAGGTCTGAGAAGGGGAGGTGGTGCGCCAGATAACTTTCTGGCCCTCTTAAGAGAGGAGATCTTATTCTCAAAGTGCAAGGTTTTATTTATTCCACTTTAACTACCCTCCAAAATGGCCCCCAATGGTTCTCATCTTCTAGTATTCATTTCCTTGAGTAATCCCCTATCACACTATTGAGCTGGCTAGTATAACCAACACGTTATTGTGGTAATAATGGAGTGTGACTTCTGAGGATAGAAAATTTGACTTCCTCTGGACCACCTGCTCTGGGTGAAGCCACCTGTCATGTAGGGAAGACAGTCAGGCAACACTATGAAGAGGTCCACATCATAAGGAACTGAGGACTCTTGCCAGGAGTAAGTAGTAACTTGCCAACCATATGAGTGAACCAGTTTAGATGCAGATTCTCCAGCTCCTGTCAAGCCTTCAGATGACGGCAACTCCAGCTAATATCTTGACCGTAACCCATGAGAGACCAAGAGCCACAACCGTCTATCTAAGCTGCCCCTGAATTCCTGACCCACAGAAACTGTGTGAGAAAATAAATGTTGTTTTAAGCAACTACTGGTTGCACCTGTTTTGGAGTAGTTTGCTACATAGCAACAAATAACTAATATACCCTCCTTCAGAATTTATTTAAAAAATAAAAGTACTGATAATCCAATTATTGATATTGAGAAATACTGTAAACTTCCTGTTTAAAAAAAAAAGAAAAACAAAACCGCAAAAATATCACAAAATCTAGAGAATGTGACCAAGGTAAAATTTAGAGAAAAATGTATGGTATTTGTGAGGTAATAAAAATATATATATTGGTCTCTGCCCCTGGTTTCTGGCACAGAGCTTCAGAAACTCTTGTAATTTCCTAAGTAATAAGAGCACCAGGAGCATTTTTTGTTCTAATATTTGGTTATTAAACTCAGTTCCTGACACAGGGATCCTAAAACCCTTGTGATTTCCTTGGTGATAAGAGTGCCTTTTGTTCTAATGAGGCGACTTTCAGTGGGCTCCTGGATGGGTCCTGAATGAGGGCTAGCCAGCAGAAAGAACAATACATAAGAAGCTTGGAATTTTTTAGCCTTGCCTCCCATTCTCTTGAGTAGGGAGAAAGGCTAAAAACGGAGTTAATGATTCATCATGCCTATGTAATGAAGCCTCCTCCATAAAAATCCCCCAAGTATTGGTTTTGAAGAACTTCTGGGTTGGTGAACGTGTGGAGATTTGGGGAGAGTAGCACCCACTCTGAGACGTACGGTCTCAGAGCTCCACTTCCCCATAACCTGCCATACACATCTCTTCCAAATGACTATTCCTGAGTTATATCCTTTCATAATAAACTGCTCATCTAGTAAGTAAAATGTTTCTCTGAATTCTATGAGCCACTCAGGCAAATTAATCAAGCCTAAGGGTGTGTGTGGGGGGGGGGTTGTCATTGGAACCTCTGAACTATAGTGGGTTGATCAGAAGCACAGGTGACAACCTTGACTTGCAACTGGCATCTGAAGAGGCTGGGGGTGTCTTGTAAGACTGACTCATTAACCTGTGGAATCTGATGCTACCTCTGGGTAAAAAGTGTCAGAATTAAGTTGAATTGTAGGACACTCACCTGGTGTCTGAGAAGTGCTTGGTGGTATGGGAAAACCTGCCCTCCCCACAACCCTAGGCTGAAACTGGGTGCAGAACTGTACAGTATTAAACAAACTTATTATTAAAGACGAAAATAAATATGTAATTTGCAACAAGTAACTTACATAGAAAATTAAGTAAATCGAAAGACTGCATAACAGAAAATAAGGATCAAAGCACAAAATTGAAGAAATAATTACTAATAAATAGTAAGGAAAGTAGAGGCAGAAAACCTGAACAAATTAGTTATCACAAAAGAAATGGAAAGGGTACTCAAAACTAAGCCCCCAAATGGCTATAGACCAAGGTAGTTTGGGAAGATAATTTTTAACCTAAACACTCAAAACAGAAGTTCAAAAGGATTTAAACAGTTCCAATATCTAGAAAAAAAGATATAGGCCTTCTAACTTTATTCTACATACCTGATATAATCTTTGTAAATAAAACTGGACAGAAGGTAAAAAATTTTTACAGATAAAGCTCACACAGAATTCATAAAGAGAAACAGAGACTCTGCCTCAAATATTAGCAAATATAATATGTAAATAAGAAAGTGCATCTTTTAGATTGCTAGAAACCTGGTTCTTTAATTTGAAATAGGATAGGTATCAAAAATCCATTGTAAACAGTGTTGCAAATAAAATCATGAATAATATGTTCACTACTACTAATACTTAACAGCATTCTAGAGAAAACAAGCAACAACAAAAACTCACTAACCCAATTTTAAGTGGTTCCATATATGAGTTTAAACACTACCGCTCTTCCCAATAAAAGTTGGACTGTAAGATTCCTTCAAACTGAAAAATGCTCAATTTAAGTTACCAAACTATCAATTCAACCATTGAAACAACATGTTTATATTTACTTTGTTAAAGTATTATGCTTATTGATGAAAATATACAAATTTATTAATCAGTTTATTGTATTACATAATTAAGCACCTGTAAGCAGCTCCTGTTTCAGTGATTAATGAATGCAGTATAACAATATTGAGGTAGTAAACTGGAAAGTTGCACTGTTTAACATTCCACTGCCTTATTAGCTATCACTGATGAGTGGCAAAATCATTAAGCAATATTCTGATGTTAATACAAAATAACTTAGAAAAATAAAAAATAAATCTCAACTTTAAAATGCAGTTCTTTATTAAAACTAAATGAAAAATGATTAAATGAGATATCATTTTTGGCATACGGAAGTAAAGTGTTTTGTTTCAGTTGGGACAATACTTGGGGTTGGTGAAGTTGTGGTTAATGAAACTAACACACAATAATGGTACAAACACACAGTACTAGAAGCCACAATTTTACTGCCTTCCATTCAGCAATTCCACTTTCAGAATTTTACTCAAAAGAAATAATCACAGATATGTACAAATACTTAGCTGAAAGGATGTTTAATATAGCTCTGGTTATAAAAAGAAAAAATTAAATATCCAGTACCAGGAAATTAGTTAACCAAGTCACAATACAAACACAATGAAAGCCAATTACTCTTCAACTAAAGTCCTGGTGAATTTGGTTAAAAAAAAAAAATACCATTTTTTTGTCCAAAAAGGATCAAGGCTTTCTGTCTGGCATGTAAAGAGCTTAGAGGTTGATACTCTTGTCCTCACAAGAAAAAAACTGAATTAAAAAACAACTCTCCCTTAATCCCTAAAAGGAATGAAGTCATAGGGCAAACTGTTTCCTCTAAAATTAGAGACACACAGGCAGATATAGAGAATCACAGTTTATTGGAGCAGAAGCCTGGAAACAGAAATTACTTTGAAGCCAGTTCCAAGGTATGAAAACTTAAAATGTAATTGACAAACTGCTAGAGACTCAATGTAGACAAGTTTAAGTTAAAAACTCCAAGAGGGCCCAGGCTTAGGGAAGCCTCCCAACTTTCCTGAATTTTACCTCCAGGAACCTCACTAGGTTCTCAGAGAAAGCCAGAGAAAAGTCTCCTCCTGCTTCAATAGGGGTAAGGGAAAAGTACCCATACTGAAATACATCCAAGACCATTCTGTCCTCCTTAACAGGGCTTGCCCTGAAAGGAAACTCTTTTACCAGAGCGTAACTGACCTGAGGAAAAGAAATATACAACTCTAGCTCCTTCTAGCCTTCCTGACTCACCTAAAAAGGGTAATGTGTGTGTGTTGGAGAATGGGGGGAGGGAGCTGACAAGCACCTGTGAAAGTCACATCCCAGGCACACAGGCTCTCTCACAAATATAAAACAAAACCAAGACCAAATCAAAGAAACATGGAATGTTTCCCCTCCCCTCACATCTTACCATATGATAGGGCTTGGGTATTTTAACTGGGGATTACAACTAAAAGAACAACTCTCAGATCTTATTTAAGAAATTGCTAAAGAAATTCAAAGAAAAGAGTGGAGACAAAAGTAAGGACACTAAAAGAAATTTTAGCTTCTGACACATACAGGTACAGTAAACAATAAACACAGTCTACCTCTGAGATAAAGGAACATAAAATATCACACTAAAGACTTACCTCAGTTCTTTATATCTAGTTCATCATGTCTGGCTCTCAACAAAAAAATTACAAGGCATAATAAAAGGAGAAAAACACACAGTTTGAAGAGAAGAGACAGAATGAGATTCAGATATGGCAGAGAATTTGGAATTAATAGACTGGGAATTTAAAACAACTATGACTAATATGCTAAGGGATCTAATGGAAAAAGCAGACAACCTGCAATTACAGATGGGCAATGTAACAAGCAAAGAATGAATCAAAAGGAAATGCCAGAAATAGAAAACAGTGGCACAGAAATAAAGAATACCATTGATATGCTTAACAATGTAGAAGTGATGAGAGAAAATGTTACAAGGGATAGGAGGAACTGGAAATACTGTTATATGATACTTGTACTACCCGATAAATGGTATAGTGTTATTTGAAAGTGGACTTGCATTGCTTATAAGTGTATACTACAAATACTACAGCAACCACTAAAAGAAGTTTTTAAAAAGTATAATTTATAGCCTGAAAGAGGAAAAGAACCCAAATATAAAATGCCTGGTTAAAACCAGAGAAGGCAGGGGAAGGAAAAAAAAAAAAAAAACAAGAGTAGAGACAAAAAAGAAACAAAGAACAATGAAACAAAAGAAAATGTACAGAAATGGAAGAAGACATACACTAATCCAAAGAAAGTTTAAGTAGCTATGTTAATTTCACACAGAGCAAATTTCAGAGCAAGAAGAAGTATTGGGAATAAAGAGGGCATTACATATTGATAAAGGAATTAACTCTCCAATAAAGTAATACACATTCTTCTCAAGTTCACAAGTCACATTTACCAAGATAGACCACATTCTGGGCCATAAAACACACCTAAAATCTGGAAGACTACAAATCATATTAAAGTATGCTCTAATACCATAATGGAATTAAACTAGGAATAAATAATAAAAAGATAACTAGAAAATCCTACAATACAGAGATTAAAAGTCAAATAAGAAAAATCAAAAATCAAAAATTATGAATGACAGTGCTGGTTTTTTTTGCGGGTTTGGAGCCATTCCAGATGCTTTAGGCTGCTGGATGTCTGAACACTGGATAACTGAGGCATTTCTATACATGGAATATCTGTGTTTTAGAGCACTCTGCTGCAGGAGACTACCGCCTGCATACCCAAAGGATGACCTGTTCTGCACAGGCCTCATGAGCTCTGGCAAGATCAGTCTGCCATCCAAGCTCTGCAGTGAAAGCCCTGACAGCCTAGTGTCCACTATGGGTTTTAAAAGCAGTGCCATTCCAGAATGCCATCTCGAATGTGAAAGAACTTGGAGAAGAGAGCAGCCAAGATGGCAGAGTAGAAAGACCACAAGCTCACCTCCTCTCACGAGAACACCAAAATTACACTATCTGCAGAACAACCATGGATGAAAAAGACTGGAACCTGCCAAAAAGTATCTTCTACAGCTAAAAACATAAAGAAGGAACCACAGTAAGATGGGTAGGAAGGGCAGACTTGTGATATAATCAAATCCCATTCCCCCAAGGTCAGTGACCCACAAAATAGAGAATAATTATAATGCACAGCTTCTCCCACAGGCATGAGAGCTCTGGGCCCCATGTCAGGCTCCCCAGCCCAGGGGCTCCAGCACCAGGAAGATGAGTCCCAAGAGCATTCGGCTTTGAAGGCAAGCAGGCTTAACTGCAGGAGCCCCACAGGGCTGGGAAAAATAGAGATTTCACTCTTGAAAGGGGCACACAAATGTGCACTGGGATTCAGCACAAAAGCAGTAATTTGATAGCAGCCAGGGCCAGACCTACTTTCTGGTCTTGAAGAGTCTCCCGGAGAGGCGGCTGCAGCTCACCCCGGGACACAAACACTGGTGGCTGACATATTTGGGAACGTCTAACCATATGAACAAGCTGCCAGCAGCTGCCTTGTTCACTCATTAGCACCAACACCTGGCCTCACCCAACAGCCTGTAGTGATGGACCACCTCAGGCCAAACAACTAACTGGGTGGGGGATGCAACCCCCACCCCCACCCCCGCCCATCAGCAGACAGGATGCCTAAAGACTTCCTGAGCCCACAGCTGCCCGTAGACAACTCTCTAGACACAGCCCTGCCCACCAGAGGGCCAAGACACAGCTCCACCCACTAATGGGCAGGCATGGCCTTTCCCTTTTCCTTTCCAGGAAGCCTGCCCTAGCCTCTGGACCAGATTTACCCAGCAGGGAGCAGACACCAGAAAACTATAATCCTGAAGCCTGTGGACACAGGCCACCCACAGCAGGCCAGACCCTACCCTGGGACCAGATGGGCCCTGGTCCTGTCTACTAGCAGGCGAATGGAAGCTTTGGGACACTCCAGACTCCATACTCAACTGTGTCAGGAACACCCCCCACCCCCCAAACAATGATCTGAAATGAGCTCTGGACCTCAGGGCCTGCAGCCAGATTCCAGGAACCAGCTCTGCCTGCCAGTAGTCTAGCACTAACCTCAGATCTGGCTCCACCTCCCAGGGGGTGGGCAACAGTCCCAGAGTCTTGGGGACCCTGATTCTACCCAGCAGAGCCAGTACTAGCCCTGGGGTTCCCTAGGGTTCTTCAACCAGCCACCTTGTGACCAGGTCCCACTAAACAGCAGCCAGCAGCATCCAAACAAGGTAGAGTGTGGCACCCAACCGGACTAGGGGGCAACCAAGCCTACCAGACCACCTACATAGTCAACCTGCCACAACAGAAGGACCCACGCAGCCCTCTTACGGGAAAACCCTAGAGCATATAGCTTGGGTGATGAAAGGGCAGTGCACTGCTGGGAGACATAGGATGTCTCCTACAGAAGGCCACTTCTCCAAGATTAAATACATAACAACCTGACACACACATAAAAATACAAAAAGCAACTCAGAAAAATGAGGTAGCAGAAAACTATGTTCCAGATGCAGGGAATAAGCTAAAACCCCAGAAAAATAACTAAGTGAAGTGGAGACAGACAATATAACTGAGAAAGAATTCAGAGTAATGATCATAAAGATGAAAAAACTCGGGAGAAGAACAGAGGCACAGAGCGAGAAGTTAGAAGTTTTTAACAAAAAGTTAGAAAACATAAAGAACAACCAGAGATGAAAAATACAATAACTAAAATGAAAAATACATTAGAAGAAATCAACAGTAGATTAAATGATACACAGGAACGGATCAGTGAGCTGGAAGACAGAGTAGTGGAAATCACTGCTGCTTAACAAAAAAAAAAAAAGAAAAGAAAAGAAACGAGGACAGTTTAAGATACCTCTGCGACAACATCAAGTGCACTAGTATTTGCAGTATAGGTGTCCCAGAATGAGAAGAAAGAGAGAAAGGGCCTGAGAAAATATTTTAAGAGATAATAGCTGAAAATTTCCCTAACCTGGGAAAGGAAACAGTCACCCAAGTCCAAGTAGCACAGACTCCCATACAGGATTAACTCTAAGAAGAACAGACCAAGATACATTGTAAACAAAATGACAAAAATTAAAGATAAAGAGAGAATAGGAAAAAAAAAAAGAGAGAGAGAGAATAGGGACTTCCTTGGTGGTCCAGTGGCTAAGACTCCATGCTCCCAATGCAGGGGGCCCAGTGTTCGATCCTTGGTCAGGGAAATAGATCCCACATGCCACAACTAAGAGTTCTCATGCTGCAACTAAAGATCCTGCATGCCACAACTAAAGATTCCGCACACGGCAACGAAGATCCCACATGCTGCAACTAAGACGTGATGCAGCCAAACAAATAAACAAATACATACTAAAAATATATATATAGAGAGAAAATATTAAAAGCAACAAGGGAAAAGCAACAAATAATATACAAAGAAATTCCCATATGGCTATCAGCTGACTTTTCAGCAGACACTCGGCAGGCCGAAAGGCATGATAAATTCAAAGTGATGAAAAAGAAAAACCTACAACTAAGAATACTCTACCCAGCAAGTCTCTCATTCAATTTGATGGAGAAATTAAAAGCTTTACAGAAAAGCAAAAGCAAAAGCTAAAAGAATTCAGCACCACCAGTTTTACAACAAATGTTAAAGGAACTTCTCTAGGCAAAAAGAAAAGGCCACAACTAGAAACAAGAAAACTATGAAATGAAATAGCTCACTGGGAAAGGCATACATACAGTAAAGATAGAAAATCATCCACACACAAAGCTACTAGGAAGTTCAAAAGACAAAAGTAGTAGAAACATCCATATTCACAATAAACAGTTAAGGGATATATATACAGAACAATTAGATGTAAAATACAGTATCAAAAACAGTATACGTGAAGGAAAGAGAGTACAAAGACAGGGTTTTAAAATGGACTTGAGGAGGTCAACAACTTAAAACAATCATATATACATACATACACATATATATATGCGCTGTTAGACAAAACCCTCATGGTAATCTCAAACCAAAAATCTACAATATACACACAAAAAAAGAAAAAGGAATCCACACATAACACTAAAGATAGTCATCAAGTCACGAGAGAACAAAAGAAGGGGGAACAAAAAACCTATAACAAATCCAAAACAGTTAACAAAATGGCAATAAGAGCATACATATCTATAATTACCTTAAATGTAAACGGACTAAACACTCCAAGCAAAAGACAGAGTGGCTGAATGGATACAAAAACAAGATGCATGTATATGCTGCCTACGAAAGACTCATTTCACATCTAGAGACACATAAAGAATGAAAGTGAGGGGATGAAAAAAGTATTCCATGCAAACGGAAATCAAAAGAAAGTCGGAGTAGCAATACTTATATCAGACAAAATAGACGTTAAAACTAAAATAGGGCTTCCCTGGCGGCACAGTGGTTGGGAGTCCGCCTGCCGATGCAGGGGACGCGGGTTCGTGCCCCGGTCTGGGAGGATCCCATGTGCAGCGGGGCGGCTGGGCCTGTGGGCCGTGGCCACTGGGCCTGCGCGTCCGGAGCCTGTGTTCCGCGACGGGAGAGGCCACAACAGTGAGAGGCCCGTGTACCGCAAAAAAAAAAAATAAACTAAAATAAAGACTGTTACAAGAGACAAAGAAGAACACTACATAATGATCAAGGGATCAATCCAAGACATAACAATTGTAAATACATACGCACCCAACATAGGAGAACCTCAATAAATAAGGTAAATATTAACATAAAAGGAGAAATGAACAGTAACATAGTAATAGTAGAGGACTTTAACACCTCGCTTACATCAATGGACAGATCATCCAGATAGAAAATCAATAAAGAAACACAGGCCTTGAATAACACATTCAACCAAATGGACTGAATTAATATATAGACAGCATCCCATCCAAAAGCAGAATACATGCTTTTCAAGTGCACATAGAACATTGCCCTAGACAGATCACATGCTATGCCACAGAACAAGCCTTGGTAAATTTAAGAAAACTGAAATCATATCAAGTATCTTTTCTGATCACAATGCTATGAGACTAGAAATCAACTACAAGAAAAAAAACTGCAAAAAATAAACACATGGAGGCTAAACAATATGCCACTAAACAACCAATGGATCACTGAAGAAGACAAAGAGGACATCAAGAAATACCTAGATACAAATAAAAATGAATACACAAAGATCCAAACTTATGCAATGCAGCAAAAGCAGTTCTAAGAGGGAAGTTTATAGCAATACAAGCTTACCTTGGTATACAAGAAAAATGTCAAATAAACAACATAACTTTACACCTAAAGAAACTAGATAAAGAAGAACAAACAAATTCCAAAGTTAGTACAAGGAAATCATAAAGATCAGAGGAGAAATCAATGAAATAGAGACTAAAAAAATAGAAAAGATCAATGAAATTAAAAGCTGGTTGTGGGCTTCCCTGGTGGCACAGTGGTTGAGAGTCTGCCTGCCGATGCAGGGGACGCGGGTTCGTGCCCCGGTCCGGGAAGATCCCACATGCCGCCGAGTGGCTGGGCCCGTGAGCCATGGCCGCTGAGCCTGCACGTCCGGAGCCTGTGCTCCGCAACGGGAGAGGCCACAACAGTGAGAGGCCCGTGTACCGCAAAAAAATAAAATAAAATAAAATAAAGATGCGTTCTCTTAAAAAAAAAAAAAAAAAAAAAAAAGCTGGTTGTTTGAGAAGATAAACAAAATTGATAAACACCCAGCCTCACCAAGAAAAAGAGGGCCTAAATCAATAAATTCAGAAATAAAAAAAGTTACCACTGGCACCACAGAAATAGAAAAGACCCTAAGAGACTACTACAAGCAATTTTACGTCAATAAAATGAAAACAATCCCATTTACCATTGCATCAAAAAGAATAAAATATCTAGGAATAAACCTACCTAAGGAGGCAAAAGGCTTGTAATACCACAACTATAAAGACTCTGATGAAAGAAATTGAAGATGACACAAACAGATGGAAAGATATACCATGTTCTTGTATTGGAAGAATCAATATTGTTAAAATGACCATACTGCCCAAGGCAAGGTACAGATTAAGTGCAATCCCTATGGAATTATCAATGGTATTTTTCACAGAAGTAGAACAAATAATTTTAAACTTTGTACGGCGATACAAAAGCCCCCAAATAGCCAAAACAATCTTGAGAAAAAAGAACGGAGTTAGAAGAGTCATGCTCCCTGGCTTCAGACTATACTACAAAGCTACAGTAATCAAAACAGTACAGTCCTGGCACAAAAAGAGACAATAGATAAATGGAACAGGATAGAAAGCCCAGAAATAAACCCATGCACCTATGGTCAATTAATCTATGACAAAGGAGGCATGAATACACAATGGAGAAAATATAGTGTATGTATGTACACACACACACACACACACACAGGAATACTATTCAGCCATAAAAAGAATGAAATAATGCCATTTTCAGCAACATGAATGGACCTAGAGATTACCATACTAGGTGAAGTAAATCAGACAAGACAAATATCATATGATATCACTTATATGTGGATTCTAAAAAATGATACAAATGAACTTATTTACAAAACAGAAATAGACTCACAGACATAGAAAACAAACTTATGGTTACCAAAAGGAAAGGGGAGGGGGGAGGGATAAATTAGTAGGAGTTTGGGATTAGCAGATATAAACTGATAAACAATATAAACAATGATATAGATAAACATAAACAATGAGGTCCTATTGTATCACACAGGGAACTGTATTCAATATCCTGTAATAAATGGAAAAGAATATGTATATATATGTATATCTGAATCATTTTGTGGTACACCAGAAACTAACACAATGTTGTAAACCAACTATACTTCCATTTGAAAATAAAAGATATTGCAAGGATAGAGTCTCTTATTCCATTCTGCACCACGATTCTTATCTGTGTGATTCCTTATTGGCTTTCCAAAGTTTCTATGATAAACACACAGAAATAAAAACACATAAAAATAATTATACACAAAGAGTAAGTGGGATTTATTCCAGGTATGCAAAGTTAATTCAACATTCCTAAAGCAATTAATGTAATTTACAACATCAACAGGATAAAGAAGAAATATCTTCTTTGCAGAAAAAGCATTTGACAAAATCCAACATCCACTCATGATAAAGAATTTCAGCAAACTAGGACTATAAGGAACCTTTTTAACTCGGTAAAAAAAAAAAAAACTAAAAAACTCTATAGCTAACATGATTTTTAATACTAAGAAACTAGATGCTTTCCTACTAAGATCAAGAAGAATGTAAGAATCACCACTGCTAGTCAACATCATACAGTAAGACAAGAAAAGAAAAGAAAAGGTACACAGGAAGGAAAGAGTAAAAATGTCCCTGTTTGCAGATGGCATGATCATGTATGTAGAAAATCCCAAAGAATCTACACACACAATAGGTACTATTGGAATCAATAAGGTATTGAAGCAAGGGTGCAGGTTTTATATATATATATATAT
>NW_020837946.1:81418844-81569033 GCF_003676395.1 Aethalodelphis obliquidens | reverse complement strand
TAATACCATTTACATTAGTATCAAAAAAAAAAAAGCCCCACAAAAAATGTATGCATAAATCTAACAAAATACGTATATGATCTATATGAGGTAACTATAAAACTATGGTGAAAGAAATTAAAGAGGATCTAAATAAATGGAGAGATATTCCATGTATATGGATAGGAAGACTCAATAGTGTTAAGATGTCAGTTCTTCCAATCCTGACTTACAGATTCAATGCAATCCCAATCAAAATTATAGTAAGTTATTTTAAAGTTTACATGAAAAGGCAGAAGACAGAACAGCCAATACAATACTGAACAGGAACAAAGCTGGAGGTCAGAATCTACCCCACTTCAAGACTTACTATTAAGATAACAGATAATAATACAGTGTGGTAATGGGGAAAGAACAGACAAACAAATCAATGGAACAGAGTAGAGAGCTCAGATATAGACCCACATAAATATAGTCAACTAATTTGTGACAAAGAAGCAAAAGCAATTTAAAAGAGAAAGAAGTCGTTCTCTGCTTCTCAACAAATGGTGTGGGAACAACTAGACACCTGCAGGCAAAAAAAATGAGTTGACATACACCTTATACTTTTCATGCAAAATGGATCAGAGACCTATACGTAAAACACAAAACTATAAGACTTCTAAAAAGGAACACAGGAAAAATGTAGGTGCCCTTGGGTTTGGCAATGAATTTTTGGATACAACACCAAAAGTATGAACCATGAAAGGAAATGTGATAAAATGGACTTTATTTAAAGTAAAATTTTCTGTTCTGCAAAAGACACCATTAAGAGAATGAAGACAAGCCACAAACTGAGAAAAAATATTTGCAAAACACATATCTGATAAAAGATTGGTATCCAAAATATACGAAGGACTCTTAAAACTCAACTATAAGAAAATAAGCAATCCAGCTTAAAAATGTACAAAAGATCTGGACACGAAACTCAACAAATAAGACATACAGATTGCAAATGAGCCTAAGAAAAGATGTTCAGGGGCCTCCCTGGTGGAGTCCGCCTGCCGATGCAGGGGGACACGGGTTCGTGCCCCGCTCCAGGAAGATCCCACATGCTGCGGAGCGGCTGGGCCCGTGAGCCATGGCCGCTGAGCCTGCGCGTCCAGAGCCTGTGCTCCCCAATGGGAGAGGCCACAACAGTGAGAGGCCCGTGTACCACACACACACAAAAAAGTTCAATACCATGTATCACTAGGGAATTGCACATTAAAACAACAATCTATAACCATTAGAATGGCTAAATCCAAAACAATGACAAGACCAGTGCTGATGAGGACATGGAGTAATTACAACTCTGATTTATTGCTGACTGGAGTGCAAAATGGTAAGTATATGGACTTTGGTAGACAGGTGAGCAGTTTCTTACAAAACTAAATGTACTCTTACACATAATCCAGCAATCATGCACCTTGGTATTTACCCAAGTGAACTGAAGACTTACCTCCACACAAAGACCTGCATCTGAATGTTTATGACAACTTCATTCATAATTGCCAAAACTTCGAAGCAACCAAGGTGCCTTTCATTAGGTATATGGATAAACAAACTGTGATACATCCATAAGATGAAATATTCAGCGCTAAAAAGAAATGAGCTATCAGGCCATGAAGAGAAATGGAGGAAACTTACAGGCATATTGCTAAGGGAAAAAGCAAATCTGAAAGGGGCACACACTGTATGATTCTAACCATATGACAATTTGGAAAAAGCAAAACTATGGAGATAATGAAAAATCAGTGATTGCCAAGAGTTCAAGGCATGCATGGGAGCATAGAGCATAGGGGACTTTGGAGCAGTTAAACTATTCTGTATGATGCTGTCATTGTGGATATATGTCATTATACATTTGTCAAAACCCATAATGTTCAATTCAAAGAGTGAACCTTAATGTAAACTATACACTTTGATTAAAATAATGCATCAATACTGGTTCATCAATTGCAACAAATGTACCACACTAAGGCAAAATGTTAATAAGGGAAACTAGGTTAATAGTAAGAGGTGAGTGTGGATATATAGCAATTCATTGTACTATACATTCAATTTTTCTGGAAAACAAACAAATGGAAAAAACCCCACATCCATTAAAAAATTACAAAGAAAAAAAAAAAAAAGGCACAAAGGCACAATTTGTGAAAACACCAGGTAGGAATACAAGCTTATAGAAGATTTGTGAAAATGAAATGTAAGCACAAAAGATAATCAGTTCAAGTCAGTAAGACAGACAATCTATAAAATGAAGTAAAAAAATAAAATGTATGGGCAAAATCTGCTTTAGCAGATTGTGACCCTACAGAAATATTTGTAAAACAATGGACGGTAATTCAAGGGGAATGTTAGCTACTTTAAAGCTACTTTAAAATTAATTCATCTGTTTGTTGTTGTTTTTAAAGAAATCAGATGCTTTAAGAACATTTATATAGGGAATGAGAAAACTTTTTATATTTTATTTTCTCTTGTCAACACTGATCATGGCATTATTCAGGAACATAGCTCACAGAGGCTGGCAGATATCTGCAATATAAAGCAAATAAGCATCATATTATTTTATACAAGTACTTAATACATCGGAAAGATGCTAGCTACATGTTATTTCTTTTAAAAGAATACAACAAAATTTTATGATCCAGCTTTGTTAATAAATGTACAGAAACATAGGTAAAAAACACTAAAATTACATATATCAACATCTTAACAGATTTATAGGTGTAGGGATTATAGGTAATTTTCATTTTTTCTGATCATTTTTACACTGAATGTATATTACTTTTTGGTAACTTACAAAATAATTATCTTGTGTATTTAAATTAAATAATGTATCTTATAATTTGAGTGTACAGAATAATCAGTGCTAACTGTGACAATAAAAAACTTTTAAAATGTATGTCACATATATAAAACTTATTTCAACATAAAATTTTAAATACATTAGGCCCATGAGACATTGCATCAGAGTGGTGCTATAACACAACTGGACATGATACAAACCACCCAACTTTTAGAGAAAATATTTTTGGTATTTACTCATTATAAAGTAAGTTGACCCAGACATATACCAGACTAGAAATGATTGTGTTGAGAACAATATAAGTTGACGTTTCTGGGTCATCTACATAAAAATATGTATATTTTTTAAATTGCAGAAAGATGAAAGCCCTAAGGAAATGTGAAAATGTGCATATGTGTGCCAAAAGAAAAGCTAACACACTTAGAATTTTAATCTTGCCAAGTCTGACTTCAACCTTTCAGTCAAAATGTCATACTAAATTCCAATTCCAATATTAATCAAGGAAGCAGTATAAAATATAAAAGACTAAGATTTTGTTGTGTTTTTATGGAGGTGAGGAGGGAGAAAGAGAAGAATGTGAGATTAAGGAGAAAAAAATTAGGAAAAACTAACAACCCCAACAAATGCTTGCTTGAAGATAAGCATTTAAGGCAGATTGGGACTGAAAAGGGGGAAACAAATTGAAATAAAAGGATGGGGAACAACTGTCTGTTCCATACTTCATCTACCTCCTAGTTTATAATGGTCAACTCACATTTTATTTTCCCATTAAAGCATTAGTAAAATATACAAAGCTATCCAGACTCATCAGCCAATTCTGTTCAAATAAGATGAACACAGAACATCAAGGTCACTTAATAACCAGTATTTTAATTTCGGCTAGAATTCATTGACAAAGCCATCTCCAAAAGACCTGCAGTGCTAAAATGGTTAAAATTAAACAGAACCTCTATGCCACTCCATCAGAACACAAAGCGGGTCTATAATGAATCCCCAATTCCCTCTGTTACATATTTGCATGCCATGGCTACAAACGAGGACGGATACAGGCGTGCCCTACCAGCAGCTCAGATATCATAAGGGCGTTGCCAAAATGATGAACAGCTCTTGGTAAAGTTCCCAACAAAACAAAGTACTACTTTCCCTCAAATTACTCAGTAATTGCATTTGTGGAAAATTTCAGTGTACGTTAAAACCCTGCAAAAATACTATGTGTTTATTTTAAAAATGGAGTACTAGGCTCAAATCATAACGTTCTTTTTTTTTTTAACCCATGTAAACATCCTGGGAGACGTGGGAAAGGCACGTGGGGGCACAGAGCCATTCTTCCTCATGCTGGACCACCCCAAGCACTGCAGGCAGTCTATCCTGGCCCCTGCCCTCTCTGGGACTGGCTGCCGTCCTTGGGACCAGAAATGCCCCACAAACACCCCGTAGGAGGCCGTCCCACCTCCATTAGAAACCACAGACCTAAGGTGAATAAAGGATTGTTTGAGGAACATTTTAGATTTTAACAGCAGAAACACATCCCCCAAAACAGAATTAGTAGACTATTATGTGTTCATTCCTAAACCATTCAATGCAAAAATATTTTCAATTTCTTTAAACAATTCGTGGCCAACTTGTGGTTAAAAATAACACAACCCCACAAAGATATATTCAGATACACAGTCCTCTGCTGATGTTTTGTGACTATAGTTTCACTACAAAGAAAGCATTTCAAATAATAGCTAAAGACTTGTCATATGGAAATAATATTTGCTTATTCCTGCCTAGGGCAGGAATATCTCTCTATATATAAATAAATATAAATAAATAAATATATATAAATATAAAAATAAATATATATATATAGAGAGAGAGAGACAGACAGACAGAGAGAGGGAGGGAGAGAGAGAGAGAGAGAGAGAGAATGTTGAGATTCCTGAGCTCTGCTTTCACCTGGTTCTCAGAGCACTGGAAATCAGGCTTATACCCTGGAGCAGGATTTCTCATGATAGGCAGTACTGACATTTTGAACTGGATAACTGTTGTGGGTGGCTGCCCTGTGCATCGTAGGATTTTCAACAGCACCTGCAGCACCTACCCACCTGTTTTCAGTAGGAACCCATTTTTAATAATCAAATGTGTCTCTTAGGCATTGCCAAATGACCCCTGGGGAGATCTTATTGCCACAGCTGAGAACCACTGACTTATAGGCAGACGACTGGAAAATCCTTCTTGTTGGACTCTTACTGGCCCAAGAGAAAAAGCTTCCAAATACCTAAAGAAAGTGATATCAGGGTTTTCCCCCCAAAATATGTCCCAGCCAAATCTTTACACAGTGAGAACCATCAATAGCTAGCAAACCCTAGCTAAGTTAAGAGAGACATGAAATAGGTTTCCAATGCCCCTTACATAAATTTGAACACAGAATCAAGGATCACAACAGAGCTGAGGAAAGCCTCTAAAATGAGACTAAAATATACCAACAGAAAGAATAACTTAGAAAACACAGAGCACGCAGGGAGAAATAAACCTCAAAACAAAACTTTAAATCCATAAAGAGAAAAAAAATACCAGAATGCTTTGGAAAAAAATACAAAGATCAAAAAAAGGTATTCAAAATTAAAAATATGATAAGAGAAACGCAAGTTTCAAGGCTTGAAAAATCAAGTAAATTTCCCGGAAAGTGAAAAGCAAAAGACTGGAAAAAGATGAAAAATGGGAGAAAAGAAACAGGTCCAGGAGTACAATATCTAATTGCAGTTACAAAAAACACAGAGGCAAGGAAATTACAGAAAATGTATCAGAAACTTTCTCAGAGCTGAGGCATACAGGTTGTCAAATTGAAAGAATACATGAAATGCACAGCAAAGTAGATATCTATAGACTCATAAGTCAACTCACATTACTGTGACATTTCAGAACACTGAGTAAAACAAAGAGAAGATTCTATAAGTTTCAGACAAAAAGGTTGTAGATGCTTCCATAGGGGAGAAGTAAAGTGCAGTGTTAAAAGTAAGAATGGCTTCAAACTTTATATCAAACACTACGAGTTCCTTCTCAAATCTGAAGAGAAACATTACCAATTTAGAATTCTACATCCAGTCAAACTAACAGGGTACAGTAAAGCCATTTACAGGAACATAATGCCTCACAACATTTGCCTCTAAAATACCCAATAATTTTTTGAAAAAAATGCTCACCCCCATTAATAACCAGGATCTGCAAATTAAAACAATAATCTAAAGCTACCTTCATCAGGTCGGCAAAAACAAAAAATATCAATTGTTATGAAAACTGTAGAAAAAAGGATTTATCATACATTGTTGGTGGGAGTCTAAATTTATATATTCGCTTTGGAAAGTTTGGCATAATCCACACTCTACAGAAATGCATGCTATGTACATGAAATGCATGTGTAAGAAAATTCACAGAAGCATTATTTCTAAGCACTAAAAACTGGACACAATCCAAATGTCCACAATACTACACTAGTTAAATTAATTGTGGTTTATTCATAAAAAGACTTACTACACTTACTATACTATAAACATTACCATACAACAATGAAAATATGTGAACTAAAGCTGTTAACAGGATTAAAAATTTCAACATGGGAGAAAAACTATACATAACATAATTCAATTACATATAGGTAGAAAACAGGCAAAATTAATGTATATTGTTTAGGAATGCTGACAAAGGTGGGTAAAAAATACTTGAAATAAAAGTAGGAAATCATTACCATAAAAATCCAGACAATCCCAATTAACCTTTGGGTGTGGTGAGGAGAGAGGAATGAATAAGAATGAATGGGGGGTGGGGAGAGGGTGCCAGCAATGTTCTAATTCTTCACTTTGGTGGTGATTACAGTGTTCACTTTATAATTATTCATTATACTGTACATCTACGATTTGTGCATTTTTGCACATTTTGTTCACTTTATTTCTATTCACTGCATATCTATGATCTGTACACTTTTTTGCACATTTAGTATTTTGCCATAAAAAAGATTTAAAAATTGTTATCTAAGGCACTTTTATGGCTCTGCTATAATTTTTTTCTGTTCTAAAGTGGCAAACATTTGGTTCCAATATAGACAAAACATTAAGGCACAGGAGTCTAGTTTTTATTCCATTTGACAACATTACTGCACACACTGAAAGTGGTAAAAGCACTAGTCAATGATGCATAGATAGAATCCACTGTCAAAACACACAAGAGAAATAAGTAGGAACTTTAACTGAGTACCCTAAAGGAACCACTACAGAATTAAATAATATCAACACAATAAACATGAGGAATTTCAGATTCTCGGTCTTAAAAGAAACTATATATGGGTCATAATCTTTCAAAGCACCTTTACAAAGGAAGATAATTGAAAGACTAGAATGGTTTTAGTTATGATTATATGGACTGAATGTGAAAAAGAAACGGTGTACTTTACTAAAAAAAAACTTTATTAATGAAAATCCATGAATCCTTTCTTAAATATTCTTAATTAACATGAGGGAAACTATTTCCAGCAAAAATAGTAGCATCTAGTTGAGAAACCAAAGGCTCTAAATCCGAGGCTAATAACCAAAGACACTTAAAATACCTTTTTAAAAAATCTGTTATCTACACTACAGAAAGGGAAACTTCGATGATGTCCCTTCTCTCTCAACCATGACACACACTATCAAGGGTTACACAATCTCACATGCCCTTCTGAGAACAGCCACAGGCGTTGTGTTGCGGCACCAAGGCAAGACAAGGAGAGAAGTTCCACTGAAGAACTCCCAGCTTGCTCCCTCCCCAAAGCCTCTCCAGAATTCCAGGGAGGTCAGCCAAGTAAGGGCTGCTGGTCCTCACACCCCATATAAACACTGCGTCTAATGCCAGAAGTTGTCAAAATTCACACAGCTTGTCTCTCTCCCTGGACAGGTGCCCCGCTCTGGGCTGAAGAAGCAGTCACCAGAGTCATCTAATGAGGCTCCTGAGATCCCATTCCTCTCTTACACCTGGACCATCACATTCCTCACCATCACCGGGGTGTAGTCACCACCTGCCACAGATCTACTCTCATCAGGACGCCAGACGCTCGTCAAGCATTCGTCGCCGGCTGGCTCACAGGGAAGCCACGAGACGGAAGGAGCCCGCCTAGTTTCTGGCCTGCCAGGCCTAGACAAGCCTGCCCCCCTTCCCGCATTCCCAGTCTCCACACCCTTCCGTCCTCCCCTTTTCGATTCGCCTTTCGCCACTGGCGCCCACGGCTTTCGTTCTGAGGCCTGCCTACGCCATGTTACCTCTCACGGAAAAGCCTGCCCTTACCAGGGCAGAGCAGGATTCTGGAGACAGCAGGAATCCCTTCACTTGCTCCTCTCGCCGCGTTCTCTATTCCGCTTCACCTGCTGCTGCCAACGTTACACCAAGACTCCCGGCATGCCCTGCGCAGGCACCGCCTCTCCCATCCCGCCCCCCCTCCCTCACAAACACGTGACCTCCTTTCGCCTCCGTCCACGCCCACTTCCGTTTCTCCACTTTCCCTTAGGGGTGGGGGAGGGGACTGGGGGTGTTAAAGAGTAGCGACTTCCTCCTACTCCCCGCCCCCGCCTCTCTACCCCCCACCCCCCACCCCGCTACAATGTCTTCCGGGTCGCGATCGCCTCGGAGCCTTCTGGGAAACCATCTCATTTCCTCCCCTCCCCCTCCTCCTGCCGTCAACCAACCAGCCTCCCGTCAGAGAGAGACATGCGCAGTGAGTGCCTCCCGTCTCTTCTACCCGAACCCCCCCTCCCCCCCCCAAGCAGAGAGACCCCAGCAGCAGCAGCAGCTGATGATGAAGAGAGAGGCAGTGGCAGAGGGGGGGCACCTTTTATTTCTATTTTTAAAGGCACAGGACACTAATTTTACCCCACTTCAACCTTGAATTGAGGGGGGTGGGGGGAAGGCGGCTGAGTTCCTTCCCCCACCCTCCAGCCCTGAGACCTGAGAGGGGGATTGAGCCTGAGAGAGAAGGAGAAGGAGTTTCTTCTTCTTCAAAAATCCCCCATCCACGACTCCTACCCCCTCACCCCTCCACTAGCCTCCCTCCCGAGCCCCCTCCATCCTCCTCCTCTTTGGCCGTGAAAGGAGAGAAAGAGACCAAAAGCCTCTTAGCAACACAGACCCTTCTCTGCTGCTGCTGCTGCTGCTGCTACTGCTGCTGCTGCTGCTGCTGCTGCTGCTGCTGCTACTGCTGCTGCTGCTTGGCCCTGGCTGGAGACATCTCACTACACCCGGGAGCAGCCACTTCCCCAGCTCTCCTCCTCCTTCGCCTCCTCCTCCTCCTCCACTCCCCCCCCTTTATTACCCTTTGTGTCATCCTCCACAGCTCCAGGGAAGGCACTCAAAAGTGGGGGGCAGGAAAGGTAAGTGTGTCTGTGGGGGCTTCATTGCCTTCCTCTGGCTCTGACTTTAACTCCGGGGCAACAGTAGCACCAAACCACATACGCAGTGGAGCTCCGGGGTGAGGAGGGGGTGGTGCTGGGGGGGCAGTGAAGGAGGGGCTGGAGTGGGGAGGGGTGTGTGAGGTGGGTGCCCATCCTGTCAGAGTAGGAAGGGCACTTTTTATTTTTATTTGCTGTTGTCAAAAGTGGTTTCTCTCCTCTAGCTAACATCTGATTGTGTCTTGCTCCAGTGGGGGAGAATACAAAAACAACCCCCTCCTTCCTCCAATGAGGCGCCAGGGAAAGAGACAGAAAGAGGCACACTTTCTAGATGTCACTTTAAAAAAAGCATTTGGAGAGCTTTTTTCCTTTTTCCCTAGGAAAAGCTCCACTGCATTTGTTTCTGAGTGGGAAAATGTCGGGATCTGGATTGTATCGGAACTGCTTATCCATTTGTAGACCTGAGTGTTTTACCCGTTTTGGTTCTGTGTGATTTGGATATTGACTTCAGTGTTGGAACAGACTTGATTGGTTTTTGCTTTCTGGGTTTAATTTTCCTTTTTTTCGTTTTGTCTGACTTGCATAGAAAATTTCAAATTTTTGGTTGATAGAGGCCTTTGGTTAGGTTTTGACTTGTATTATTGCTTTTTTTGTTAAATGTTTGTTTCATATATCAGCATATAAAGTTCAAAGCTTAAAATGCTTAAAGTTTTAATACCACTGGTATTGTTTCTCCCTATATACGTTCCTGGTATTTATTTTACATAAGATGAAAATATTATCTGTTTCATAATTAATCTGGGTATTTTTCTAATCTTTGTAACTTGTCTGAACAAGTAATCCCCATTGAAAACTTTTATGTTGTTCTGGCTTCATGGAAGGCCAAACCTCTCCATCAATAGTTTGCTGGATTGGTACCACTTTCAGTTTTAACTGAATTATTTATTTACTGTTGTAAATTGAGATGAGTTTTTTATCTCTTGGGGGTACTGAACCAAACTGCTCACTATATGTGAAAGGAGACAAATTTCTAAAATATGTTTTCATGAGTCAAAGAAATCATGATGTTGTAGTTAGAATATGCATTGTAGTGAGATATTAATTGAAAGATAAATCTAAATTTAGTTTTATAGAGTAACAGTCTTGATAAAAGTATTCTTCATTTTTACTTGGTATGTTCTTAGTGAATGGTTTTCAAATTCAGTACTGTATTTGATTTCAGAAATGCTAGAAAGTATATTTCTGATGTAGGCCTTTTACTAGGGCTTACATTGCAAAGTGGAATTTTGTTTCATATGTACATTTCTTTATCCTTTCCTTAAAGATGGATGCACACATTCACACACACATTCCCTCTCACTCTCTCTCTCTCTCTCTCTCTCTCTCTCTCACACACACACACACACACACACCCTTTTTTGAAACTGCATTGGTATCTCTGATCCCATAATTTATGTCAGCAAAAAATATTCTGCTGTAAAGTAGCAATTTTGTGATCAGACTGGCAATGTGAAAACAGCAATTTGATCAACTAGAAAGGATTGAAGAAAAATAAATCTAGAAGGATATTTGACATAAATATTAGAAAGACATGATAATACTTTTAATTTTTTGTTTTCTTGACGGTAAAGCCAAAACACCATATACTTACATTTTACTGACAGAAAAGCATTGCGTATGTAGAAACTTGTTCTGTAAAATTTTAATTACCAACTGTGTGCAAAAGTAGACATTTACACCCAGGGGGAAAAAAAGCTGTGTAGCAGTAAACAACATGGTCCTATTTCCCTCCTTTCTGTTATAAATTTGAACAATTTCTTACCTTTCTCTGAGGTGTAATTGGTGCACTTAAGGAGAAATCTGTGCCAAGTTCAAGTTTGTCTCCCAATAATACTATTCCAGGTCCACCTAGGATTTCTTGTCCTCACCTTAATACCTCAGGAACCTTAACATAAAAGATGGAAAGTAGAACTTAGTGAAGAAATCACTTAAGTAAAGCGAATTGTGTAGGTAACTGGGGTGGTAATTTCCTAGTAGGCAGCTGAGTGAAAATTTACAGCTTGATTATAATACCTTTACTTCCTTTCTGTTTTCCTTTGAAAACATTTCTTATCCACCACCCCCCAGGGTAACCCTATATGGTTTGAAGATTCCAGACCTCCTCTAAGTTGGATAATGACTTACCTTTAGGAGTCTGTTTATTTTCATTATGGCTTATTTTTTAAGTATTAAGATATATTTTAGAATTGTAATTTTCAACTTGGTGATATCTTGGAGGTCACTTTATCCAACTCTTCATTTTCCATATTGCTGAAGTTCAGAGAGTTTGAGGAACTTGTGCATAGTTCCAAGGCCTGTAAGTGGATGCACATGGACCAGAGAACTCTGGTTTCTTGACATTCACTGTGCTACACTACCTCATATTCTTTTGTCAGGAATGAAACTTGTGCACAGTTATGTGTATGGCACTTAAGGGTTTTATATGGGGGCGTATACTAAGAATATTAAGGCAAATAGCTCTAAAGCCATAATTTTGTCCATTTATAATTCAGTAATTTGTTGTTGATTTTTTTAGGAGATACTGATTTCCCTCATCTTGGATTATTACTATTTTGAGAATTATTTCAGCTTTCCCTAATGCTTATTTTTCCCCCGCACTTCCAATTAATCAATGAATACCCTTCTTACTCTTGTATTAAGGATATATATGTATATATATAAAGAATGCGTATTGTATTATAAATGTTTACTTGTGATTCATGCTTTATGAACTGCTTAAGTAAGACTAAAGATTTTTTTCTTGTTAATATTTATATACCTTACAGCACAGTGTCCGGTACACAGTAGGCCCTACTGCTTGTTTGTATAATTGTTATTAGAGTTAGGCATATTTGAATTTCTTGACTCTCAGATGTAGAATTTCTTCCATTTTCCTTTCCTTCCTGCTACAATTTATTCACTACCACGAATATTTTTTTTCTTTATCTTAACTGTGGTTCTCACTTTTTCTAATAGCCAATTTAAATCCTGTTAACAAATAGTACTCATAAAAAGTGAAAACATATTCTGTACAGGATGCAATTTGACAAAAGTGATTTATTTTAAATAAGAGATGATAAAAAAACTCCAATTAAGAATGTACTAGCAAATGTTCAGGATACATTTAAATTTTATTTCATTGAGTAACTGGTACAATAGGTTACTGGAATGATTAGGCTGCTTTTACTATCTCTATAAAGCAACTGATACTTAGGTGACATGTTTCCCTGACTTTGCTTTTTCAGTCCTTACCCAGACAATTATCAACTTTCCAGTTTTCTATGGATATGAACATTTATTGCTAGTCATCAGTGGGACCCCAGGAGGTCAGCCAGAAGGCCTATGTCCAGCGTATGTACTTTTGCAAACTTGTCTGTATTTTGAATGTATGTGCAGAACAGATTGTACTTAATTATTCATTAAACATTTATTGAGCATCTACTGTATGTCAGGCACTCTGCTAGGCATCTGAGAAACAATGCCTACAAGTCCTTACAATTTAATGTGAAGACATATCCTTAATTGTATTCCACAGGCAAATTGGTGATATCTTTATTTGATGTCTCTGCCTAAATAAATTTTATTAACTAAATGGATACTGTTAGGTGGAAAAATGCATGTTTAAAAAGTTTTCATCAGTAAATTTAAAAGTATACTAGAGAGAAAGAGATTTCCTGAATTTCCTTTGCTCTTATATACCTCTTAGAATAATATAGATTCACAATTTTTAAAAAGGAGGGGATCCCCTGCTGGTACATTATCTTGTGAAGGTATATAGACTTCTGAGGGTCAGTCAATTCTGATCTCTGTTACATTCATTCTTAATTTTCTATATTAGTAATAATTATACTTACCGATTATTATGAGTGCCTAGCACTGTGATAAATATTATCAATCTCAGTCAGCCCTTACAGTGATCTTGTTAACTTTGTAACATTGTCCCCATGTTATAAATGAAGAAACCTGTTACTGACAAAAAAGGAATTTTTCATGTGGCAGCAAAATATTCCATCATAGTAAATTCATGACACTTTCTAATTAAAAACAGTCACAATAAAGAGTTTTTATCAGTCAGTAAGTATGCTGGTAAACATTAGTAAAATTATGGCCCCAATAGCTTATTGACAGAGCAATGGAAAATTTCTAAAAATTTATAAGGACAGGAAAACAAACCAAAAAATCCAATCCTTTATCAGGAACATAGATGCAGACCAGCGTGCAACTTGAAATAAAATATACATAAAGTCAGTCTTCTCTTTGTATGGCAAAAATGACATTTAGGCCTTCTA
The DNA here is from genome assembly GCF_003676395.1 of Aethalodelphis obliquidens. Classification (NCBI taxonomy): domain Eukaryota; kingdom Metazoa; phylum Chordata; class Mammalia; order Artiodactyla; family Delphinidae; genus Aethalodelphis; species Aethalodelphis obliquidens. Next base: position 81,555,504 of record NW_020837946.1, on the reverse strand, counting down.
CATATTGAACTTCCTTTGTCTTGCATGGAGTTAAATTTAGTATCTTGTTTCATGAAGTTTGGAGGTTCCAACAATTTGTGACCCAGTGAATATTTACTATAAAAATTTTTATATAACTGTTGATAATGGAAAACCTGTAAATAAAGGGAAGTTTATATTGCCTAATGTTTTGATGTGTATATATACATACTTTCTGGACCTTCTATCTTACAATATTTTCATAATTATTACATCATGTATATATGATTAAGTTCAATGTACTCTTTTTAGTATTGCTTAAAGTCAAATTTTTTTAGTATAAGAATGGACAACTTGTTGGATTCTCTAGATGCCTAAATTATTATATAGTTGTTCTTTAAAGCAGCTACTGAATTAAGATACTTTTTGATCCAGCTAATCAGAGTTGATTTTTAACATCCTTTGCTTTTAGGAGAAAAGGGTAATTTTTTAAAATTCTATTTTATTAATCGAGTAACTTCCATATCCATCCTAAGTAATGCAATTCATCCTGTATGCTTACATTGACTCTATTATCCTATAAACGTTACGCCAAAGCATTATGACCTGTAGAGTTTGGAAATATTTTTAAATGCTAAAGAACTGTTCTGTGTCATCTATTATTCTTCAGAAAGGAATGTTTATAACATGTGATTTCTTATTTTTAAACCAATCTGAATAATTGGTGGGATTGAATAAGTCTGTGATCCTAAATAATCTCCTTAGATAACCTAAAGGTAATTCAGTTAAAAGTAGAGATTCTAACTCTTAAGCATCTCTGTTTGAGGTATTTCTATATCATGTAAGATTTTAGAAGTTGGAATGACTCAGTATAACTCTTCAGAGAGACAAGGTGCAAGTCAGGCCTAACATATATTAAGGTATATCTTCTAATGTAGCTAGACATAACAGAAAAGAAAATCACTAATGATATCATACCTGGTGAAAAGCATATACTTCATTCAAAGTTGGTTGTGAGTAATTCTGATTTGAGTCCTTATTTCACTTGACCTATATAACCTTTTCTTAGAGAAGTTGTAATTAAATTCTGTGATTTTTCTATGTATTCAAAGCTATTGTTTTCTATACACCCAGTTCAGAAGTGTCTACTAATCTGTTTACCACAAATTAACTTAATCCATACATTCTTAATATTACTAGTATCTAAAAATAATAATCTAGGCTCACTGGTGTTGGGGGAGGGAAGTATTCCACTTTCAACAAAAGAAAGTATTGATTTTCAAATAGCTTCTTTACTTGGGATATACTGATCTAAAAAATAGCTGCTATGTAAAGTAAAAAGGATTTTTATTTATTTGGAAAGTAAATATAAAGTTTACCATTACTGAATGTTAAGCGACATCAGAATATTTAGGAAATCAATTACATGTTCCAGTAATGACAGAAATTTAGAGGCTGTTTTTTTAGCATTATTCTAAAATCATTTTCCTTCTTCCACATTTGTCACACAGGAGTTTGTGCTGAAGGATTTCTTGGCCATTTTAGAGACTGTAATCTAGTTAAAAGGTTTGTTTATGCTTCCCATCTCTGTTCTGCTGATGGTATTAGAATGCAGGCCAGAGCCAGACATCTAACTGTTTATAACATTCAAACTTCAATTAAAGCTACAGTGTTCTGTTCACTATATATCAGAAAGCTCTTACCAGATGCAAATACCGCCAGTAATAATGGCAATGATTTTGTATAGCCATAGGCTTTCCTAAATCATGCCACTCCTTATGAATTCCTTTTTCTTATTTAGGAAGTATTAACATTTAATTACTTCATAGAAGTCTAAAAATGAAGCTTTTTTCATTCTAGAATTAGTATAGCATTTCCTTCAACAATCGTTTTTGATAATAAAACCTAGCGGCTTATATTATTGCATATCTTATTAAAATGATCCAGTTTAGCTTTTTTAACATTAGTAAATTCTTAGTTAAGTGTTAGTTTGCTGTCCAATTGATTTGACTCCTGTTTCTAGTTTGAAGACTATAACAATATTTTGTCTATTAGAAAACAAAAGCAGCAATCACATTACTACAGTATTTTTGTATGTATGAGAGGGGACTAGATCCACATAATACATATTTTAATTTAATCTTATGTTGCCTTTCTGGTCTGCTGCTCATACTGTTTGTGGTTTCTATGTTTAAGTACATTGATAAACTGTTTTTAAAATTTTTTAAGCTGTTAAGAATTATCTGAAAATATTTTTTCAGCAGCTTCTCTGTTGTACAGTTTACCTCAGTGAGTCAGAAAATGAATTGTGTATGTGTCTAATTTTTCTAATTAGTAGGCAAATTTCCTATCTTATATTGCTTTTGCTTTTTATGAAACTAAATTTTAGTTTTTATTAATTTTAGACCTTGATTTATTAAATGTATATATTCTTTATGTATATACATATATTTTTTATTAAAATATAAATTTAAAGGAGATTTAAACATTTCAGGAACGATGAAAAATTATATTAAATTGAATGAAAACTTGCTAAAATGCTTTTAATTAAGAAACATTACAGTGGAAAAAGCTGTATTTCTCATTTTCCTTGGCACTGAAAGTAATGATCCTTTTATTTTGGGGTTATTATAGGGTAGAAAGTTAGGAAAGACTACCTGTGGTATCTAAAGATAAGCACTAACAACAACCATGCAAAATTTGACTTGTAGGCTAAAAACCTGGAAGGATCTGTAAGATAAGCTAAGTTGAAACCAAGTCACAAAATAATGTGCACAGTATGATCCCATTTGTGTGAAAAAAAATACATACAGGTTAATATACATACAACATATAAGAATATATATTTACATACATATAATTTTGTATATCTGCATATATATTTATAAAATTAAAAATTGTGTAAAATATATGCCTTATATTTTTGTAAATACATTAAGAAATGGTCTGGAAAATACGTACCAAATTGTATCCTTAGTTTATAGAAAGTATGTATGTGGGATGCTGGAAGGTTGAAGAACTCTTCCTGTTTTGTATACTTTACTATTACTGGGATTTTTTTTTTTTTTTAAGAATAAGCTCATATCCATGTAGTAATTTTATAATGGAAAAATATACTTACGTATTAAAGGATTCAGAAAAAGAATGACCCAGGAAAATTGCAGTCCTAGCCCCTAATTGTCACATTAATATATCTCTTGACTACCTTGAAGAGAATCGAGTATTGGCCAACAATCATCATAGCTTGATACAGAATAAAGTCTGTTAGACTGATCTAATCTTATCTAACAGGGTGAAAAGCCTAGTCACTTGAGGCAGGAACAATGGATGTAATCTATCCTGATTTTTAAATATTTTGCTTCTTATTGCCAAATGCATTTCTCACTATCTTGGGAAAATACAGACTGGAGAACCAGTGGTGGGGACTGTCAGTCTTAAAGTGGTAGACAGTAAATTAGTTTCAGTCTAAGATAAGATACAATGTATGGGCCTAAGATAGACTTTTGTTATTTTAATCAGTGATCCAAATTATTGTATGCTCATTCAGAATACAGATGGCATAGTCACTTAACATTTTTATGATGTTTTCCATATTTAGATACTGGTTTGAATAAAGACAAAAATAAAACAGGAGGTTTTAAGATTAAGTCCTTTTTTTTTTTTTTAAGTGACTGAAACTTGTACTTGAAAAACACTTCAGAAGCCTTTGTAAAATAACATCAAACTCAGTATGTAAACATGCAGAGTAAAGAAGCAATTAGAATTCTGTAGAGTTAATCACAGTGGCCTTCCTGAGAGGACATGAGTTAATCAGAGTTTAGGTGGAGGAGGGATGCTAGGTTGGCACAGACAAAGCTTCCAATGGGATAAGGGGATGGGGACGCTTATTTTTACTAGTTTGAAAGCTAGGATTAAAATTCAGAATAACCCGATAAGTTAGGAAAGTGATTAGAAATAATATACTTTGCATTTATGTTTCTAAAATTTTATTTCCCAGAATGCAGGTCAGAAAAGGAATAGGGGACAAAATAACTTGCATAAAAAATAAGACAATGAATAGTTGTTTGCAATTATGACTGGAAAATCCGTCAGAGTCTGAAGCAAGTGTATTGGGAATATGCATTGGAAATGAAACACTATACTTAAAATAGGAAAATTTTATCCAAGGATACTGAGTTTCTTTTTCCCTTCATAATTAAAATTCATACTCAGGTTGGTCTCTAGGATCAGTAGTAAATAGTACACAATTGAAACTATAAATCTTATATATAAATAAATTCTAAAAATAACAAAAAGATGCAGCTTACTTTTTCTCCATTTACTTTATAAGGTTTATGTGCATTTAATTTGTTTCCAGCTGGCCCCATCATGTAACTTACCATCCCACCTACCCCCTACCACTATGTACTGAACTTTTTTTTTCTGAAAAATGGGCAGTTTCACAAGTTCTATAAAATATGACTCTGTATTTTGTTTCATCCAAAAAGTCATGAAATATTTTCTTTTAAATCTATGTAGGGGTCATTGACTTGGTGTTTTTTTTTTTTTTTTTTTTTAATCAGTAGTTAGTCGATGTCTTCCTTCAACAAATGTAGGTTGACACCTGTTATGTGCTCACTGGAATCGTGAGGAAAAATAGACATGGATCTTGCTCTTCTAAACTGAAGTCCTAGAAATAGGGAAGGATAGTAATCAAATCACATAAATAAATGCACGTTGAAACTGTTTCATTTGCTGTAGAGAGGTACATGGTATTTAATATGAGGCCTTTTAGGAGGATAATTAATCAGTTAGTGGGGACCAAGGGAAGCTTTTGTTTTGTTTTGAGAAAGTGTTTAGTTAGCTGAAATTTTGATGAATTTGAGTTAACTTGATCAAGAGACAGAAAAAAGTTTTGTGGACGGAAGGAACAGTATGTACAAAGGTCCTGATGGGGGGATGGGGAGCATAGTACCTAATATTAAATGAAGGTCAGAGTGACAGAGCTAAGAACTAGAGAGTATATGGTAAGAAGTGATGCTAAGGAGTTATGTAGGAGCCAAATTGCAGTATGTTGTAGGCCAAGATTTTCTTAGCCTTAGGGTTACTATTTAAACTTAGACTAATATTCTTTATACTCAACACAAAAGCTTACTACCACAGTTGACCCTTGAACAGCTTGGGGGTTAGGGATGCCAACGCTTCAAGCAGTCAAAAACCTGAGTATAATTTATAGTTGGTCTCATTATCCGCGGTTCCTCCGTATGGGAGGATTCAACCAATCACAGATCGTGTAGTACTATAGTATTTACTATTGAAGAAAATCTGTGTATAAGTGGACCCACGTGGTTCAAACCCCTGTTGTTCAAGAGTCAACTGTACTTATAAAAGGGTTGTTAAGGAGTTCATTTTTATTTCAGTTTAAAACTCATAACGCTTTTTCCCGTAGAATCATTGTTGTAGTGGTCAGGTCTCCTAAAACCCCTTTAACACAGATTAACAATGGAAAGTAGTGAATATTATGTTGTGCCCTAAACATACCTAGGTGGAAGTTAGAAAAGAAAAGCGAAAAAGGGGATTAAATTGATGTCTGTATGTGCTCAAGAGAATGTCCTGGGTGTGATTGACTACGTTTGAATAATGAAGAAAAAGAATATGTCTGCAAGTATATCAGGCTGCTGTAAGAGATCATAGGAAATGATTGTCACATTCAGTTGGACAACTTGAGAGGACCCTCAACTGGCACCTGGATATGAAACAGTGTCATGTCTGGAGCGTACCAAGACAGAGAAAGTAGAAGACATCACATTCACAAATTGTTCCAATCTTGACATATTTGTGTCAACATATTGGAACACAAAATTTTTTTAACTTCTTTTAAGAAAAGCAGAATTGCAAAATGGTAACAATACAATGCCAACTTTATTTTGGTTTTTTTTAGAGTAATTCATACAGTCAGAAGTAATTATAAATTACTAAGTTATGTTAACTATTTCAGGCCTCTGTGTTAGCCTTGAAAATAGTGATGTATCTCCCTTGGAGTAGTACTTTTAAAGACAAAGTTAAAGAAATTTAACTTTTGATTCTTATTTTCCATTTAACTTAGAACATTGTCAATAAGATATTTTCATTTCTTGTACATTTTAAGCCTCTTTGAACACCAGTTTCTGTCTGTATTAATAAACAATCTAATTAATAACTAAAACTTCAAGAAATGCCCCAAGTATTAAGAATATTATAAAAGGATGGATAAGTTACTTGAATTTTATTAAGACCAAAATATCACAAAATGTGTTAAATTATAAGAAAAAGGCAAAATATATGCAAGCATTTGCTGAATAGACAGGGTACATCCCATTACTCTTGGTTGATGAATTCTGCCAATGCATCATCCTTCATCAAGTGATCTTGAACTTTGTGGCATTCTCAGGTATGATTTTTAAAAGATTAATATCTAAAATTAAGAACTACAGAATTGAGTTTAGTGTTTATTTACTTATGTATTTGCTTTTTTACTTATTTATAAAACATTCTAAATGAGACAGTATCACTAGCATTGCTTTATTTTACTACAGTGTCTAGTAAACTACTGATGATTCATAGACCATAAGTATTTGGGAAGCTCATTAGTGTTTGAAAAGACAGTTCACTAAATGTAACTAATAACTCTAAGAGGTCATCATACCTTCTAAACAGAATTGAAGAATCATCACTTGGGAATTATTCCGTGATTGATGTGTTCCCTCTGTTATACAGCTTTCTACTTGTCTGTCTGTCAAAGTGTATTCCAGAGATCCCTAGTTCTGTGATAAGTTAATAGGCATGATCCCTCTACCTCCAGGAAGGTTTCTTCATCAAAGTTTAGAAAACATGATTGAAGAATGCTGAATAGGATTGTTTTACTGCAGTAGTAATCACTCACATTTATTGAGTGCTTACTTTGTGCCACTAACTGTGCTAAGCATTTTACATACATTATCTTATTTAATCTTAACAACCAGAAAAAACATTCCGAGGAACACACTTAAGGAAGTATTTCCTCACAGCTTGTATGCACCTGTGCAAGAACTTCTGTTAAGAATGTAAAAGTGAGACAAATACCATTTTCTGTTGTTAAAATCCTACAACTTTGGGAAAGAAAGGTTATGAAATTTATCCTTAAAATTAAATGTTAAACTTAATAGTATGTTTCTATACTCTTCTAACCACTATATTCACAGATGATCAGTGGTAACCATTATACTCTTTTTATAAATAGGGAACAACCTTTATAGCTTCAGAGACATGCCTAGGTTTAAACACGGGTTGTATATACTGACTACTGTAGTATTCAACCTTTGGTGAGCTGTTACGGTTCTGAACTTTAGTTTATCTGTAAAATTAGTATAGTGATGCATTTCTCACAGAGTTGTGACTATTAAATGATAGAGTACTGAGTGCATATGAATTCCTAGCATGTTGTGGACATTTACTAAAACTTGACTTCCTTTCCTTTTCCTTCTCTGCTTCTTCTATTAGTAGTCATGTTTTAGAATCTTTGTGAAATTATATATACATTAAAATTTTAAATTGTTTACCTTTTTAAAAAAATAAAATAATCTGTTACTCGTAAAACTACTTTTAAGACTTTCCTGAAATTCTACAAATGAGGGCTTGATTTACTCCATCTTTTTGCTATTCTGTACTTTGCTAATAAAATGGGCACCTATAAATGTTGTTGAACTCAGATATTAGAGAAATTTGAATAAATGGTCACAATTCATTAATGTAGGTATTCTACTGGTAGCTTAAGCTGTGCTTTTGGTAATTCTTAGTAAGTGAAGTAGTATTAAATTATTTCCTTTTTTTTGGCCTTAATTACCCCACATTAAACAGGCAATATTGCAAAAAAGGTTAAGAGCCTGGACTCTAGACCACCCTGAGGTGAGCACAATTATTACACGTGTTTTACTGATGAGGAAATTGAGGCACAGAATGGCACATAGTTAAGTGGTAGAGATTTGGATATATATATATGTATATATATATTTCACCTTTAAAAATACCTCGAATTTCCTGAGTGCCATAAAAGTGTTAACTGTTAATAGTGATTATATGCATTATTTGTATATTGTAATATAGAAAAAATAGTAACTTTTTTTAAACGTTTTATTTTATATTAGAGTATAGTTGATTAACAATGTTGTGTTAGTTTCAGGTGTACAACAAAGTTATTCAGTTATACATATACATATATCTATTCTTTTCCAAATTCTTTTTTTTTTTTTTTTGCGGTACGCGGGCCTCTCACTGTTGTGGCCTCTCCCGTTGCGGAGCACAGGCTCCGGACAGCCTGCCATGGCTCACAGGCCCAGCCGCTCCGCAGCATGTGGGATCTTCCCAGACCAGGGCACGAACCCGTGTGCCCTGCATGGGCAGGCGGACTCTCAACCACTGCGCCACCAGGGAGGCCCTCAAATTCTTTTCCCAATTAGGTTGTTACATAATATTGAGCAAAGTTCCCTATGCTCTTTTGTAGGTCCTTGTTGGTTATCCATTTTAAATATAGTAGTGTGTTCATGTCAATCCCAAACTCCCTATCCCTCCCCACTTCCCTTCCCTCCCACCCCCCCACCCCGTAACCTTAAGTTTGTTCTTCAAGTCTGTGAGTCTGTTTCTGTTTTGTAAATAAGTTCATTTGTATCACATATAAGCAATATCATACAATATTTCTCTTTCTCTGTCTGACTGACTTAACATGACATTCTCTAGGTCATCCATGTTGCTGCAAATGGCATTATTTCATTGTTTTTAATGGTGACTAATATGTTTTGGTAGGAGTCTAATTTGGTAGTTTTTCATTTGGCAGAATAAAACAAATTCAGTTTAATTTACAGTTCCTTGAAAAGTGTATGAGACTTTTATGTAGCATTTTTATTTGACAAATTCTTTACATTATTTTTTACTTCTTAATCTTATCATTGAGAGATAGAGGGAAAAAAATCCCTACTGTTTCCCATAAAGAAACTGAGACATAAAGAAAGTTTAGGACCTTTTAAAGCATGGCAGTATTTAAAGTCAGTAGGAAGACTAAAATTAGAATTCAGAATATTCCATGTGCCAGTATGTTGAGCCACACATCTCTATTCAAACAACAAGCTTATTAGTTGGCAAACTAAATGTTAAAGGTATATTATTTTGTTCGTCAAAACTTTCACTGGCTTGTGTCTCCTTTGGATGTGTCCTCTTACTTAAGGTTGATTGAATGGAAAGATGGTATGAAAAAAAAAATTTTGTCTTAACTGGGATTAGACTAATTAAAGCTAAGTGGTGGCCTATGTATCCCTCAGGACATGTAACAGTTGAGTATCTTTTTTTAGTTATCAACTGGCTTCCCCTCCACCCCCATCCCCCCACCCTCCCCACCCCTGTTTGATAAGCTAGGTGGAAAACTTCTCTCCTATTTCTCATAGTATCAGGAAGTACTGTAGTACTATCGCCTCAATGTGCTTTTCTGAGGCACCTAAAAAACTTAACCATCATTCTTATTTAGTTTCTGTGAAAAGTGATTCCAAGTTTCAAAGAATAAATTATTGTACAATGAACTTTTGAAAACCTTTAGGATTATAAGAACAGTTTCTGTGTTTTAGAAAGATATATTAGAAAGACATTTTAAATAGATGTTTGTTTTTTGTTTTTTTGTGTTTTTTTTGCGGTATGCGGGCCTCTCACTGCTGTGGCCTCTCCTGTTGCAGAGCACAGGCTCCGGATGCACAGGCCCAGAGGCCATGGCTCACGGGCCCAGCCGCTCCGCGGCATGCGGGATCCTCCCGGACCGGGGCACGAACCCGTGTCCCCTGCATCGGCAGGCGGACCCCCAACCACTGCACCACCAGGGATGCCCCTAGATGTTTGTTTTTTCTCGTTTAGAATATTGCATAGGGTCTATAATTCATCAATTTAAGAAAGTGATGAACAGTTCGGTTGGGATCCAGAAAATAATAAATGGTGATGACCAGAAATCTCAAAACCGTCTCTTTAAGAGAGAATTGTAGATGGTTGCTTAGACAAATAAGTAATAGAAGACTGTCTAATAGTTGCTTAGGAGGTCTTTTATGTAAAATAATTTATTATGAATTTTGTCTTTAAAACTAACAAAACTTAAAATTTAGTGTTTTAGTCTAATAGTTTGCAAACCTTTATGGGGACTTCCATGTAAATGCAACTTTTATTATAGAAAACTGAATAAAGATAACTCTTTATGTGTTTAAAATAGCAAGGTATTGACTCAAAGACATAGTGTCCGTACTATTTTCCGCATGGAGTAATGTTTAAATTTTTAAAAAGTTTTGCAGAATGTTTGCTCTCTCCATATCTCTCTCTCTCTTTCTGGTGTTTTCATATATTCATTCTGCCAGTTATTAGGGGCATAGACTCAGGGGGATCCTAATCACCTAATAACCCAGTTTGAAAATTTAAATTATTTTGTGAGTCCTGATGTGATTAAACCACTTTAAGTTTCTAGAAAAAATATCGTTATGTTTTAAATAATCGTTTTTAAAGTTATGGCTTATGAAAAGGATTATTCTCTTTAAATGAGAATGTTGTGGACACTTTAGAATATTATTAAGACTACCATCAGCTGCTAAGGGACATCAAATCCTGACTCAAGAAAATAGTAATATTTTCATAAGCAGGAATTTTTTTCAAAGAGAGAAAAGATGTACATTATTATCTATGTATTCATATTATGATGCAGTTAGGTAAAGAGAGTCCTAGAATACAAGAAGAATCTCAGGTTTTTCATAGTGGTATAGAGAAGCATAAATAATCATTCAGTTTGTTCTACACATGTTCAACTACTTGCTGTGAGCCAGATATTCAGCAATAAATAAGACAGGTAGGGATCATGGAGCTTAAGAGTGATCAGCTATACAAAGAACAGTTCTTTCAGGTAGCTAGAGAATGGAGATATAAGTTGAGCTGTAAGGCAGGCCTTTCTAGGTAATAATAATAAATACATGTAATTTTCAACCTCTTAATTTTATTGATGAAGAAATAGAGACCCAGAAAAGGTAAATGATTTATCCAGGGTCATATAGCAAGTGGTATATTTAAGACCAAGGTCCCCTGCCTCCTAGTATACTTATATTTGCCACTTGGGTTAAAGCAGGAAGTGAAAAGAGAAGAAAATAAGACAAAGTGCCTAGAAATTTGGACCAGCCACTTCGACTTGAATGTAGTTAATATTCTGTGAGGAATTGTACTTTTTAAACTTATTTCTACATGTTTGTTTTCATTTTATTTGAATTTTTAAAAATTTCTTTTTGTTCTCCTTTAACATTTACTGAATGATCTTTCATTTTTGCTAAGTCCATATTTGTACAAAATTTTTAGAAGGGAGCTCTGCCCCTGGAAGACACCTATGTTGGTGCCATGGTTCCTGAAGCTCTTGTCTATTAGAACTTTTCAGGGGTGTATGTTTCTTTTTCTCAGTGAAGAAAGTTGTTTCCTTTAATTATCTTGAATTTACTTAGCTACAGCATACTTCTTGCTGAAAAAAGAAGAGAAAAGCAGGGGATGGTGGAAGATTAAAGGCACAAGTTTTTCTGGGATGGTTTTGATCTAACACTAGTTTGAAATCCTGTTACTATAGACTAATTCTGGTTATGTCTGATAAGAAAATACTTTGTAATAAATTTAAATTAAAGGGTATTCCAATCACATACAATGTTTTGACTAAACTAATAGATATAAGGATTTGTAAGAAAGTTATATGATTTCATCTTCGTTTCCATTATAATTTTTGTATTTCACTTTCAGTGTTACTGTTTAATTCCTTTAAGTTAACAAATAGTTTGAATTTTGTTTTTTGTGGTTTTTTTTAAAGGCTATTAAATAGGAAAACTACGTACACATCCTAGTAACTTACTTTGACTTAGGGACAGCAAAGCACAATTACAGGATCACAGTTTGAGAAGTAAATAAACTGAAAGTTGAGTCTGCAAAGCTAGACATAGTAACAACAGGAAACATCTCATCTACAATGCATATGGCGAAGGAGAAAGATGGTGCAACAGACTACAGACAAAAATAATAACTGGGAGTTAAAAATGCATATTCTGCTTTACAACCTTAGATCTGTCATCTCAGAAATAATAATACTGTATCATTCTTCCAGATATAATATGATGATATGGACATACTTTATAAGAAAATTTTTTTTTCTTTGAGTATCTCACTACATATTTATACATTATTTATAGTTAGGGTGTAATGCCTTCTGTATTTTTTAACCTTTACTATTTTTCTCGTATATATCTATGGTTTTGTCTCTTAGGGACACATACTATTTTCACTTTATTGTGCCAGATTTTAAGAAATTTGTTACATGAAAAATTGAACATACAAAGGCTGTAAAGTAAATGGTGAAAAGGTTTCACTGAAGAATTCCTTTAAATAGAAAGCTCTTCTAATGTACTGAAGTGTTTAAAAAATCATTTCCTACCCTTGGCTAAGAGAAACACAAGGAAACTCAGTGCTGAAATGTCAGAAGCCACTGCTGCTTGAATAGTAATCAGAAATGAGGATAAAGCATTTCTGAAATTTTAATCATAAACTAATGAAAAAGTGTTCTGCATATAGAAACTCCATTTGCATCTAACTTCTGAATATATTCATTTTATCAAGTAAGTTACTATTGTATATTGTGTAATTTTATTATCTTTGAAATTAGTTTGTAGAGTCTATATGAAAATAATATATGGAGTAAGGAGTTTTTATATGTAAAAAAGACATTATTATATGAGTATCAATTGAGCTAGAGTACTGGCCTGTCAGTTATGTTTCAAAATATTTGATACTTAGTTTGGGCACGTGCTGTTGCTACTCTTTTAGTACAAGGGAACTCAATGGTCTGTAATACTGGGCTATTGTCTAGTTTGATATTTAATCAGAGCACCCTACTGATAGGAAAGTTCATGTCCATCAAACCTGAGCATATAGTATATGTACAGAGTTAAATATCTTGCTTAATGATTCTCTGTTTCTCCAAGTCTGTCATCTAATTAAATAACACTAACACAGTTAAGTTGATGTGTATATATATATATATATATATATTTTTTTTTTTTTTTTTTGCGGTATGCGGGCCTCTCACTGTTGTGGCCTCTCCCGTTGCGGAGCACAGGCTCCGGACACGCAGGCCCAGTGGCCATGGCTCACAGGCCCAGCCGCTCCGCGGCATGTGGGATCTTCCCGGACTGGGGCACGAACCCGTGTCCCCTGCATTGGCAGGCGGACTCTCAACCACTGCACCACCAGGGAAGCCCAGATGTATATTTAATGGTATTGTTGAAATTCATTATAATTAGGAAAATATGATAGATTATTGGTGTAAACAACAATAATAATAGGTTTTTTTAAAAATACATTTTTTTCTATTTTATTTGTACAAACTCTAATGTCAGCTTTGGTAACACATACAATGTAATCTTTGTCATATATACATACATTAGTTTATTAATTGTTTACCCCATCCCTAACAAGTTGGCATATTAAAGCAATACTTTCATATACGCTTTCTTCTTGGTCTAAGATAGTTCTAGTGAATGCACATTGAAATCATCCAAGGCCAACCTCTAACATTTAAATAAGAATCTCTGAAGGTGGGGACCCTAGTATTGTTATTTTTAAACGTTCCTCAGATGATGCTAAAGTGCAGCCAGTATTAAGAATTATTGTTCTAGAGCTAAGATCTGCTGTCTTCAAATTCTCATGCCTTGCTCTTGAGAGATCCTTAAACATCAGGTTCACAGGGTGCTGGAGCACTGATGGCACTGCAGAATCTGGACTCAATAACTTGTTTTGGGTGTGACACTAGAGTGATGAATTCCTGTGAGGATGGCTTCTGGATCCTCAACTCTAGTTGAGACTAGAGCTCTCTGAGACTAGAGCGAGATAACTGAGAACACTCATCCTGGCTCAACCCAGGGAAGAATTTGGATAGGGACCTTCTGACTAGTCAGGTGAAATTGAAGTGAGTTTTGAAGTTTCAGGAAAGTAATGTTTAAAAATAATCGATATATATAGGCGTTCATGCCTTGAAGTACCTTGAAATGGACCTCCAGAAGAGCCACCACCTTGCCGTCATAAAGGTCTTTCTTAGAGAGGAGGATGAGAACCAGGTATTAACAGCCCTCCCCCTTGTCCCAGCACACACGTGCACACTCATGCATATCATACATAATGCCACCCAGTTATTCTAAAGCGAGTAAGGTTACACATATTTTGTTGTAGAAATTGATTACTGCAGCAGCAGAAGTTTCTACCTTGCCTCCACTGCCTTTCTTCTGCTTTCTCTCTACCCTCCCTCTCTTCAAAAGCGTAAACAAAAAACTTTGATTTAATACCTAGTGGCTTGTAACTTGACATTTCTTAAGGGGAATGGACTTTCTCCTTAAATAGTTAGAGATGAAGAACTTAACGTGGAAACATACATGTTGAAATCTTCTCACAGCATAATGTAGTTTTTTAGCAAGTTAAATGTATCTTGAGCCAGTATTTTACTCTGGGAGTGACAGGGATAGAAAAGCTCTGCAACCTAAGGGGGATTGCTCCCTTCCTGGTTTGCTGCTTACCTTTCACTGGGAACAGATAAATAAGATATATACAAAAGTACTATTTAGCTACTAAACCTCAGGTGAGCAGTTTAGTTGCCAATAAGTGATTAGCATATAGTATTCTTGCTTTAATAGAATTTCTGTTTTATAAGACTGTATGTGGATATAAATAGTAAATGCTATTATAATAAGAGCTATTAAGTGGATGATACTAGGGTTCAGAAAAAGCATGCTTTTTTCTTCCTTTTCTTTTCTACATAATAGTCATTAGAGTAATTAAGCATCCTCATGAAAAAAAGTTCTGTTGCACTAAGAGTTCAGTGATTGTACATCTCTACCCTTCCTTTTCCTATCATTTATTTTTAGTGCCTATATAACAATTTAAAGTGGCATCTTCCTTTTTATGGCTGATGAGAAGCATATGCCTCTATGAAGAAGAAAGAGGTTTATAACTTACAGATAAAATGTTTCTCACAGCTGTGAGTAAGCTATAGAGACCTTCAAGTAAAAGGCCAAAGGCCCTTTTTATTTATTTTTTTTATTTTAAATAATGCCCTTGGATACCTAAAGATATTTAGATTAGCCTTAAAAAAAGTACAATTTTAAAAATTTTACATTATCAAGATTTATTACATTATTTTTTTAAAGCTGTACAGTTCCTCTAAAATCAACATTAAATTAATAGTAAAATAAAACTTATTTCAACAAATTCGGGAAAAGAAAAAGGAGTGAAAAAAAAGCAGTGACAAGTAGAGTTGCAGATCTCATAATCTCTTGGAAAGAAAACAGTGATGTTGATAAAGTTTCCATACTAGCATTTGGTAATTTTATTTAAAAAAAAAAAAAATTGCAAGGTGCCTGCCTCTACAGCTGAAAAAGGCAAAGGAGACTAGACTAGTAATGCTAAATGAAGTCTTACAAGTTATAGGAATCCAGTTGCTGAAAAGGGATTTTTTTACTGAGACTTTAGGGCTTCTGAAGGCAACATGGCTTTTACCCTCTTTTGGGTCTTGGCTCCCTTTGAGAGTCTGATAAAAGCATTATTCTCTTGAGTGAGGGTGTCTATGAAAAATTCTATATTACTTTCTTTATGTATCGGAGTTTGTGACCTTCTGAAGACTAATAATTAACTCCCTTCAACCACTTGCATCAGAATCACCTGAGTTGCCTGTTTAAAACACAGACTACTGGGCTATACCCCAAAGCTACTGTAATAGAATTTCCAGTGACCTGGGTTCTGAAATTTGCATTTTAAAAAGCATTTCCACATGAGTCTTCTGTTCACTACTGAAGTTTCAGAGTCACTGCTCTAGAGCTTTATGTATTATTACCAGTTCTGGCCTTGGCCTAGAAACAAGATTTTAAGTGATATTGATACTTGACTTACCATATGTTACCTACTAATTTCTTACCTGCCTACAAAATATCAACTAGATGCCTTTAATGTTAATGAGTTAATGAGTACCAGGATTATAAAGAAATGAAGTTATTTGTGCTGGGTTGATCATTTTAATTAAAAGAAATGTTATGAAAGAAACATTTTAGATCCTAGGTCTGTGGGTACATATGATGTACAAATTTAGATAAATTTAACTTATTTCTAGTCTTTGTAAAATATACTTATTTGCTCTAAAAATGTATCTGCAGTTACTCAAGAGGTTAATAGACATCATACTGAGATTTCCAATGGTAGGTACTTCAAAATACTGCTACCCCAGAATAATTGAGGTTGAATACAGTGTGAATTTTGGAAAAATGAGATGTAGAGAATTATTTTAAAATACATAAATAAATGTACTTCAAATAAATGTACATAGTATTATGAACTATCTCCAGGAGTCATCTCTATATCTGAATGAATCAGCCTTATTTGTAATGCACATATTAAGTGGTGGTATATAAATTATGCTGCTAAAACAGTTTAAAGACTGCTTGAAAATAGTATGTAAAATTTGACCAAACATTTCTGTCCAGGTGTTGTTAAGGTCTTAATTTATTTTTGCTGGTTTCCTTCATAGATAAATTCAGGGTTGAACTTTAGACTAATAGGGACATGCTGTTATTTTAAGTTATTGCATCTGGATTAATGAGCTAGTATGCCCATGTAGCTGAACTATTTAGTATTAATGCATAAACACTTTTGTACTATGATGCTGAGAGACAGGTTTTGCGTCCAGTATTCTTAGGACATTTCTTTAAACACAAGAAAAATTCCTTGTCAACAATTACACCATATATTTTAGTCAACTTTCTCACTAAACATGTTGCTGAGAGTCAGGGAAGATCAAGTAAAATGATGTAAATTACTCACTGAAGGCTTTTTTATTGATATGAGGAAGAAAGTAACTATAAGGTGATCAGTGGGTAAGTGAGAAATACCATTTCTGTGTGGGAATAATACTTGTACTATTGTTATATTATTGGTAAAATAAAAAGTCCTATTAATGTTCATCTGTATATTGCTTTCTTAAAAGGAAATTAAAGTTAATTCAGTAAGTATTATGTAAAAATCTATTCTAAGGTTTCTGGAAAATATATGAAAATACCCTATAGATTTTTTCATGTCTCCTATGATCATCCAAACTTGCATAAAAACAGTTTAGATAGTTATTCCACAAAGATTTAAAATTTAGTTTGTGACCTTGTCACTGCATCTTTTTTATCATACAAGAATGTACTTCTTGGGGCTTCCCTGATGGCGCAGTGGTTGAGAGTCCGCCTGCCGATGCAGGGGACACGGGTTCGTGCCCCAGTCCGGGAAGATCCCACATGCCGCGGAGCGGCTGGGCCTGTGAGCCGTGGCCGCTGAGCCTGCGCGTCCGGAGCCTGTGCTCCGCAAAGGGAGAGGCCACAGCAGTGGGAGGCCCGCGTACTGCAAAAAAAAAAAAAAAGAATGTACTTCTTTTTATGGTATATTTTTCAGTGTATTGAATTCAGTTTCTTGTTCCCTTTGACTTCCTCCTCATGTGTCCCTGAAGGGCACACACACATATGTTCACACATGCAAATGGTATGCAAAATATAATATACACAAATAGTATAGTTTATCTCTGCAGTAAGAATTACATTATATTTTCATATTTGACACATGTATTGTAATAGCTAACTTTTTGATTAGCATGCTAACTGGTACATAATAAGTATGTATTTTATTTGCATTATGTCATTTATTCCACACAGTCATCTTCAAAGTAAGTACAATTTTTATTCCCGTTTTATAGATGAGAAAACGTATTGAGGTGAACTAACTCAACCAAGGTCACGTGATTAGCAAACTTTAAACTAGGTTTAATATCAGTACTTGATTTCTTAACCACTATGGTTTACTAACTTGGAAGGTGACTTTAAAATATGGTTGACCCTCGAACAACGTGGTTGTTAGGGGCACTGACCCTCCCTGCAGTCAGAAGTCCACCTGTAACTTATAATCAGCCCTCCATATCTGTGGTTCCTCTGTATCCCCGGTTCCGCATCTGCAGATTCAACCAACAGTGGATCATGTGGTGCTGTAGTATTTACTATGGAAAAAATCCTCATGTAAGTGGATCTGTGCAGTTCAAACCATGTTGTTCAAGGCTCAGCTGTATATCCAAAGTCTTTATATTAAAAACAATATTTTTTAAAAAGCTAATGTAGATTCTTCTCTCTCATGAAGATACTTGAAGGAAAGATACTAACTTACTTGCTTATTATGTGCCAGACATAGTATAGACATTTTTATACGTAACATTTAATCCTTATTTGTAAGATAGGCTTCGTTATCCTCTTTTACAGATTTAAAGTAAGGGTCCACTTGTGTAACTTCCTAAGGTCATAGATTATTTGGCACAGGCAATATCTGATACCGTAGTGCTTGGGAATGGTGAATAAAACACTGAACTTGGATTAGGTGACTTTCTCAAGTAGCTTGGAGACTAATTATTCCAGGATAAACGGCAGATTAAGTGTTATAGGGGAAAATGTCCTCTAGCTACCAGCAAATGTAAAGAAAAGATGTCATTTCTCTTCTTTCTCTCTTGTCTTCATGCTATTAAGTATGTTAGGATTCTCTGCACATAGCAATTTAGAAGTTATGAAGACTTTTACTCCTCAGTCCTAGAATGGATAATAAAACTATGTCTTGATTTACGTATACAGTCATAGTGCATACAGATCAAATCAGTTCACCAAGGGTTTGTGGTTGTTTTAAAGAAGGCTTTCTATATACCAGTGATGTTGTGAAAGAAATAAGATACAAGATCTTTAAAGGTTTTATCATTAGTTTAGAAGTCTGCATAAACACATGTTAATTTGACAATATATGATTAAGTCCTAGAGTGAGTGGTTAACGGTACGTCCCAGAGGTCCTTCAAAATCCGCATTTATATAATTAAACTTATAAATATCTCCCACAGACCTCTCTTCTGCTCATGTTTACTCTCTTGGATGTTGTCTTCCCTGTTCACCCCAGTTTCCCAAGTTAGAAATGTCACAGTCTTCTGCCACCCCTTCCTTTTCCTCCATAGTCAAGCAGTCACCAGATCTTATAGAATTTGTCTCCTTTCTAATCCGTAAGTCTTTTCAGTTCTATCTTTGTGTTAGGCCTACTGCTGCTTCCTTAGCTCATTCCTTGGCTAGGCAATGATAGTATTACATAGTCTCTTTAGTTAATTAATTTGCCTCTAGCTTTCTCTACACTAGTCCATATTCTATCTTTTACTGACGTTAGTTCCCAAACATAAATCTAGTTATGTCATGACCCTGATTAAAAACCGTAAGAGGTACCCTTTCATTTTGGCTTATGTAAAATCTTATTTTCAGTCTGGCTCATAAGCCCTTTATCTTCACTATTTTACTTCAGCTTAGACCTCCAGCCTCATCTCCCATCACTTCTCTTCTTATTTCTTTTCTTGCAGCTCACCCAATTGCTTCCTCTCCAAGGTTATGTTGTGCTTCTTCAAGTCCCTTTGCCTTTACACAAGTGCTGTCTTCTGTACAATGCCTCTTGCCTTCCTGCTCCCCTCCCTCACAACCCAAAAGGACATAGTTTTACTACAAGTCTGAACTCAGATGTCACTTCCTATCATATCATCCTAACCCTTCTCAAGCAGAATTAATTTGCTCCCTCTAAGTTGATGGCATACACATTTATCTTTTATCTGATAAGGTAATTATCTCTACTTTTAGTGTCTATCTACCCTCAAGATTATGAGGTGTTTGCTTTGTTTTTATTTGTACTTTCAAATCTAGCCCAAGTCATAACAGACGCATGTCCTGGGTATATTTTAGTCATTAAGAACATAGGCTTTGCAGAGAGTCAGACAGACCTGGATTGAAATAAGGGCCCTGCAACCAAAAGGAATAGAATACATTTTGTGTGGAGAAAGGGGAAGTTCTGAAAAGAAAGGAACATGGGCAGTGGCAGGTCTGGATATTTTTCACATCCTGCTTGGCCAGGATTAGAGGCAGGTAATACCTCAAAACCTACAAAAGGCCCAACTGGGAAACACAAATTCAATTAGCCAATATTTTTACTAAACACCTTGATACATGCACAGCTTTTTGCTACACAAGCACTAGGAGTGTGAAGATGGGTAAGACACGGACTCTGCTTTTGAAAAAGTTCAGCATGAACAAGGAAGATAGACATGTAAGTAAATATAATATCGTCTACAAATATATATTAATAAAGTAATTGTGAGGAACAGAAACCCCTTAGGAGAATGTCTCCTTTGGCAGAAAAACCTCAAGTCCAAAGTGCTGCCCTAGCAAAGTTTTAAAATATTAATTGGAATTCTACAGATGGGTAAGATGGTAAGGGCTTGGTAGACTGAGAACAGCATGTACTAAGGCATGAGGTACAGAAGCAGCAAAAGTAGAGAAACCATTGTTTGTAAGATTTCATGCATATGGTTATCTTAGCCTTACAAAGCAGCCTCTACTAAGATACCATAGATAACACCCAATTTAAATGTTTACATATGCTCTCTTGAAACAATCCTCATATCAATTTGTTATATCCTTTCCCTTTGAAATATAAAGTGGGTAGGAGCATGAACTTTGGAGATCAGAATTTGAGTTCAAATCCTGAAATACTTAGTTTTGCGAAGCATCATTTTACCATTCGTAAAAAGGGGTTATTAACTCTACCTATCCCGCAGGGATTTTAGAAGATTCAGAGAGAATGCATGCAAAGCTGTTGGCACAGTGCCTGGTCCATAAGAAGGTCTCATCAGGACTCCGTAAATGTTAACTATGTTGTGACTCCTGATAGGCCATTTTAAAAATCTTATTTATTTAAGAAGTGATTTATTGAGTGCTTACTGTTTATTAGGCGCTGGAATTACAAAGATGAGTAAGGCACAACCTCTGCCCTTGAAGAATTTATAATTTATGAATACATGCACTATATCCTACTACATTTTGAGAATCAATAATTAATAACCTGGAAAATGCTTTGGGGGTTGGTTATAATAAAAAAAAAAACTGAGAGAAGAAGCACCCAGATGTCTTTGGGGGCATTAGGAAAGTGTTTATCAACGAAGACTGTGACTTGAAGAATGAACCAGTTTGCTGGTTTAGAGTTGGAGGATGGAGAGGAGTGAGGCTTTTCAGGGAAAAGGAAGAGCATATTCAAAAGGAAGGAGAAGGTAACATAACTCGTTCAGAGAAAGACAAATGGTAGAAAAACCTCTAAGAGAGGAAAGGATGGGAGTAAAAAAACATGCAGGGAACTGAATCTTCTCAGGTGAAACTCTGTGCTTGAAAAGTACCCCAGAGGGCCTAAAGTTACAACTTTGCTCCTCTAGAGAAGTGATAAATTCTTTAGGTTGAGTATGAGAGAAACCTCTGAAAAATTGCCCTGTCTCAGCCTGGGGTGCTGGGGTGGTCCACTCATCAGGCATGAAGTCTTGCCTAGTCTAAGCAAACACTGCCAGTCCTCCGAACAGTGAGCACTAAACACTGGGTCAAAGGGTGGGTGGTGTAGGAGGAGCAAAGGAATGGGAGTTCATTAGTGATGTTAGTATCTGAGAGATGGTGTCAGCATCAAAAGTAAAATCGTCCATGTTGTAGGGAGACAGTAAGAAAGAAGAAATTTCCTGTGGTTGCTGAAAATTTCTGGAAACACATGAGATAGATTAACCAACTAGACTGTGGTTTGATGGACAGCACCCCAAAATTGAACAGCACCTTAGCTCTCTAGAAGCTAAAAATCATGTGGATTTTGTAGAATATCCCATGGAGTCAGCCATTCTTAACTTTTCCTTTGAGCCAAGGGAGGAATTTGGGTAGCACTAGAAATTCCTAGAAATCTTTGGTTAAGCATTAGGCATAGAATTTTCATCTATTGCAATGGTTGTATTTTTTTTCTTTGTTCTATTAATATGTTAGTTTCACATTGATTAATTTTCAAATGTTGAACCAACCATGCACTCCTAGGATAAATCCCACTTGGGTGTCATATGTAATCCATTTAGATGCTGCTGGATTTGATTTTTAGTATTTGATGATAATTGTATTTATATTCATAGGAGATATCGGTCTGTAGTTTTCTTGTGATTTCTCTATTTGGCCTTGGTATCAGGGAATAGTGGTCTCATAGAATGAGTTAGGAAGTATTCTTTCCTCTTGTTTTTTGGAAACGTTTGAGAAAAATTGGTGTTAATTTTTCTATAAAGTTTGATAGAATTCACCAGTGATGCCGTCTAGTCCTGGACTTTTATATTAGAAATTTTTTGATTATTGATTTAGTCTTTTTACTTGTTCTAGGTATATTCAGATTTTCTATTTCTTAGTCAGTTTTGGTTATTTGTGTGTTTCTAGGAATTTGTCATTTTGTCTCGGTTATCTAATTTGTTTGGCATACAACTGTTCATAGTATTCTCTTACAATTCTTTTTATTTGTATAAAGTCAGTAGTAATGTCCCTGTTTTCATTCCTGATTTTAGTAATCTTAGTCTTCTCTCTTTTTTACTAGGTCAGTCTAGCTAAAATTTGTCAGTTTTGTTATCTTTTAAGAGAACCAACTTTTGGTTTTATCAGTGTTTCTCTTTTACTTTTCCTATTCTTTATGCTTTATCTCTGCTTTAATCTTTATTACTTTCTTCTTGCTTTGGGTTTAGTTTACTCTTTCTAGTCTCTTAAGGTGAAGATTATGTTATTGATTTGAGATCTTTTTTCTTTTTTGATGTGGGCATTTACAGCTATAAATTTTCCTCTTAACACTGCTTTCACTGCATACCATAAGTTTTCATATGTTGTGTTTTCATTTTCACTTATATTAAGGTATTTTCTGTTTTTTCTTGTGACTTCTTTTTTGATCTATTGATTGTTTAGAAGTATGTTGTTTAATTTCCACATATTTATGAATTTTCCAAATTTTCTTCTGCTGTTGATTATCTTATTACATTCCATTGTGATCAGAACACACTGTGATTTCAGTCTTTCAAGCTCAGATACACATTTCCATTATCACTGAAAATTATCTTGGTTAACACTGCTCTAACATAATGCTCTTTAAAATGTTCCATGGACCAGTACTGACCTGCAGACTGTCACTGGTCTGTGACACAGTAAGTCCAGAAGTTGAGAATGTTTAGAAACTTTCACAGCTGCAACATCCGAGCACATGACCAGTTACCTCATAATGCATTTTTATTGTAGTTTACATAGTATTGATCTAATCTGTGATAGATAGGAAATTTTAAAAAATACAACTGATTGTTCACAATGGATAATTTGAGAAGTACTACTCTAAGGTAGGTTTACATAAGAATTGCAGGATCACAGTCTATTCATATGTTCAACTTTTACAAGATAAATTCAGTCTGTTTTCTAAAATCATTGTATCAATTTATACTTCCACCACCAGGGAATGAGAGTTTCCATTGCTCTGCTGTTTCTCTGACCCTTGGTATTGCCCACCTCCCACTTTTTTTTCCAAAGTTTTGCCATCTGGTAGGTGTGAAATGTCATCTCATAGTTTTAATTTGCATTTCTCAAATTACTGATGATAAGTATATTTTCATATGTATATAGTACATTTGTGATTCCATTTTGTCATCTTAGGAATTATTTATATGTCTGGATACTAATCCTCTGTTGGTATGTTGCAAATATCTTCTCCTGTTTGCAATTTATTTTTATGGTGCTTTGATAAGCAGAAGTTCTTAGTTCTTTTTGTGTCATGTTTAATAAATTCTTCTATAATTTCTTTTTATTTTAAAGTTTTGTCTTTCACATTTAGGTCTTTGTGCCCACTTGCACTTGAATTTGATTTCTGTGTAGAATTTGAGATAAGGATATAATTTTATTTTTTTTCCTATGTGGTTAAGTGTTCCAGGATTGTCTCTTGAATAGATTTTCCTTTACCGTTGATTTTCAATATCAAATTGGCCTTAAGTTATGTTTTAATATATGAATAGGTCAACTTCTGGACTCACCATTGTGTTCCATTGATCAATTAGTCCAATCCTTGCCTTAATTGCTACACCTTTAAAATAAGTCTTGATAGCAGATAGTATAAATCTTGTCATGCAGTTCTTCTGTGGAAATTTCACCATCAGTTTGTCATTTGTCTTTCGTATGTTTGTTATTTATCCAGAAAGCTTACTAAACACTCTTTTTTCATTCTAATAATTTATTTGTACACTCTTGGGGTATTTTTAAAATAATCATTCTCGGCAAATAATAAAACTTTTGTTTGTTCCTCTCCAAACCTGATACCTATTATTTCTTCTCTTTGGCTTCATATGGGGGCTAGAATCTATAGTGCTGATGGCAATGGACATGCTTGTAATGTTGCTGATCTTAAAAAGAATGCTTTCCACATCACCTTTAAGCATGACTTTTTTTCTTGTGGATGCCTTTTATTAGATTTTTAAAGTCCTCTTCTGTTCCTAGTATTAAAAGTTTTTATCATGCGCAAATACTAAGTTACATTAAATGCATTTATTGAGATGATTATATGATTTTTCTCCTTTAATCTGTTAATGCAAATGTTAAATTACATTTAAGCGATTTCCCAAATTAAACCAACTTGGCATTCCTGTTATAAAACCAACTTAGTCATGTTGTAATATCTTTTTTATTCAATACTGGATTAGATTTTAAAATGTTTACTTTGGGCATTTTGCATCTCTATTCATAAAGCAAGACTGTTCTGTAATTGTCTTTTTTTTGTAAAATCAGTTGATGAGTTTAACCTTTTTTTTTTTTATTCTCTGGAAGTGTTTGTATAAGATTACAATTTTGTTTCTTGAATGCATAGTGAAATTCACCTGTAACCCATCAGAACTGTTGTTTTCTTGTGAGAAAAATTTTAACTTTTGATATAATTACTTTAGCGGCTGAAATATATTTAGGATTCTAGTTTGTTCTTTAGATAATTTATTGGATTTTTGGGGGGTTCATCTGTGTCATTTATGTTTTCAAATTTATTGGCATAAAATTGTTCTTAATATTCTCTTATCTGTTTAATCATATGCATTATTTGTTATATTCCATTTTTCATATTTAACTTTTTAATTTATGCTTGTCATGTTGTTCATGATTAACCCTGTAATGGCATTATCAATTTTGTTCATCTTTTGAAGAACTAGCTTTTGGGTACAGTGAGTCCCCTACGTACGAAGGAGTTCTGTTCCGAGAGTGCGTTCGTGAGTCCAATTTGTTTGTAAGTCCAACAAAGTTAGCCCAGGTACCCAACTAACACAATCGGCTATATAGTACTGTACTGTAATAGGATTATAATGCTTTTCACACAAATAATACATAAAAAACAAACAAAAAATAAAGAAAACATTTTTAATCTTACAGTATAGTGCCTTGAATAGTACAGTAGTACAGTACAACAGCTGGCATATTAGGGCTGGCATCGAGTGAAAGGGCAAGAAGAGTTACTGACTGCAGGAGGGAGTGGAGGTGGGAGATGGTTGAGCTGAAGGATCCTCAGCAATAGGAGACGGAGGGCAAGCTGCAATTTCACTCACACCTGACACTGATGGAATGCATGTTCACATCTTTGAAAGTTCACAACTTGAAGGTTCATATGTAGGGGACTTACTGTATATTGATACTTACTATTGGCTGCTTATTTCCTACCTAATTTCTTTCCATAACTATCTGTATTATTTTCTTCCTTCTACTTTTTTATTTTGCTTTATTCATTATATATTATGCTGACTTTTAAAACTTTAATTTAGATGCTTTCTTATTAATTTTCAGCCATTTATCTTTCCTAATGTAAGCATTTAAGGCAATTAAATGTCCACTAAGTATTGCTTTAGCTGTATCCTACAAGTTTTGATATGTATGGTTTTTGTTAATGTTTTCTTATAAATATTTTCTGATTTCTGTTGTGATTTCTTCAGTGACTTCTGAAGTTTTTAAAAATTCTTTTGTTTATTTTTGGTTTTGTTTTTGTTTTGCCTCAAGCCTGTAAGAGTATCTTTCTTGTTACTGATTTCCGCATTTAAAGGCATTGTGGTCATGGGATGTGAGCAATATGAAGACCTTGTTACTTACTTAGTAAAAGGACTATAATTCTTAAAATCCTATACTATAATACTGGGATCAGTTTTTCCAATTTTAAATCCAACATGCTAAAAAAAACATATATATATATATATATATACACATATATATATATATATATATATATATACACATATATTCAGTGTACTTTAGGGTTTGTAATTTAGTCAAGTGCATTTGCAGTACTATCATTACTTAGGTTTGTCCCTTCAGTCTTAGATATTAGCAGTAGCATGAAGAGAAGGCCCACAAAATTATTCCCATACTTAAAAAAAAAAATTAGGTTCTAAAAACTTTTACTGAGTTGTTGTTTTATTTTCTAATTTGTTTTGTTTTCTGGGCCCTGAAATGAGTACTGTAAATCTGGTTCAGATTTATTGATTATAAAGAACAGACATTAAAATCTTCAGTGTGATTTATAGTTCATTTCCAAAGACTTTTTATCAACAACGATGTTCTTTACCCTGTACTTTTAAACTCCACAAAGAATAGTGTTCTTAGAGCGCTGTTTAAAGGGAGGAAGGAGTAACTCTCCCCTCCCTACCTTTTATCTCAGAGTTTGGGTCAGCATTTTTCCCTTTGTTTTTTTTTTCCTGCTTCCGTCTTACAGTATGTATTACATTTATGTAACATTGAACTTTTATGTATTATTTAACAGTGTCATGAACTGTTTTCTGTGATTGCTGTATGTTAGATACTCACAGATAAACTACAGATTAGTTAGTGTCTGTATTTTCCAGGTAATGAAACCAAGACTGAAATGCTAAATACCAGTAAATGGGACAAGCCAGAGTTCAAACCCGTCTCACTCCAGTGTTGCTAACATTTATATTTGTGTAAGTTTTGTTCTGTAGATCTTTTGTAGTATGTGTGATCTCATTAAGAAGCAATTTTAGACCATGGATGGCTTAACATGTCCCAATATATGAATAGTTGTTTCGATTTTTCAGATTGCTTTAATTTTATTTCCATTGCAAATGCTTAAAAAAGATTTTCAGAGGCTCTAACTTGTTTACTACTAAATATTCCCCACTGTCATTTATATTTAGTTTCATCACTTCGTTAAAAGAATGAGCAAAGTGTGGTCATAAAGGTTGATCTGTCTCCCCACATACTTTTCCATTTATCTCTAGCTTCTATATAGAATAGATACAGTGCTTGAAGTTTTCCTCGGGTAGATTTCATTATTTCTGTCTGACCTTAAAAGATTTGTTCAAAGAATGTCTGTTAGGCAAAAAGTTTGCTTGAGTTATTAGTTTAAAAACTTCCTGCTAGACTGCATTTTTTTGTGTATTCAACATGGCATTCCAGAAGAACATAGTGGCCTTATATGAGCTTGGTCAAAACTTCTCCTGGCTATTTCAGAAATTAAGTCATTGGAACACGATGAAAGTGTTTCATGAGGTATATTGGATGGATGGTTGCATACATGGGTGAATGAGTGAGTAAATAAATGGAAATTTTGCATATAAGTTTTTACAGTAGCTAGTCTCCTGTTGTGTGTACCTTTGTAATGTTGCTAATATTATAGATACAACAGCAGCAGAAAGACTTTCTGGATGAAGAACCCTGGCAAGAACTTATTAATCCTTCATTGTGGTATTAAAAAAAAAAACAAAAAACTCATGTATCTGTTTCTGTAGTTTGCATATTTTCATCATACCATGATTTATAAATACATATTGAACCCAGGAGTTGTCAGTGACTTTTTTAATATGAAAATATTTGCACATGTGTGAAACCTGGTTCTAACAATTGAAGAAAAGTATAATTTACTATTTGCTTTCCATATATACAGTAAACTACAACATTCACACGTTTAGTAATGGAGTGCCCAGTAATCAACTTTTCAGCCCTATTGGCATCACCAGACTCTTTTTTTTTCCAGCTTGATTGAGGCATAATTGACAAAATCATAAGCTGTTTAAAGGGTACTATGTGTATACATATGCAAGGTGAAAGGATTCCCTCTATCAAGTTAATTAAGGAATCCATCACCTTTGTTTACCTTTCTTCCCTTCCTTCCTCCTCTCCCCCCCCCCCTTCCCTCCCCTCCCCTCTCCTTCCCTCCCCTCCCCCTCCCTCCCTTCCCCTCCCTCTTTTTTTTTCTTCCTTCCTTCCTTCCTTCGTTTCTTTCTTTCTCTTTCTTTCGTGAGAACATTTAAGTTCTATTCTCATAACAAATTTTAGTTATACAATGCAGTGCTATCAACTGCAGTCACTGTGTTTACATTAGAATTATCATATTCTTAAGTTTGGATATAGTACAGCAGTTTTACCTTAATACATTAGACTAGTAGAAATGTAATTAGTATTAAGTGAGCTGTGCCAATATACTAGTATAATTAAAATATTGTTTAATAGTCTGGATTTAAACATTTAAAATTATTTTCCAATTAAGAAATAACCAAAGGAAATTCTTCCAGTTTGTTACAGTGAGGGTTAATTGTACTAATCTGCTTTTACGTTGCATACACTTGTAAACTGATTATTTTAGGGCCTAACTGAGGTATGGACTGCCATTCCAAAATTCATTGAAAACTTCAAAGTAAAAGATTTATTTTGTTAGTATCCTTCTTAATAATGCCCAGAATTTCGAGTGTTAAACAGAAAACTTCACAAAAGACATTTAAAAAAATATTACTTCCAAGTTTCTTTTTCTTATAATGACTGATTATTTGTTTTATAAATATATTTTTGTCATTTCTCCCTAAATGACCTTACCTCAGTCAAATCATGTACCATTTTACCTGGCCTTTATAGATGGGGATATGGGTCTGCTGTTTATCCTGTCACCTTGCCATTTTATTATCTGTTCATTTTCTAACTAAATAGGCTTTATACATGTTTCCACCAAGATTATGAAAAGGTTAGATAGGACTTATTTCTGATGATGATACCCTTTATCCCTCCTTAGATTCTTTGTGTGTTATGCGTTTTCTTCTCCACTGCAAAAAAGTTTCCCAATCTCTGGGTGTTGCAGTTTTTGAAATAGTTTTTGAGGTTTAATTTTGTCAAGGTGTTTAAAAATAATATAAATAATTTTTTACTAATTTTTCATTTTTTGAACATATTCGCAATCCCATAGAATTTTTATTTAGAATGTAACTCCTTTACAAAATGTTCTTTCCTTTGTCATAAATAACCCTGCTTGCCTATTAGAGATACAAGTCAGACCGATCTGTAATTATAAGAATATTGTAATTATAAGTAGCTGGTAATAGTATTTAAGTGATCAATGGCACAGTGGTGAGGTTTTTTTCTTTTTATGTTTCTCTTTTCTGTTTTTAAGTTTACTTCCTAGTCACTTCGGTAAAGCTAGGAAGTACATAAAACTAGAAGGAACCACTGTTAAGACTTCAACATGTTTCTTTGGTTTTTTCCCTACCCTTTCCTCCCTTTATGTTTTTTCTCTATACCTGTGCATTGTGTATCTAGTTTTTCTTAATCAAAGAAAAGGGGAAATTTATGTGATTATAAATATATTTCCATGTTATTCAAAACTTTTAAATGTAATATTTCTTTGTGTATATACACCATAACTTAGCCATTCCCTTAATGTTAGACCTTAGATTGTTTCTAATATTTATTATTCCACGGCAATAAGTATTTTTTTACATAAGACTTTATCAGCATCTCAACTTCCAAAGGCTAGAATTCTTGAAAATGAAATTCCTGAATCAAAGTTTATGAAGTTTTTTTTTTTTTTTTAATGTTTTGGCCACGCCTTGTGGCATGTGGGATCTTAGTTCCCTGACCAGAGATCGAACCCGCGCCTCCTACATTGGAAGCGTGGAGTCTTAACCACTGGACCACCAGGGAAGTCCCTATGAAGATTTTTAAAGCTATCTTTCATATTGTCAATTTACATATCTACTCTGGCACTATATTAGATTGTCTTATTTACCATTGAATGCTTTGGGTTCTTTTTTCTTTAAAATCTTTAATTTTTATTTCTTTGTATCCTCAGGATATTAAATGTTTCTCATGTACTTTTTTACCATTGGTACTTCCTTTTTTTTTAATAGGCTATCCATTGATATTCACTTTGTTCTTTTCATCTATTGAGGGCCTAATTTTTTATTTATGAATACATAAGAGTGTATTGTATAGTATGGATATTAACATTTTGTCATGTTGGCTGAAAATATCTTCCCAGTTTGTTTGCATGTTAGATTGAAATCAGAATTATCATAAAATCGTTTTACAAATTCTCTTCCTGTTGGCAGCCTTAACCTTGAGATGAATAAATATAATAATATATACACATGTATGATATCATTTTTGTTTTGTTTTGTTTTTGGTGAGAGGAAAGTTGCAAGATGTGAAAATTTGACATTACTTCCTAGAATCTTAATTTGTAAAAAGTAAAAAACAGCATGGTTCCTGCTCTTAAAACACTTAGTTTTTATTCCAAATTTGCATATTTTCTAAACTACATTCTTTTGAGCTACCCTAATCATTGAAATTTGAGTCCCTTAACATACTTTCAAAATGCATATAATTTTATATTTTGTATTTAGTAGCTTAAATATTTAATACTTTGTCTATATTCTATAAGCTCAGAATAATATATAAACTTTTGCTGAAGTCTTTTTGTTTTAACTTCATGTAAATGATATTTTGTTTTGCAGATGTGTGATTACTGTTACAGGCAAACGAATATCTAGTTTAAACTTAGGTTTAGGAATTTTTAATAATTAATGGTACTTGAATCATAAAATTGTTCCTGAGTTTTAACTGTTAGTATGATTTTGGGGGGTGTCATTTTTCTTTCCACCACTGGCATATTCTGATAAGGATTTCTGAAATATTGTATATACTACGCTAAAAGGAAAAAATATATATATTGCAGATTCTTTTCTAGAAAATTACAAACTGTCTTGGAGAACACAAGAATTTCTGAGAAGATGTTTACAGATTCCTTGGCATCTGTGACCCAGTTTGAGAAGCAATTTGCTTAGCCTCTCTCTCAGTACTCCAGTAAAATTTTTGAGAATTATCTTCATCACTAACAGGGGAAAAAAAACACAAAATGTTTTTAAAGAAATATGAGGTACACATTACTTTTAGAGTTTGTTTTAGGGATTGTGGATGGATTGAGTACCGATGTTTCTTTGGTTTCTTTAGAATTTAAGTTATTCTTCAGATGTTTTGAACTTGTGTCTTTCCTGAAATTTTAGGAGCTTTATACATTTCTTGTCTCTGTTTTAGTTTAAACCTTGCCATTGAAAAACATCCAGATTTTAATTTACCTGGGAAATAGAAGTAAAATAAATGGCAGGAACAGAAGTTGGGGATCCTTAGGATTCTTTCTAAATTGTATTGCCCTAACAAAGGGGTCAACACACTTTTTCTGTAAAGGGCCACCCGGTAAGGCCCTGAATGTTTTATGAGCTAGACTCAACTTTGCTTTTGTAGCACAAAACTAGCCACTGACAATACATAAATGAATGGCATGACTGTGTTCCAATAGAACTTTTTTTACAAAAACAGACAGACAGTGGGCTTGGTTTGCTAATTCCTGTGCTAATGCATATTTTGGATGAGACTGCCTACGTGTGAACAAGGGCTCACTTATTAAAAAAAAAAAAAAAGTTGGTGATCTTGATGCGTCCTCTCTAATGGCCCCTTTTGCCATCACTGTACAATTTATACATCCTGTAAAACCTGTGAATGTACCAATTATAATATTGCTGCTTTCTTATTTACCAGTATCTGAGACCTTTGACCTACAGACCCTGCCCAACCCAGTTCCTAGTCAGGGTATTAGTGATCTCATTCTTGGAAATTAACCTTTCTGCCTTTTAGCACATTGTCCAAATGCCTAGGTTGAGTCTGTAAGTGCTCTAATGCCAATAAGGTATACCCTTCTCCACCATTGTCACCCTGTTTGATCAGACTAGAGTCTGATAACTTGTCCGGTATTGGTAAACTTCCATTTCCTGGGATCTCATGGGACTGCAGCCTCTTATACCAGGCAGAGAATCCTTATGCTTCTGCCTTATATAGGATTGATCTCAGGAAACGTACTGCTTCTACTACTTATCTTCATGTGTCATCACTACACAAAGATCCCTTCCATATTGCTCCTTCTACCAGCTAATATCATTTAGAAGTTAGTGCTACCCTAGATCAAATCTACATTTTTCCTCATAACACCTTGGACACTCTAATTTTTGCGGCTCCTCACGTTTCTCTGTGGCCAGCTAATGCCCCCAGCCCCAACCATGTCCATTCCCAGCCATTTTTCATAGGGCCCATCAAGCCTCACAGCTGAGCTCACCCTCCTCTTACCTAGTGACAAAAGAGCACTAACTTTGAGATAACTACCTGGCAAATAATTGGAAGCTTTATGTTGGCCAATTTCCCCTCCCTTCCTTCCTTCTTGCCTCCCCTCCTTTCCTCCCTTTATTCCTTTAGTAATTGATGTATGAAAAACAATACTTAAAATATTGACAGCAATTTGTTCTTTTGTATAGTCCACTGCTTTTATATTGATGTATTTCTGATAACATACTTGAGAGGTGAAATTGTATATTGTGGTCACTTCTTGATACCTAAAATTATGGTTCCTGCTTGTCTTACCTCCTTCAAGCCCTACAACCCAGTGATTAGGTGAGATTCTTTACTGCTTTAGAGTCTGACAGAGTTGCACAGCCAGCATCTGAGAAAATAAATTTAGGCATCACCACTTTCCAAAAGGAAGATTTGGGACTAGGTAGCTCCTAACATCATCCCCAGTTTTCAAATGTATAAGCCCCAACTGCTCAGAGAAGAAACAGGGGAAGGGTGAAACATCTTTGCTTTATTCTGGAGCATGTACCAAGAAGGGCCTGGCAGGCCTCTTTCCAGCCTCATAGGCCCCCATGTTGAGGCTCTCCTCTCTTCATATATCCTGGTATTTCCCAGCGTTGTTAAGGCAGAAGTGGGAGGAAGGTCGGTGAGAATAGCTTTAAGATTGGAGGAAGCTGGACCCCAGTAGGCTGTGTGAACCTATCAGTTGAGGTTCCAGCTATCAGAAGAGCAAACCTTTGAGTTTGGGAGGTGTTTCTGTGTTTTCCTAGCCTGTGAACATTCTCTATACTGTAGTTGAAACCAGACTGTTTTCTTTGACAGTAACAGCTCAGAAGCAGTGTTATGAACATTTCAGATCATCATTCAAAAAAGATGTAGGGGGGCTTCCCTGGTGGTGCAGTGGTTGAGAGTCCACCTGCCGATTCAGGGGACATGGGTTCGTGCCCCGGTCCAGGAAGATCCCACATGCCGCAGAGCGGCTAGGCCCGTGAGCCATGGCTGCTGAGCCTGCGCGTCCGGAGACTGTGCTCTGCAACGGGAGAGGCCACAACAGTGAGAGGCCCGCGTACCGCAAAAAAAAAAAAAAAAAAGATGTAGGACAGCCATTTTTAGGAAAGGAAATTAATATAGGGATATCACAGTATGAATTAAAATGTGAATTAAAATGTGAGTTTTTTCAAAGCTGAGTGTGTTAAATTAAATGACCGCCTGTTAGATAAATTAGAGATGACATGGAAAGTGTGGGATAGGAATGTTACAAAATAAAATGCTAAGTTTGAATATTCTATGGATTATAGGGTTTTTTTTTTTAATAGAAAACACTGTAAACTCTGTGCCTTGTGTGATTTTTCTTAAAGGTAGGAAGATCGTCTGTTGATGCTCATTGGCTGGAATATATTCAAAGCAGAGCTGAAAAGATGAATTTAGCATTTAATTGATGTGTGATTAATACAACATATCTGTTATTTGTATGTTCCAGAATTAAGCAGATGGTATTGTTAAAGCTTTGGGGATAGGGAGGGCCAAGAGGCATTTACAACATTATTTTCACTGGGTAGATTTATAGGTATTTATTGATTTTTAAATGCTGTGTGTTAATAGGTAAATATTTTACGTATATCTGATAATGATGCCTCATCTCTCACAATCTACTCACCTTAGTATTTCCTTCAGCAGTACTAAACTGTTTTTAAATCTACCACATATACTATGTTTTTTCTCACCTCCAGGGCTTTGCTCAAGCTATACTTTCAGTGAAGAATGCACTTCATTTATCTGTGCTTGTTTCATTCTTATCATTTGAGATTTGGCTTGGACATACTGTCAGGCTTCTTTTGTTCTTCAGAGAATTTTTGGCACCATCCAGTTTTGTACTCTGTCATGTTAGAATTTTCTGGGGACGCCTAGAGAGCAAAGATGGCGTTCCCAGCACCTAGCATAGATCATGGCACATCAAGGTGCTCAATAAGTGTTTCGAACTGAATATAGATTTAAGGCTAGTTGTATCTATTCTGGTTAATACTAAGAAACACAAGTTAATGTTGTTAGAAGTTTTGACCCTATTCACAGTAACTGTGCAAAATAGAATACAAAGGGTGCATACACTCTGAATATTCATTAATTCAGTACATTTATTGAGCATTCACTCTGAACCAGACACTATGCTAGATGCTGAAATGTCTATGAGCTTTAAATGTATCTACATCAAAAAAAGTATTTTGAACCCCAATTAAGAGCCACTCAGTAATTGTTAGGCATTTTTGTTATATTTGATTTTCTTTACAAATTATCATTAGACATGGAGCAAGATAAAGTCTTCAAGAATTCAGTAAACACCTTATCTCATTTGCCAAGACATAAATAAATTTTTCTTAAGTTCTGATACCTCCAAGACTCAATAAATTAATCTGTATCCTATAGATTCATTCCAGATGACTTGTTACATAAGTAAATATTGTTTAGGATCTCACTCTCAATGTTACTTAAAAAACAAAAACATTGAATTTAGATTCTATTTTTATTCAACTGTTAACTGGAATTAAAACAAGTGGAAATAGGATGCTGTTCAGGGTTACAAAATAATTTCATTCAATTCCTTTCCTCTGTCTTACACTACCTCCTACTTCCATCCCTCCCCCTATCCTCCAAAGCTGACTTTTAAAATCTCATGATAACTGAGTGGTCATTCTTACGCTCATCTCACACCGGTGCTATAGAAAGCATCTTGCCCTGTGTGGGTAAAGGTTTAAGAAAACCTTTTCCCCTTCAACATGAGAGTTTGACCTTCTGTTAACTGCTCGCTCTGTTTCCTTGGTAACCTGATAAGGGTAATATATCAGCTGTGTCACTAGGCAACATTGCTTATGGTAAAAATTGATAAACTTCATCTGTACTGATAGCACTACACATACCTGGCAGGAAGCCATATCTTTGGGTTTCCCTGAATGTGGTGACTCTTATAAATGGATGTGTCCCTTGAAGGGATCCTGGAAGCTATGCCTATGGAGTTGTTACAAGAGGTACTGACACCTGGCGGGACATGAGGCCTCTAAATCAGTGCAGCTTCCTCATCTGTCTGATGTGGGTCTCATCTTGTACTGAAGCCATGATCTAGGAGACCATTACGTGGACTGCTACAAGGACTCCTACAGAAGAGGAACAGCTGACACTGCCCTGCTGGCAAACATCAGTACTTGTCCTGTAACATTCTGGGTAGACTGTTGCCTGCTGTAGCTTGTGGTTGGCCTGTGAATCTGCATATTCAGTTTGATCTAAGATTTTTTAGTGTGGTTTGAGCATCTGGCAACGTACACTTTGTTTCTGAGATCATGCTAAGGAGAGAATGTATTGGAAGAACAGAAGCAGATCTTAGATTAGTTATTTCACAGTAATGCTCCCTTTGAGATCATATCTGAATCCAGGAGTTTTTTCCACACTGGGTTGTAGAATACTTCCAACAAGTAACTTCTGTTGGAGAAAGTCTGATTTGGTTGTACACTGCAGTATTTATTTGTTCATTTGTCAAGTATTCCCACTGATGGTGCATCGATAGTTTCCTTTTTTGTGGCTTTTATGAATTAGGGATCACCTTAAGAATAAGGAGATGATGAGTGATAATTGTAACCAGTTAGCACTTTGTGGGTACCTCATTTCACTTTTACTGTGTCGTTGCTCTCTGTACCATGTTGATAGATTCTTTATCTAATTTTACTAACAGTTACTCAATTCTTCTATTTAAAATTTGCCCTTCTAGATCATTTATAAGAAAGGATTTCATTCTCTGGTTATAATTTTAAGTGATGTGTTGTTACCAGTAGGTAAAGGAAAATATCACAAAGGTTCTTAAGAATTGAGAAAACACTTTAGACTAAAACCCAAATTTTTAGCTAATGCAGGATTCATTCATTTAATTTTTTTTAATATTATAGGAACGAGTAGTTCTCTTTCGAAAAATTGTAATGTATGGATAAATGAGAGTAAAGTTTCCAAATGTGTAATTTCATTGTTCAGAGATACTGTTAGTATACATGTTTTTCATTACATACCTTTTGTTACTCTGTGTGAATATACAATGTAAAGGTAGAAGGAGGGAGGAAATGAGAGACAGAGCAAAAGAGACATATCTATTCTATTGTAATTTTTTTAATGGGATCAAAATGTGCATACTGTTACACAACCTTTTTTCATTTGATACATCGTAAATATATTTTCATGACAATACATGTTTATCAACATAATTTTAAAATTCCAGATAGAATTATACTAAATGGAAGAACCATAATTTATTTGATCAATCCACTATTGTTGGCATTTATGTTTTTTCCTTATTGACAGGAGTCTTTCTTAAGAGCTCACAGTAAATGGTTATATAGCCAGTGCTTTTTTCTGGATTTAACATTTATATAAATGTCACCTTATACTATGTTACTGTGTTTAGCAGCTGTGTCACAATGCTGGATAATAAGGAGCTTGTGGGAAACTCTACAGTAGGTGGTTCCTATTTATATAAAGTATTGCTAAGCCATTTTATCCTTATTTTTTCAATATCTTCATTAATTAAATAACACAAATACTGAATAAGATCAAAGGACAAAAGCATGTGATGCTTCCGTAAAGACTTCTCTGTATATCAACATAGCACTCTATTTTAGGGGTAAGATTCAGTCACTGGTGCTTTTATGTGATGATATATGTAATATCCATTTCAGTAATTTGAAATTTGTAGTATGTTTGCTACTAGTAGGACAGAGAAGTAATCCCAGCTGCTTTATTCAAAAGTATCACCACAATTGTTAGAACATAAATCCATAAGAGAACCTCTGGAAAAACAAACCAACAAAAAAATCCTCAGACAGAATGACCATTCTGTTTTATTATGGTGGGACCAAGGTTCTTTAATGGAGAAATAAGTAGAGTACCAGGTATAAAAGTTTGAGGGCATATCTCTAGTTCACATTTCACCATCTTGTCCAAAAGTGTATTTTGGAGATTTTTTTTTCATTTTTGCATTGTTAAACTTCATGCCATTCCTCTGATACTACATAGCACATTCTAGATTGTTAGAATTATAGAAAAGTCTGGCAACTTCACTGCTGTGAAAATTGGAAATACAGAAATAACATTATAAAAGAACTTAATATTTTGTTTATATAACAGTCTTTTAAAATGTAAGTGTAAAACTTTAATATTACTATAAATTGATGATAACTCCAAGTAAAGTAATAATTTAACTTTAAATTACGTTTAAACTATGTCTATAAATGATAGACATAGTTTAAAATATTGAGAATTATTTTTATTTAAAGTTAAAATTACTAGTATCAGTCTAGTAGATTATATTCTCTCCCTCTTTCTGACACACTCCAACTGTTTTACATATGTATGTATGATGTATTTTTCTTTATGTGTGTGTATATATAAAAATGTGGGTTTATGTATATGTACATATAAATATGTGAATAGTTAGCAGAGGGCCACAGTTATTGAGGCAGACATTGTGCTAAGTCACTTTATATTCTCATTTAATCCTCCTAATAATCCAGTGAAATAGGTACTCTTCTTATCACCCCCTTTTTTTTTTTTTTTTTTTTTTGTCCGCGGGCCCCTCTTTTTTGTGGCCTCGCCCTTTGCGGAGCACAGACTCTGGACGCTCAGGCTCAGCGGCCATGGCTCATGGGCCTAGCCGCTCCGCGGCATGTGGGATCTTCCCGGACCGGGGCACGAACCCGTGTCCCCCGCATTGGCAGGCGGACTCTCAACCACTGCACCACCAGGGAAGCCCTATCCCCTTTTTTTGAGATGAGAAAATTGGCATGTAGAGAGGAGAAGTGACTTGTCCACAGTTACACAATCATTAAATAATAGACCTTGGGGCTCAGACTGAGGTCTTTCAATGCTTTAATGGTATTATAGCTAATATATATGCCCAGTATGTTTCTACTTGTTGGACTGTCTGTTCATTAAAGATGATCTTAGATGTTTTCTCTGTGCTAGTTCAGCATTACTCATTTCTGTCCGTGAGTCCTCCTAGGTTGCCCTCTGTCTTTAAAATGCATTCTGTTGGGCTTCCCTGGTGGCGCAGTGGTTGAGAGTCCGCCTGCCGATGCAGGGGACACGGGTTCGTGCCCCGGTCCGGGAAGATCCCACATGCCGCTTAGTGGCTGGGCCCGTGAGCCATGGCTGCTGGGCCTGTGCGACCGGAGCCTGTGCTCCGCAACGGGAGAGGCCCAGCAGTGAGAGGCCCGCGTACCGCAAAAAAAATGCATTCTGTTTTAAACACTTTTAAAGAACAAAACTGGTTGTTTTTGTCTTACAAATTTTTCTTAGAAGATGTCATGTTGGATAACTCTCTTTTTAGTTGAAAATGGAATAAATGGTTAACATACTGTGAGTTTTGTAATCATTAAGTTTTGTTTTTAAATAATTTTCATGGTGTGATCAAATACTAAATTGGAAAGATTATATGAAGAAAAAATTTAAAGTTCTTTGGATAGTACATGTTTACAAAATGTCTTACATGATCAGATGTTATCTTCTGGAGGAAATTATAGCTAAGTGTACATATCTATTCACCTTCTTTTAATCATTATATGCATCTAGAGAATTCAGTATGCCTAATTCGAACATAGTTTCTGCCCTGATCATACTATCTAATATAATATTAGCATTTATTATAATAGATATAACATCTTGAGATATACTGAAAGTCAGATACAAAACACATTTAGTTAATGGGACTATGTATACATATATTGTAGTTACCTGAAGTCTGCATAGTGAAAATGAGTCATCATTTAGTTAAAAATAAGTTTACTAAATTATACCGTCTCACACAGTGTCATCCCTTGGGATAATATATTTTTGGATGCAAAACAGATTCCCGTTTTACTAGGGATCAAACATCTAAAAAATTTATGGGCCAAAATACAGACTTTTGTCTTTGTAGTTAGTATTTCTATTTTAGAAATTATCAACATGGTTTGCTCTGTTTCTAAAAAATGCTTTTAGAAGTATCTGTGTTATACAGCATAAAGAAAAATACTGGCTCCTTTCACTGTGATTTAGTTCAGCTTATTGTTGTTTTTTTTCTGGGGATATAACCTATATACCAACCAAGGGTTTGATTGAGTAGTAAGTTGAATGCTTTTAGATATAACACATCACATAGCATATCACTTTAGTTCTTCAGGGGGCACCTGAATTAGCTGTTGTATAAAAACTGAATAAAATGGCACTTGATTACCCCCTGACAATAGAATATTACTTTCCATGACAGGCTCTTATATTATGAATGTATCAGATTTATTTATTAACTCAAAAATTTTATCATTCTAAATTTTCATATCTCCTGAAAGCTAGATAAGTTGGGTCTGACTGAGAGTAGTATTTCCTTTACCAGGGGTAAATGTTTATGTATGTTTTCTGTAAGTTTTCTAAACTACAGTGATTTGACTGAGAACTATAAATTTCTGTTTTATTTTGTTAATGTTCTGGAGTACGCATATGTAGCCCTAAAGTTTACCCTTTTAACAAAAATGGCATAGGACATGAAGTGATAGATGCAGTGAATACTCCATCTAGGTTTCTTTGGAAACCCAAGGCCTTAGACCCCTCCCATAGAACTGGCCAAGAATCCTCACAAAGAAATATTTTAGTCTTCTACTTAGTACCTGATTTAATCTAAATAGCCTGCTCTCCTTAAAAGTGTGAGATTCTTGCTGTGATGATTTTTTGTTACTGTGTGACAAGAAGATAGATCAGGTCAAGACCCTACTGTAGTGATGAAGTCAGTTTAGAAGAGAAAAAGGTCACTGTTGCCTTAATTTTAGATTTACTGTGCTTTGTGTGTGTGTTGGGGGAGGTGGTAGTAGGTAAGTCAGACTGCGCATTAAACTCTTTCTCTTGATGTACAAATAAAACTCTTGGACTTAAGGGGAGGGCACATTGCTAAAATTGGTGGGTGTGAAGTTAATATTAAAATTCAGTGTTGTAATTGTTTTTCATGAATCAGTTTAAAACCGTGTGAATGATTTTCTTATCCCTTTTCCTTCCTTGCTCTTTCATTTAAAAACATTGCCTCGGTGGAAACAAAAAATGTAGTGCGTATAAGTGGAAAGTAATAAACCTCAAAGGAATAGAATTTTTTATATGAGGAGTGGCAGTCATGATTTGGAAATGAGTGGCTGGAGGAATGTTGACCTCCTACTTCCCCCAGCCTCTGGGCGGGGGAGGCTGTTAATCCCCAGTGTTAATACAAGGGTGCTGGGAGAGTAAAGATATCCTTCTCTAGAAAGGGCTACCAGAGAAGGGTGTCCTCTGGGTTTCTATTAAGGCAAATAGGTCTCTAGACGTAGCATTTTGTGAAGACAGTGAGGCATAGAGGATTGTCAATTGTTAATTATTAATTACAGTGGCAGTAACAGAGGTGCAGTAGAAAAAGCATTGTCGGAAGGGATTATTGAAAAGATGCCTCAGGGAAGAAGACGAGTAGAATGAGGCAACCAAGGAAGACTATAGATGACTCAGGGAGTGGCTAATGATAATGGGGCTGTAGGGCATATTGGGATAAACTGGATTTAGTCAGGTTTGTTTCTTGGGTTTTTTTGGTAGTCACAGGCAAAAGTAAAAACTGATTTACTCTGTTTGAAATCAGAATAGGAGTCTAGAATCCTGCCTGCATACCTTTTTTCCTTGTCTGATCTCTATCCCCATTACCTTTCTTTACTAAAGCTCTAGACTAGGGTAAGAGAAATGGAAATAATTGTCCTGAAAATGTTATAACATTAGCTATTAGAACTTTTTTCATTTATAAATATTTCTATATGTATATCTAAAAGCAGGAATTCATTTTTTAAAAACCCATACTATTACTATCACACGTTAAAAAGTTAGAAATAGTCCTTAATTATCATCATACATGTCAGTTTTCAGATTTTTTCCAGTTGTAAGTTTGGTTTTTTGAGGGGGTTTTTTGTTTGTTTTTTGATTTTTTAAAATTTACTTGAATCAGGATCTAAAGAAGATCCATACATTGCAATTGGTTGATGTGTCTCTTAAGTGTTTCTGAATCTATAGCTTTTCCCTCTCAGGATTAATATTATTGATTAGATATACTTTTATAGATACAATTTCTCTTACAGGGGTTTTAGCAAATAGCAATCTATACTGTAAGAAATATATGAGAAAGTACTTATCCAGTTTCTTATTGTTTCTACATCAATGTATTAATGATCAAAATAACTAGTTTTCAAGGAAACAGGAAATTTAGTAATTAGCCAACTTATTCAATTGTAAATAACATCTGTATAGTTGTTTTCTTAATTTTCCCTGCAAATGTGATCTTAGAAAGTAACTATCCTAAAACAACTATACCCCAATTAAAAAAAAAAAAAAGTAAGCTGATTATCCTATCCTGGTTAGGAAAACAGGTCATAAAATTGAAGTGATTGGTGATTTGCCCTAGATCACCCTTAGAAACTATTTGAAAACTCAGAGCACTTGATTGTTTAGCAGAGTGATAAAGATGCCTTTGTCTTTCTGCTTTGTACTACAGCCAGGTGTGAATTTTAAAATAGGTTGTATGTAGTCTGAAGATGAGTATGATTGGTACTGTATCAATCAGGATAGACAATATTATGAAGTAGTGAGAAACAACCACAAAACCTCAGTGGTTTAAAACAACAAAGGTTTGTTTCTTGTTCTCCTTGTATGACCATCATGATCAGAGGTATCTCTGTTCATAATAATCACTTAGGGACCTTATGGAGCAGCCACCATTTCAATCATTGCTGATCATCAAACTGGAAAGAAAGGGGGGAGAAAAGAGCCCTGGAAGGTCTCACATCTGCCATTAAATGATCCAGACCAGAAGTAACACATCCAATCACAAGGAGGTTGTGAAGTTAGTCATCTACCTGCCTCAGAGTAAAGAACTAGTTATTGGTAGGCAGGACAAATAATATTGTAAGTAATAATTCTGTTACTGGACTGTTGACAGATCATTCATTCATTCATTCACTTGTTTATTCATTCATTAATCGAATATTTTTTGAATGGCTGCTACGTGCAACTCACTGTACTGAACAGTGGAAATATTAAAGTGGTTGAACACTTTTCATCCCTCATCTCTAGGTTCTTAGAGTCTAGTAGAGACAAGAAGCAGGTTATTCTATATTAGGGATCAGCAAAGTGTCACCCACAGGCCAAATTTGGCCTGCAGCCTGTTTTTATATGGCCCTTAAGCTAAAAATGTCTTAATATTTTTAAACAGTTGAAAAAGCAAATGAACAAAAAAGAATATTCAACAGAAACTGTAAGTGGCCCACACAGCCTAAAATACTTACTATATGACCCTTTACAGTAAAAAAAAGTTTATTGACCTCTGTTCTGTAACATCTGTATTTAAATTTGAAGCTCCTCAAACTAATTGCTATCTAGCCCATTGTCAGATAAGAGGCACACAGTTATCTTGTAAGCTCAGGATATCTCAACAGTGTGCCTTTTGTTTGACCTGTTACTGTATTTCGATGGAAATATATTTTTCTGTGTTGTTGGAATGGTGACTTTATTGGCATCTTGAGTGGTCTTGTTACTGGGCATTGGAGACATGGGATCTGTATTAGATTTGATGCGTAGTTGCATAGCCACAAGATGGTCAGACCCCTAAAGTGGGTATATGTAGATACTAAGTAATGATTTCTTTGGGAACAGGAAGTAAAGCAGCCATAAGGTTATCTGCTTCTTCA
Source organism: Aethalodelphis obliquidens (assembly GCF_003676395.1). Taxonomy (NCBI): domain Eukaryota; kingdom Metazoa; phylum Chordata; class Mammalia; order Artiodactyla; family Delphinidae; genus Aethalodelphis; species Aethalodelphis obliquidens. Next base: position 81,512,411 of record NW_020837946.1, on the reverse strand, counting down.
GAGAAGTAACATCTAAATTTTATGGACTTTAGAAATCAAAGGCAGTGGATGGAAGTACACATAAAAGTAGTTATTTTATTTTCCATTCTATGGATTTGGCTTCTCAATTAAGGATTATAATTGTAGATATTTCTTAAACTGAACAAAAGGCTGTGGTTCAAAGTATACGGGGTTCAGAGACTCTATATAAAGTCCCTTACTATGAATGAGGCAGCACTTGATATAGAAGGACAAGTGAAAATCACTCCTGGTACTTCAAGTTCAAAATAAAGGAAGAGGGTATTCTGATTCAGGTTGAGAGGAATTGTGTGAAGCAAATATGGTTTATTCTACAGCAATTTTGGAGGAAAAGCCTCCAAAATATACAACTTTTATAGCATGAGGAGAGAAAAGATGCCTTGAGCTTACATTTTATGCAGTCTTATATTGACCATCAGAGCTCAGTTCAATTATAAACCCAATTTTATTTTATTTGTTTTTGCACTTAAGATTTTAGAACTCTGACAGATTCCACACCAGTTTTAGAATCTACTTAAGGTATTCTAATATGTGGTATGTAGATTGTCCATGCCAAAAACACCTGTTTAACAACAGTTTGTAGAATTCTAGTCTTGGCCAAGGTTAGCTTCTATCCTGTTCAGTTTATAGGAGCCAGATTTTTATAGATCTGCGGAAAATCCTCTTTCAGTTCTGGAGCTTCAGAGCTTGAGCTCTTAAACGTTCCCCTCCACTATTTTACAAGCACTAGAGTTTGTTTTCTTAACAATAGGAAGCATACCTTTCCAAGTGATTCTGAAGGATCTTTCTAATTTTATGACTATGACTGGATGACAGACGAGGCTCGGGTCTATGATTCCAGTAACTCTAATCAGATTCTGAGCTTGTATACTAAATGACCTGTGTACTTAGTGGGTGCTTGTTGGCATAGTATTTTACTAGCCTTCTGTTTGTTTTGAGGACCAGCAGATTGCTCTAAATATGCCAAATGTGCCAGTATTTACTATGGATTATATGTGATCCACTTCCCATGGCTATTGACTGCTGCTATATGTAATTCTGAGATTATCATTTAAAATCACCTTTTCCTTATGTAGTCATTTTATTGTTAATTTGCATTAAGTGAACTACCCTACAATTTAGCCACTGCAAATGTACCATTACGTAAGAAGGTCATGTGACTGGCTGCCCTTTCTGCGGTAGCTAAAATAGTCCAGTGTAAGTGTATATTACCTATACTTTTTTTTTATAAGTTTATTTATTATTTATTTTTGGCTGTGTTGAGTCTGTTGCTGCATGCTGGCTTTCTCTAGTTGCCGCCAGTGGGGGCTACTCTTCATTGCAGTGCACAGGCTTCTCATTGCGGTGGCTTCTCTTGTTGCGGAGCACAGGCTCTAGGCGCGTGGGCTTCAGTAGTTGTGGCACGTGGGCTCAATAGTTGTGGCTCGCGGGCTCTAGAGCGCAGGCTCAGTAGTTGTGTCACACGGGCTAAGTTGCTCCGCAGCACGTGGGATCTTCCTGGACCAGGGCTCGAACCCACGTCCCCTGCATTGGCAGGCAGATTCATAACCACTGCACCACAAGGAAAGTCCTACCCATACTTCTTTTAACACACATCCTTTGACCCTTTCAGATCTCTGATTTCTATTAGTATTTTTACTGGTAATCATGAACTTCTTTGGTTAATGCTAACTGCAAACATAATTTCACATAATGGGTTATCATAGCTATAATTTGGAATCAGCCAATAATCCTGTCATTATGTTGGAAAATTTAATATCACAAAAAAAGGTGTGTAATTGTCAATATTTTATTAACTATCAAAATATTTTATCATCAAAATATTTTATTCATGGAGATAAATGCTACACAGACTGGAACTAATGACCTAATACCTAACCTTCTAAGACACGTTTAAAGAAAAATGTTTAACATTGTTGACCCATCTCTCTTATCTATTCTCGATGTATAGCTTTTCTGTCTTCATTTTGAGAAATCCACTGAAATATATTTCCAGGTCAGCATCATTAAAGTTTTTAAAACAAAATTGAAATGATCAAGTATCTGAAGTTATTCATTGCCACCCAGGCCAGTTCTAATTCATAAAATGCTGACCTGGAATTTCAGCAGAATTGTGAATAGTTTGACTCTATTTGCCAATGTCAAAACCATTGGCTTTGTGTTGTCAATATCCTGAGTACTGGGTTAGGCCTAACGTACATCGGCGTTATCCTCTTATATCAGTCTTATGTCAGTGACTTTCAGATATTTTAGACGGTGACAGTAGTGTTGGCAGGAGTAACTGCCCCTGAGGATATTGTAGTTAGAGAAGCAAAGTCAGTTTTGATAATGCAAATGAGAGAAAGTGAAGCTTCATAGAATATTTTGTTAGTGGGTGAATACAGAAAATAAACCATTTTCTATGTGCCTTTGATTCTCAAGTCAGAGAAGCAGTCCCTGTCCATCCATGGCATCCCTATCTCAATTATAGCTGTGACCACTCTCCTGCCTATTAAAACTTGCCTTTGCATATTTTCATTAGTGTCCAGATCACAGAAGCTAATTTAATTTTAATTTAATAAAGCATGTTTGCATGTTAGTAAATACTACTTTATCTCTAGTGGATCTTTGGGGATTATTGAGACAAAATCAAAACAAAACAGACAAACAAAAACCTTTGTCTTATTGTGTAAAGGAAGTTTAGAATCAACATGAAGGCGAAGTCTGAAGGTATGGATTTAGGGGCAAATGATTAATCTTTCCCTCAGTTAGAAGATACATGTATTCATATACTAAATTTATGAGTGAGTAGTCATCTAGCTGAGGCGTTTATATCTTGTGATGCAAGAGATGTCTTAAAATCATAACCCTTCAATAAAATTAGTATATATGGAAATTCTGTGTATTCTGTATTTAGTTTTAGACATGTCTTCTACAGCTAGCAAGTTTCAGCTAACATCAGAAAATGATCCAGGAATGTAGAGTCATGAGAGAAGCAGTAGTTTAATTTGTATAAATATTCTTTTATTTTAAAAGTGTGATTCTTTAGTTTTCTGAACTTTCAAGTTATATGTTTGGAACCTAGCATTTTACTAGTTGCTAAATAAATGTATATTATTGAAAAAAATGATCTCATTGATTTTCCCATTTTATCCAACAGCATATCTAAAGTAGAAATGTGTGGTAATGTAAATACAACACTTACTATATATAATAATACTTTAAAAATTATACCTAACATCACATTTTGACCTAGCATTGTTTAGGCCTAAAACCTTTAGCATTGAGCCCCACTTTAAAGACTAGTTAGGCTTAAAATAGACTTTTTACATTCATTCTTAAAGTTTTTAGATGGTCTGGGAGAAAGATAAATACATATGTGGCTTTCTCACTAATTTGTGGATCTACTAAATTTTTTTTCAACTTTCTATTTTATATTGGAGTATAGCTGATTAACAATGTTGTGATAGTTTCAGGTGCACAGCAGAGCGACTCAACCATACATATACGTGTATTCATTTTCCCCCAGACTCCCCTCTCATCCAGGCTGCCACATAACATTGAGCAGAGCTCCCTGTGCTATACAGTAGGTCCTTGTTGGTTATCCTTTTTAAATATAGCAGTGTGTACATGTCAATCCCAAACTACCTGACTATCCCTTCCCTTCACCCTACCCCCCTGGTAACCATAAGTTCATTCTCTAAGTCTGTGAGTCCGTTTCTGTTTTGTAAATATGTTCACTTGTATCATTTCTTTTTTGGATCTACTAAATTTTAAAGTAAACAGGAATTATGAAGTAAGGAGAAAATGCTTAAAAGAAAACAAAAATATTCAAAAGTATTACATATTATAATTACAACTATGTAAACATACAGCTATTTAAACATTAAAAATGTTAGAAGGAAATGTAGTGAAATCCTGAATGATTTATATTAAGGTGCTAAAATTAGAGCCCTTTTTTCCCTTTCTTCTAGATTCAATATTTCTGTAATATGGTTGTTACTTTTATGATGAGAAGAATAAATATGTTTTCACAAAATGCAATAAAGGAAGCTAGAATTAAATATAGAAAAGCATTTGCTGCTTCTGATTATAGCAGATGTTTCAAAGGCACTTATATTAAATGTAAGGGTAATTCAAGTACCCAAAAGGCCATACTTCCTTTAGAGTATATTTTAGTATAAGAAGCAGCTCATGGCTCATAGAGTCAGAGTTCTAGGCAATGTAAAAGTGGTTAAATAAATGTTAACTTGTTTGTTGTCTCCAAACCTTTGCATTCCCACAAACACCTGAATAAAAACTCTGAGAGGATGGGGTTCTTGTCTTTTTAAATTGTTATATCCCTAGCATTTATAATCGTTCTGGGATATAGTAGTAGCAAAATAAGTATATGTTGAATGAGCAAATAAATAACACATGAGATATGCAGTTAACTCCTAATTAATTATGTTCCAGTGTAAATTATTTATGTTCTCTGTTCCCTTACTATCTCCCCTGGTTTAAGCTGTAAAACCAGAGGAATATGAAATTTGTCACAAGGATTAAAGATACCTTGAACTACAGAGAATGTATCAACATGGAGCCAAGCAAAATCAAACTTGATAAGCAGTTACATCCGCATTACTCGTAACAAAACATCTGGCTCTGAGGAGGAATGAGTATAGTTGGCCCTCGGTATCGGCAAGTTCCACATTTGTGGAAGGGCCAACTATGGAACTTGAGCATCTGCAGATCCACATCGGGTCCTGGAACCACTCCCATGCAGATACCAAGGGACTGCAGTACAGTGAGCAGGGCAGAGAGGTGATAGGCACATCCCATAAATCCTAATCTGCTTTCCGTAAATGGACCCTGTATTGCAGCACAATCCAAGGCGGCACTCACTCAGAAGGCTTCCCAGGTGGTTCCGTGCATGCTCAGATGAGCTGATGCACCCCTCTCTGGGTCCACCCCAGAATCATAGCTTTAAATCCTTCTGTTTCTTCCACATAGTGCCTACTGCACTGTCACTCATGCTTTTGTGGGGGAATTTCAGGTATCTTAGCACACAAACCATACAAAATATCAGTAACTGCTCATTTTGAAGGTGATTACATTAATTTAGGAGGTAAATCATTTAATCTTCCTCATGGCCAGTATACTCATTTCCTTTTATTCATTAGCGTGATACTATGTAAATAATTTTTAGATTCTTCTGAATCTTTCTGCTTTCTTTTGTTCTGTAGCCTCATTCTTTTTGGTTGCTGTGTCCTTCTATGCTTCTTTCCTCTTTAAGGAAATATTTTGCCCTTCTTGTGCAAAACCAGAGGCATTTTTCATGGATCCTTTAGACTTTGTGAAAGTATAATTTCCTTTCTCTAGTCCTACACCTCTATAGTTTTAGGCTGAAACTGCTCTCTCCAGAACCACTGGAATGTTTATATGACAGGATCTCTCATTATGAAACCTGAATTTTCTGATTCTTGTCACTCATTCAGTGTTTTCTGTGGTATCTTCCCTTTCCTAGAGCACATATCCATCTCCCTGTCAAGCTTCTTTCAAGTCTTCTTGTTCCTTTAGACTCTCACAGGTTCTCTAAACTCCTCAGGTCTTTGCCATTTTCCCAGGACCACCAGCATCTCATTGTTGATTGTTCTTCATCTCACATGGTCATATTTCCCATTATTCATCTTTTGTCCTTTCTATATCTTCTCTGATTGACATTAGCTCATTCATTCACTTATTCATTCAACAGATATTTACTGAGTCACCACCATGCACCAGAGCTGTGCTAGGTATTAGGGTAAGTGGTAAAAGAAACAAACATGGTCCGAAACCTTACGGAGTTTTCTGTCCAGTTGAAGGATTAAACATTAACCTCATACTTATACAATTGTTATACTTGCATTCCTTAATCTGCATGTGATTTCAGGGGAAGTAGGTTTTTATTACAGAACCGTCTTGTGCATTTGCAACCCAAAAAGGAATAAGATAATCTTACCTTTTTGCTGGTAGCCTAGGCATAATTTCAAGACCATTTGCCATGTTTCCAACAAAATGAGTAGGTTATCCCGTATAAAAATCTTGTTAATAATTGTAACCAGTGTTCTTCTTGGCCATTTAGGCATGATTTACTATGATTCTCACAAAAATTTATGAAGAAATGGGCACAAAGAAGTCAGTGGCTGTAGTTATTCAGGCGCTATGTGAGAGAGTGGAGGTTCAAATCCAAGTCTGTTCAGTCCCAGAATCTGAACTCTGTTATTGCTCATATTTGCTGATTTCCACCACAAGTGAAATTAAAAGTCAAATGTATAAAATTTGTGTTGACCCTTTGCTGTTACTAACCATCCAGTATATCTGCTCTGTAATATGTTAAGGAATTTTGTTTCAAAAATCAAGATATAACCATATTCACAAAGCCACTTTTTGTTTGGTTGATTTTGACTATGAAAGAGATTATGACTTTTGAAACACTGGGAAATACTCTCAAGTGGAAAATATTTTTGTAAAAGGATTGATTGCATATTAGTATTATTTACGATTTTAAATCAACTTCTGCTTGATTGAGAGTCACTAAACATACTTCGTTAAAAATTTTTTAAGTGAGAAGATGAAAAGATATCATACATGCTTCCCCCCAAGTATATTTTGTATATTTTTCACTTTATAATATTCACTTAACGTATTTCACCCAAAAATTAGATATAGAGCATCCCAATCAAGGCCCTGTATTCCACCATGCCCTTATTGAAATATTTCTCTTTTTATCCATTGTTTATATCATTTATAAAAAATATTTTTTAATCCTTCACATTTTCGCTATCAGAAAACTTTTTTCTGCTAGATAAAGATTGCACAAAAAAATTGAAAACCTGGCTTAGAAATACTATATAAAGTCTTTTTTTGCCTGCTTGCAATTTAATACTTAGTTTCATTTTATAGAATACAGATTTTTTTTTTTAATTTTATTTATTTATTTATTTGGCTGTGTTGGGTCTTTGTTTCTGTACTAGGGCTTTCTCTAGTTGCGGCGAGCGGGGACCACTCTTCATCGCGGTGCACGGGCCTCTCACTGTCACAGCCTCTCTTGTTGTGGAGCACAGGCTCCAGATGCGCAGGCTCAGTAGTTGTGGCTCACGGGCCCAGTTGCTCCACAGCATGTGGGATCTTCCCAGATCAGGGCTCGAACCCGTGTCCCCTGCATTGGCAGGCAGACTCTCAACCACTGCGCCACCAGGGAAGCCCCTAGAATACAGATTTATGTGGTACTTAAAAGCATTGGACTTGAAGTCAAATAACAAGATCTCTGCCTCGTTTTGCCATTAATATTGGGCAAATCACTTAACTACCTAGCCTTTTCCATGCTTCTCTTCTCATATAAGATGCCACCAACTCCCTGTGACATGCCTAACTGAAGCTTCATCTTTATTTTGGGATCATAAAATTCACCCAACTAGAATTTAAAATATTCCCAAAACAAGGACATATAAAACAAAAGATACTATATTATAATAGCCATTGAATAAATAAAACAATTTTGACAGATCTTAGTTAATATTTTCCCTTATTTTTTACCTCTTAAAATATAACTTTTTAAAATATTTAAATATTTCAGTATAATGTTTGTTGATTTCCAATTCATTATTTCAGTATGTATAAATTTTTCATCATGTTACATTGATCTTTCAGTGGAAACTTGGGCCTGTTAAAGTCTTTGTCTCAGATTAAAAAACAATGTCTTAAAAAAAAAAAAAAATGTCTTTAATAGTCCGTGTTTTTTGTTTTGTTTTTTAGAACCAAGCGATTAACCTTCACTGTGCAAATATATACTTTTAAGAGTGATTCAGGCTTACCCTATATTGGCTCATCTTCTTTAAGAAAAAATTGTCTTCATTTAAAAAAAATACATCACCATGAATTCTTTGGAAGAAAGCCATTATGTAAATACAGGTTATCTTGTTACTATTTATAGAATATTTTTGCCATTTAATGGTGGCTGATTTTTTTCCCCCCTGAGGCCTTTTTCTCTCTTTCTCAAACAATCCACTCCCCTATCCTCCATCTCCAACTAATAGCATTTTCTTGTTGCCATCATTTTTCCTTATTTATTTGGTTGAGAATTGACACTGTTAATGACAGTGGGTTTTTAAAGAGTTGTAGTAAACATTTTTGATTGTCTTTAAATTTGTTCTTATTTTTCTAATATAACGTTTTTGTCTTTTTTCAAAATATTTGGCTAATGGCTTCCATTGTATTTGATTATGGAAGTTGATGGGGAGATCTGTGAAGAAGAGAAAACATAGAAGGAGTACATATTTTATAACTGTAAACCAATACTTTCAGAAGAGTAACAGCATTTCTTTTCCTACCAATGGCACAGGATGTGGCAGGCCAAGAGAAGCCTGGGACCAAAGCTGATTTAGGCTGATAAGAGGTGACAGATAATGAGGGTCTCTGCAAACACAGAGCTTTAAGCAGAAAATTAGCTACCCTGGAGAGAATATAAATTCTCAAATAATAGAAGATGGAGTCTAATTTTAAGTCAGGAAAGCCCCTGAAAGCAGAAGTGAGTAGGTTCTAGCTACTAAGAAGCTGGCAGAAAAGGGATCAGTAGGAAGGAGGGAGAAGGAAACACTAGGCAGATTGACCCAGGGATGGATCCTCTGTGTCACAAAAATGTATTTGGTCTGAGTAGCCAACATAGCAGGTCCTGACCACTGAAACAAGGGCAGGGTTGAGAAACACTGTCCAGGTTCAGGGCATTTCTGCTTGAGTGTGAGGAAACAAGGAATGGCTGGTTTTCTTGGCAGCCAGTGTAAAGCAATGTTTCCCACATCACTGTTATAATTATTATAGTAATTGTTGATTGTGGCAGAGAAGCTAATCTAAATCTCATATTTTGAATAATGGCATTTTCTAACATCCAGTCCAAGAGAAACTGTTGTTATTACCTCAGCCTTTGAAACCTTTGCAAGATTCCTTGGGCACCAGAACAATTTCTGATATCCAGGGCTTTTAAAAGCTTTTTGGCTATTGTCACATAGTCTTTAGCTAGTTAGGAAGCCCCCCCCCAATTTTCTGTTTTAAAGGTGACCATGGATCACGTTGAGAGAGTAACATTTGCAGATACTGATACGTGTCCATAGTCCCTTATCTATAATTCTGAACTTTAAAAAGTTCAGAGGGAGGAGGGAGGGAACTCACACTTTTTAAATAAAAAATTAAATAAAAGTGTATTTAGTTAAGGCAGCAAAATCTGACTTGCACTTAACTCAGTTGGTCGCAAATCCAGAACTGAGTTTATGTGAGGCTATTTGTAGGCTTTATGTTTCCCATGTGTGAATACTGCTATATTTTACTGCAGAAATATTTATGTGTTTGATTCTCAGGTGCTGCCCCAGTCACCTCTGGGGACATCACATCATATATACTATATGCACTATATTACCTTTCTAAAATTAAAAGCAAAATACATATATATCAGTGCTGAAATTCTGCTAGCCCCAGTGGTTTTGAGTGAGAGGTATTGTGTCTGTTAGTAGTTTTAGTCATGTGACCCTGGGGTCACATACTTAGTAACTGTTAACTGTGATGGGCCTCATCATCCTGGAGAGAGTAATACAGGCAGTCTGTAATTTGTATATCAGTTTTTTCACTCAGAATTGCTTTATCATAGAAATGCTGTTTTACCTGGTGGTTATGCTTGGTGGTATTATGTCACTTTAATCAATCCATAGTGTATTTAAGGCATAATATTAGCAGTGTTTCTATAGAAAATATTTTTAAATTGTACCTATCTCCTTTACTCCATCTTGGCCAGCCCTCAAACATAAACACACACCTACTGCAGCCTTCATGTGACTTCTGAGTCTCACTTATCCCATCATGCAACAAGAGTAGCAATTCCAACAGGCCCAGACCATTGCTAAAGGCTCCTTTAACCAACAGGATGCAGGGTGGAGATGGAGTTCTTTTTGCTTCTTCTGGCTTCCCTATCATTCTTTTCATCTTTAGACTCTAGGAACTGCCCTGCCTAATCCTTTTCCATTTATACCATCTGTAATTCTCATGTTTATTTGGAAAAATTGCAACTATTTTCCCTTCTTTCTTATGTACCACTTTACCTTTGTCTTTAATTTTGAGCTATCCACTTAACTCTTCTGTCTTTCAATTTTCCTTTCATAAAAATGTTTTTATTCAAAACTACATGATAGATGAGCTATTAAGTAACTGACACCAGGAAGAAAGAATATTAGAGCACTACTACCAAGAAGTTAGAAAAGCTAGAAGCATGGCTTCTTGTCCATCATGACCTTTTAGTTTCTTGCAGATTATTAGTTTATATGACAAGTCAGTTTGCGAAGGAATACACCCATTAGTACCTTTTCCTATAAATGGTTTCCCAATTTCACTCTGTCCTGTATGTATACACATAATGTACATATTGGTACACTGCTTTTAAACAAATATCCTAGAAACTATCCATGCAAACAAGTATCTTTTCTTAGAAAGTAATCATGTGAGAGGCTATGTACTTATTTCAGTGCTGTTGCTTTGCTTAAATACTTTTGGAACTCCTTAGGTTGTCTAAACAGTATGACGTCATTTTGAATGTTATCTGTATTATCAGTCATTTTTTGAGGGCTAAGTTTGAATTAACAAGCAACTGTCTGAGTGATATCTAATAAGCAAAGTTTTGTTTTTGTGCTTTGTTTCTTGGTCAAAAACAAGTGAAAGTTTAAAATCAGTAGAATTCTGTTAGGCTTTTAAATAGATTCTTACAGTAGTTCTAGAAGAGAAGGTTCAAAGCTATTCGGAACAATGTAGACCTGTAATCCTATACTTTGTTTTTCGGGGTTTTTTGGCCACTCCCTGTGGCATGTGGGATCTTAGTTCCCCGACTAGGGATCTAGGGATCAAAACCATGCCCCCTGCAGTGGGAGCATGGAGTTTTAACCACTGGACCGTAAGGGAAGTCCCTGTAATCCTGTACTTTGAATAGAGCAACATTTATTTGGTGTATAGGTTTTTGTACGTTGATTTAAAATACATGCTATTCTTAGGTTTATTATTTTGTAACATTTGAACATTCAGATACAGACACTAAATGATATGGGATTATTAGGAAGTTGAAGCTATGGAAATTCAGATACAAAAGAAAGAGTTTTCTTGAAAACTTAGCATGTTTCAGTTCTTCTTTCATTGCTTTGAGCTGATGAGTTTATCTGGAAGAGCAGAAGAGACTGATCTGGAATAACATTTTATTAAGTACCCACAAAATAATGGGTAATTACTGGGTATTATATATTAATTATCTTGTTTAATCTTCATAACAGTTTTGGAGATACTTACTCTATTCCCTTTTATAGATGAGGAAATTGAGATCCAGAGAACTGAAGATTTTACCATGTCCTTGATCACATGGGTAATAGGTAACAGAGCCTTCTGAGCCTCTGACTTTTGTTTTTAGCCCTAAATTTTTAGACCATGCCTACTATCCTTACCAATTAGTGGTATATTCTATTATTATATAGTGAGACAGTGAGACCTTTTCTTACAAATACAATGCCATCAGATTAATTACAGTATTCATTATTTGTACTACAATGGCAGAATTTTTCAGTATGGTGTATTGGAGGTCTTCACTTACAGAAAACTCTCCGAACTATTTACCCCATCCCAGATGATACTATGTGATTGACTTGGCCCCTGAGTATCTATCTACCCTCATTTGCAATCCAAATTAACCTATTTCTTGACACACCAAACTTGTTTCTCCTTTAGGACATTTACACAAGTTGTTCCCTCTACCTAGAATGTTCTTCTCTCAGTCTTTCCATAGGTGGCTCTTGTTAGTCAGATCTCAGCTTAAATGTTAACTCCTTAGAAAAGTCTTCTCCAACCACCACCAAATCTAAAGAAATCACTCAAGTCACATTACCTTGTTTTAATTCTGTTTATGGCATTTACTTCTGTCCTGTATTTTTCTGTTTATTTATGTATTTATTGTCCCCCTAACTAATAGAATGTAAGCTCCATGAGAGCAGGAACCTTGTCTATCTTGTTCACCAGAACCTTAAACAGCCTAGCCAAGAAATAGCTGTAGGAATAAATGAATGAATTGTGTCTAGAAAATATAACAGATTATTCAGATTACAGAAAACTAGGAATAATGTAGATTTAGAGATATTTGGACCAGTGGTTCTCATAGCCTGCTAAAATAACCTGGCTAGCAGCATCAGCGTCACCTGGAACTTTGATAGAAAAGCAAATTCCAAAGACCTAGCCAAGAGCTATTGAATCAGAAACTCTGGAGGTGGGACCTCGCAGTCTGTTTTTTATTAAAACAGAGACCAGCTGCTGCAAAGAGTAATTAAATTTTTAATAAGTTGCAGACAAAGCTTGATCAAAGAAGTGCATTGGCATTCTAAGGATTACTATAATCTAGTATCTCCTATAGATCTTAGAAGGAAAATTAAGTACAGAGCCCTGTATTTGAAGCCCATTGCTCTAAACTGAAGGTTTACTCAGGGACATTAAAATATTTTCACAATCCCACTTAAATTTTATCTGTCTTGAAATATTGATTTCTACTGTCATTTTCATATGTACCCATTAAGTAGTGTTCAGCTAAGTTTAGTGGTATGAGTACATATAAAGTAGTTCAAAAAAAAGAATGAATCCAGAATGGCATCTGCATTGATATTTTGAGATATTGATTTTTTTCTATCCGGCACGGTACCAAAGCCTTATCTTTTTTGATCTAGAAGAGAATATTGTAAAAAATAATATGCTTAATTCTCTAAAAGTCTAACCATTTTTGAAGAGGAAGAAATGTATTGTAACTTATGGAATGGCAGCCACAAGCCAGGTACATACAAGTATCAGAGCTAATAGGTATAGAATCAGCTATTCAGAGAGTAAGATAAGTGACTTGACCAAAATTCCTTGGGTACTGTGCCAGTGAAAGGCTTGAAACCTAAGTGTGTCTATTTCCAAAGCCAGTGCTTTTTCTACCATTGGATGCTGCCTCATAATGCCAGTGTAAAAGACCAGGTGAATCATCTTAAAACATTACTGGAAGCTAGCAGGGTATAAATAATAAATGAAAAATAAAATTACCACAAGTTATACTCTTTCCTCACTAAATATAGTTAAAAGGTTAACATTACTCTCAGCATATGCCTAATCACTTGAAAATGTTGGATCACAATTAAGAAATCCAGATTCAGCAACTCTTTTTAACAGGTGGGAAAATGTTGTTTGTCATAGAAATGTTCATTTTCAAATTCTTGAAAGAACACAGTGAATATTAAGATAACATTATTTAAAGAAGTATTTGAGACTGAACAAATTTCCCCATATTCTGTTGCTTTAGAAATTAAAACTACTTCCTTATGTTATTTTTACATTAGATCTTGAAGGGAATACAAAATTAAATGTAATTGCTAGGAAATGATTTATAGCTGACCACCTGTCATTTTATATTATTGGTTGCATTATTTAATCCCTTTAGTACATATACAATCTGTATTTAAGTAAAAAGTACACTTGATTTATTTAGTATTAAAGTGCTTTAGTAATATAGGGTGTATTTTAAAGAAATACCTTTATTTGAAGACTTTATTTTCAGGTGCTTAAAATTTATTCCTTTCTTATGAAAGGTGGGAACATTTAATAATTAGATTTAACATTTATAAAGTGTTTTGAGAGTGTGTAGAATAGTATAACTACAAATTACTTATTATGAGCAATATATGTCCCCATGCATAATACTCATTTTTAAATTAATTCCATTAATTTGAGTTAGATTATCTTTGAAGTATTCTTGCTACCTTCAACAGAGTTGGAAAAAAAAAAAATTTCAGAGTGAAGAAGCAGTTTTTCAGTGTTTGCAAGTGTTAAATGTTAATTGGGATCCCTGAGCTATAAAGCCACCAAGTGTGGGAGAAGGGAAATTGAAGTACCCTTTTCTTCTTAAAAGAGAATATAGAAAGTCATTGAAATATTGTTAAGAGTTAAAAGAGCAATATTATCAAATTTTAATTACCCCAGGACAAATTGTATAATCAGTTTAACATTTACACTTTTCTTTCTTTCTTTGATATGCTTTTGACTATTTAAAAGCGAATTACAAGAGAACAGAGAAGGAAAAGGAAAATGATGCAGACAGACTATGAACATTTAACCTGGTAATTTGTTAGACGTTCTGGAAAAAATGGGGGATAAATTACTGAAAAAGCTATAGAACTATAAAGTATTGTTCTTCCTTATCTTAAAGCAGTGGTTCTCAGCTCCTCATTGCACATTGCACAATGTTTGGAGATATTTTTGATTGTCCTCACCTGAGAGTAGCAAGATATTACTACTGGCATCTGGTGGGTAGAGGTCAGATATGCTGCGCTAAACATCTTACAGTGCACAAGACAGCCTCCAACAACAAAGAGTTATCCAGTCCAAAAATATCAGTAGTGTTAGGCTGAGAAACTCTGCTGCAGAAAGAGACACACCTCTCTCAAAAATAATATAAATACAGAGAGATTATGCATAAGGCCATACAACTACTAAATGAAGTGGCCAGAACTTAAACTTGGATCTGCTGATGCCAGGCATTGTGCTTTCCTTGGCTCTTAGAATCAAAATTTCATTTATCTTTGGAGAATTATGGTGGAGTGGAGGAGGAACAAGAGAATCATCAGAGTCAATGCTATGTCTCCATTTCTGTTATGTTCCTCTTAATTGTAGTATAATTGGGTTTATATATATATATATATTTTTAGATGTCTTATTTATGCAGTCTCTGGTAGTACCCTTTGTTTTGGAATTGATAGCTTCAATTTTTCCGCATTAAAAACTTAATCGAGGGCTTCCCTGGTGGCGCAGTGGTTGAGAGTCCGCCTGCCGATGCAGGGGACACGGGTTCGTGCCCCGGTCCGGGAAGATCCCACATGCCGCGGAGCGGCTGGGCCCGTGAGCCATGGCCACTGAGCCTGCGCGTCCGGAGTCTGTGCTCCGCAACGGGAGAGGCCACAACAGTGAGAGGCCCGCGTACCGCAAAAAAAAAAATTCTTATACATTTATGGTATGCCTTTCTAGATGCCTTGAATTGAAAAAACATTGATAGTATGTATCAAGTTTTTTCTTTTTTTTTTAGTGTTTAGTTTAGTGAAAAAAATTAAAACATGTTTAGTGAAAAAAATTAAAACAGGATACAAAATATATATAGCTGCTTTTGACGAAAAATAAAAGATATAGAAAAAATACTGGCAGATAAAATATCTGGTATATAGTATTACTTACAAATTCAAACTGGTGGTACTACAGTATTCTACTAAACAAAGTAGGTTATATTGATCCATTCATTCATGTACCAAAATATTTTCTTAATGCCTTGTAAGTTTCAAGCACTATGCTACATTCTAGACAT
This sequence comes from Aethalodelphis obliquidens, assembly GCF_003676395.1. Classification (NCBI taxonomy): domain Eukaryota; kingdom Metazoa; phylum Chordata; class Mammalia; order Artiodactyla; family Delphinidae; genus Aethalodelphis; species Aethalodelphis obliquidens. The sequence continues at coordinate 81,497,005 of NW_020837946.1, read as the reverse complement.
AAGGCAGGGAACAGGAGAAGCACAAAACTTTTCCTTAAAATGCTAAGAGTCTTATCTGGGCAGACAGACAGGTAAGCAATAACAAACTATGCTAGGTAGTAAAGGAGTCCTGTGGGAGTATATAGCAGAAGCCCTGTATTGTTATTAGTAAGTGTAGGCTAGGTTAATCTTGGTAGCAAATTAACCCAGATATCTCAGTAATTTATTACACAAGGAATTTGCTTTTCACACAAGTAAGATCCAGTTTATATCAGGCATTTCTCCTCCATCTTGCTTCTTCAGGTGGCTTCTTCAGTTGTCATGACAGAGGAAGTAGGAAGTAGAGAATTGGACATTTTTAAGGACAATCCTGTAAGTTGTTTACTTCTTTTTCCTCTCATCTTACTGGCCAGAAATCAACCTCATTCCCCCAACCTTACTCGAAGGCATGCTAGAAAATGCAGAGGAGGTACATTTGACTATTTGTTGAGCACCAGCTCTGCCACTGGCCTATACCACAGACTGGACATAGGAAAGGCCTCCCTGGAAGCTGTGGCATTTAAATTGAGACCTGAAAAATAAGTAGTTACCTAGACCAGTAAAGACATGGAAAAATTATTTCAGGTAGGAATAATCTTGTTCCAGTGCCTAGAGGAGAGAGAAGGATGACCCTTTAAAGAACTGGAAATTCAGTATTTGAGCTTTGAATGTAGGGGGAGGGCAGGCAGGGGCACATTCATGAAGGACTTTATAAGTTGTGTTAAGGTATTTTAAAATTATTCTGAAGGCGAGGAGAAGCCACTGGAAGGTTTAAAGCATGATAAAGTTTGAGCAATGTGAGTAGAGTAACGTAATAAAGTTTGCATTTTAGAAAAGTCATTCTGGTTGCAGTGAAGAGTATGGATTGAAGGAGAGCAAGATTGTAGGTGCGAGGCCAGTTAAGAATCTCCAGTATCAGTCCAGTTAAGCAATGATGGTGACCTGTAGGAAGAATAGGGATAGAAAGTAATAGATTGGAGAGATATTTAAGAGTTATAGTTGTTGGAATTTAGTAGTTCATTGGAAGAACAGTAATAAGTGGGTTATTTGGGGGATGGGGAGTGATTAATTCAGTTTGAGATATCTTGAGTTCGAGACATATAAACCATCAGAGTGTTTCTGTCTGAATGAAAGATTTGAATACATAGATAGGTCTAGAAATCCGAAGAGAGATCTGAGCTGAAGATACAGATTTGGGATTTATCAGCATTTAGATCATACTTAAGCCACAAGAGTAGGTGAGTTTGTACATGCATACTGTACAGGAAAGAGGGCCTGTGGCAGAGCCCTGTGGACAACATTTAAGGCAGAGGTTCTTAATTTTCACAGTGTCTGTGAAAAAAGACGGAGAAGGAGAAAAGAAGGAGGAAAAAAGAAGGAGAAAAAAAGAGTACTACCTGGAAAGAACCTGAGACTGGAGGAGAGCTCTTTTAATAATTGGAGAGACTTAAGCATGTTTAACTGCTAAGGGTAATAGAGAGACTGAACAAGTTAGCAACAGAAATGATAAACAGGTAAGAGGATTGAGACTAAAAAACCAGAGCACGAAAAGAAATACCTTTCCATACTAAGAGGAGAGAAGAAGAAATGTTGGAAATCTATGAATAGTAGTTTGTAGCATTGGTGGTAGAAAATTGAGGGAACTGAGTTCTCATCTCATCTAAGGGCAGTGATTTTTTTTTTTTCCTATTAACCAGCACTTTATATGCTCTGCTGGGAGTGAGGGAAGAGCTGGTAAGGACAGAGTTTTTAGAGAAGTGATGAATGTTTGAAACAATCACTAGGGAGAGGTTGAGAGAGCTAAAGAGGAAAAGCTAATAGGATTACCAGGCATCATTGAGGCCCAAATTGAGGGTGCTTACCAAGGATTTATGGTGGCCACTATCTGTAGAGTTTTATATTTTGTAATTTTTCTGTTGAAGCACTCAGGAACCCAGATACAATGGAAGGACAGTGAGGCAGGGGAATTGAATATATTGACAGGGGAGTGGCTTACGTGATGTACAACGCAATAAAAACAGAGTAGGGAAGGCAGTAATGAGAAAGAACAAAAGGTAGAAAGTAGCCAATGAAATGGTCTTCAATTTTTTAACACATACCATCGATGTATATATGTATTTATAAATTATATGTATTTACCTGTATGCTCATATACTTTATATAAAGCTTATTAAAAATATATTAAATTACATAAGTATAATAAAATCTACTTTGTATAACCTGCAACCTACTTTATATATTCTACAAAAATATAAACTATAAAAATATAAAATATAAATAATGAAAGATTAAAAAGTTCTAAGACTTTCATCTTGTGCTCTACAGGATTGTCTTACACTTGTCTTACAAGTGTATTTTAAGACACTTGTCTTACAATTGTCTTACACTTCCTACTTTGGAGATGACTTGCCTTGAGAATGTATATATATTGGATTGTAATTAGTAGAGAATGCTGGGATGTTGGGAGGTCATGGTCAGAGAGTAGAATGTCTAAATTTATTATTTTGAGGGTAGAGCAGTAATGACATCTGGGACATGTCCATGGAAAAAAATGGTAGATTGAATCACTAAGAAAAATCAAGAAATGGAAGACAAGTATGGGATTATTAATGTAGCATATTGTGGTTACTCTGGTTGATTGCAACTTTGGGGTAAAAATAAAAGCCTGTGAGCCAGGTGCAAGGGGATAAAAAATGAAAGAAGTTTTTGAAGAGGAAGTTATCTAGTAGGTGACAACGAGGAAGAGGGATAAATATACAAGTCTGCAAAAAGCATAGACTTGTACTCCTTGAGAGACTTTTTGTATACACTACCTGCAGTAGACAGTGAATGCTGAAAGATATTCCTAACTCAAAAGTAATTCTTTACTGGGTAATTTGTTTAAGGAAACAAGTCCCTCATCTCCCGTTGATAATCCCTGGGGAGGGATAAAGTGATTCATACTCTAGAGTTAATTGTTATAATTAAATTGATACTTAGTTTAAATCAGTACTAAGGAATGGAAGCAAAAACTTCCAAGAATTGGAGCATAATTTTGGAATCTTTAGTCAGATGTCCTTTTTTTCTCTCCAGAAAATTGGGATCCATCTTACACTTCTATCAATTCATGAATGCGTTTATATGGTAGTTTTTATAATGATATTATTTCATGTAGATTGATGTTTAGATTAATGAAAAGAAAAAAATGTATGAAATCAGTACTGTCTTGAAAACTGCCAGCTGTATGATCCTAAGTATGGGGCATTTTTAATGGCAGACCTGGATAAATTAGGAGATTTTGAATTTCTGGAGGTTATCATGAGGGTCTACAAACCAAGGTAACATGAGGAAATGAAAGTGTGTGTCAGGAGAGAAAGGTAAGACAAACTGAGGGAGAACTGAGTCTGATTTGCAGAATTTTCTGAAACCAGAATGGAGACTGTTTTGTCTCTGAAATTCATCAGACCCTATGACTTTAGCTGCTAACTTCATTGTGTCTTTGTTCATTCCCGTCTAACCTGCAGTTTCTGAATATCTACTTTCTCCAGCTTTCCAGGGTCTTGCCTTTCAGTCCTTTATAGCAGGGTAGAGGTAGAGAGAAGCATTCATTCATTCATATACTCATTTATCAAGATGATTTTTATTGATCATCCATCACTACTTGATGCTGGGTATGCAGTAGTAAATAAGAAAGTTCATATCCTCAAGGAGCTTACAGGCTAGTAGGATGGAGGGATAAATAACTGGAACATAGTGTGATAAATTCACTAAAATCTAATAGAAGGGGCACCTAAATCCATTCCTTAGCAGTCAGATGAGTCTTCTGGGAGAATGTGACATTTCATGTAAGACCTAAGACCTTTGAGGAGATGAAGACCAGAGTGAGTGTTGGGTCACAGGGGAGGATGAATGTTCAGGCTGAGAGAATAGAATAGAATGTCCCTAATGCAAAAGAAAGCAAAAGCCATATATTGACTGGGAAAATTAGATCAGATGTTAACCCCCCCTGTCTTCCCCATCTCCATCATTAGAGATATACTCAGATTTTCATACAAGTACAAACCTCTATACATAGGCCTCAAATGCCAGAGTCTCAAACTTGCATGTATGGAAGTACCTTATTCCAGTTATCTAATGGTGCATAACAAATTACCCAAAACTAATGGGATAGAACATACATTTATTATACTCACAGATTCTGGGTCAGGATTTCAGACAGGGCATAGTGGGGATGGTTTGTCTCAATTCCATGATGTTTGGGGTCCAGCTTGAGGATTGGAAGTCTGTGAGAGCTAAAGTCATCTGCATCATTGTTCATTCAACTTTTTAGCAATTAATTTTGGATGTTGGCTTGGGGAATTAATTCTTCTCTAAAAGGACTACTTTGTATGGTCTCCTCATGGGCTAGTTTGAGTTTCCTCATAGCATGGGGACCAGGACCCAAAAGCAAGTGTCTCAAGAAGAAGAAAATTAGGTGGAAGTTTTATATACTTTTTATGATCTAACCTCAGGTGACCTAATCATCTTTACCATATTCTACTTGTTAGAACAGTCATGGGCTCATGTTGAAGGGAAGGGAAAATACCACCTACCTCTCAGTGGGAGGAGTGTCAGTCACATTGTAAGAAGAGAATGTGGGAAAGGATTGATTTATTGATTAGCATCTTTGGAAGGTACAATCTTGCATATTCCTCACTTAAGAATGTTCACAAATAAGATCAAATCTATGTTCCACTGCACCAGCAACAGTCATTAATTTCCCTTTATAGTTCACCTGTCGGTTATTCATCCACGATATCTTTGACATTACTTTTGAGGTATTTTATAAATGTTAGTAGCTCCATCCTGTCCAATAAGTGCAAAAGCAGAAAAGAAGGCTAGACATGGTTCAAAGAAAAATCAACAAAGTTTTAAAATTAAAACAGAGATAAAACTACAATATAACTAATGCTTGTATGCTGTCACCTTAAACATATAAATAAATGAAATTAAATGCACATCCTTTCAGAACCTAAAATAAATTTAAGTAAAGGAACTTCAGTACTACTTTACCATCTTTATGCTTGCTAGCTAGGTTAGGAGAGTGTTGGGTTTGTTTTTTTAACCTCATTTTATTTCACTATACTGACTACTAGCCTCAGCTATAATATAAACTGAATACTAAACTTTTTAAAAATTGTGTTCTTTCAGTAAAAATAGATGTTAAATTTTAAACTACAACTCATTACATTTCTCTTTGTTTTTCTTTGTTTGGTCCTGATTTTCCCATGCGTAGATTTGTCTTATGTGTGTTTGTGTAAGGTATGTATGTGTACTCACACATGCGTGTATATACATACACAAATACGTTGAACACTCTCTATATACATACATAATACATACCCATAAATGCAAATCAAGCTCTTTGTTGTTTCACTTAGCCTATCTTAACCATTCACAGAATCCTCCAATTTAAAGTGATCCAGGTGGGCCTGAATTAAATTAGAAGGAAAATGTTTAAAAGTCATGTATCTAGTCTTGTTTTCAAGTTTGCTGTTCTAATCCATCCCATCCTCCTTTCTTCTGCCTCAAAAATATTGTAGGAACAAGGTTGATCTGGGCATGAAGTTAAACAGGATATTGCTTTCATCTACTTCAGCCAAATCTCAAAGTCACTGACCTAAGAAAGACCTCCCCATCTACTTTGATAAAAAGCAGAGTTGAAAATGGTAATGTCCACTATTTTTTGCTAGTTGCTGTACATTTGTTACCTCATTTAATCCTCTGAAGAGTGTATGTTATTCTGTTTATTTCGAGAAGAAAGCAAAAGGCTAGAAGAAATGAAGTAGCTTGTCTGTTACACAGCTATGACATAGTAGTGACAATAAGATTCTAGCCAGATCCGTCTAACTCCAAATGCTGAGTTCTTTCAATTTAGTATCAGTACCTGTAGTTTTTCTGTAATGTTTCTCAGCTGAGTATTTTGATTTTGATGTAACATTTATGTGAGTGATCAGAATCGCTTGTTTTATTCAGCTAGCTGAATATATAAACCTGGATTGTTTGTAGTAGGCATTTACAAAGCAGAAGACTTATAAGAACAGAACATTGGCCCTACTAGGAGCTCACAGTCTGTTCATTGGCAAATCAAAGAAATTTTAAAGTCAGACAAAAGAAACTATGAAAAGCATGATTTATTATGTTGTATAAGACTAGAACATTCCTACTCACCAAGAGAAGATAGATGGGAAAAATTTAATCAGAATATAAGTTCCTGTAAGAAAATACAGCATTCTGTGAGAAATCAGACTGTTGCCTTAGAATAAATTCCTCATGTATCCATGTAAGCAGCATGAAGAAAATAAAATGTACATTATCAACTTTTTCTTTACTGTACCAAAGCCAAACACAGCCCCAACTGTGTTGCTACTTACTACTTGATCTTTCTATTATTTTGCTTTCCATCAGTGACTTTTTTCCTCTTCAGAGTAACAGCTATCCCTAATGGTAGAGTGCATTTCTTACAGAGATCAAAATTAATGTAATTGAAAACATTATGGCCTTGAAAATACTTTAATATTTAATTTAGTGGTTCATGGGTAAATGTTACTGGAGTTATAGAAAAGTTAAGATAGAAGTAGTGATATAAGAAACAATCCCCAAAGCCAATCAGTCCTAGAAGAAGAGCCCAGGATAGTGCCCTTAGTTCAGGGAACCTTTTCAGGAAAACACATAAGCTGTTGACGTTCTGATACATGCTGCATACTAAGGTGGCAAGTTAGTACATGGAATAGTTTGGAAAGGTAGCCTCAGAATTCAGTGAAGTGCCCTTTCTTTGTTCTGGACCAGAGATATGCCCGACTTTCCCCCGACTTTCCCATCCCGTCATACATCCCTTGGCTTCTTATAATTTCTAGCTATGTCACTATATGGAAAACTGAAACAACATGGGCATGATTTTTTTTTTAATTTCACTGTATTTTAGTCAAACATGGATGTCTAAAGTTTGATTTCAAAATAAATTTAAGGTATCTTGCCAGAGTTAGAATAATTTAAACACATTATATAACTCACATTATTAAAGCTCATTTTTAGCATTATCCAATAGTAAATTTAAAATCCTGTTCTTTATGAAATAATTTTTGTGACAGGTGCCATGCTTGACCAGTGTAATGTAACATATTAATGCATGATGAGGTTGTAAGAGGGAGCATGAGGAGCTGTGACAGCAGTGGCCTGAGTTCTCTCCTCCTGGAATGGCCAGCCGTCTCCCCCTAGCTAACTCTAATTTCTTCTCTCATACACAGCTTAGAAGTCATCCCTTCTGCGGACATTCTCCGATCTTTTCATTTTGCATTAGGTGTACCTCCTCTGTGAACATCTGTAGTATCCTGTGCATACTCAGGTACTTCTCTTTATATATCTCTCTCTCCTTCACTGGACTGTAAAATTGTTGTGAGCTTCACTGTTTTTCATCTTTGTATCCTCAACATCTAAACTTGTGCCTCATACCTGGTAGGCACTAACATCTTTGTTGAATGAAAGCATACATGAAAAGATGAATATGAATAGATTTATAGGTATTTTATGAAGCGCACATTCATAGAAGGTTATGTTTCACAAGGAAAAAGCATTAACTCATTACCCATGAAACATTGTCTTGTTATGCTTCTTCATCCCATTCTGTAATATTATTTTTTGTTTCTTTGGATCTTTAACCTATTGCACTAAACAAAAAATAGTTACTACTTAAATTACATTTTGTAACTTTGTCATTAAGTTTTTAACACACAATATTGACTATTTGTAAAGGTTACTCTAAATTTTTTCAGAATTTTTAATTTGCAGTTGTATTATTTTGTGGCCAGTTTTCCTCCCAAAGAATGTATCATTAGGTATTTAGTGGATGCAGTAGCAAAATAAGATTTGCCTTTTGGAGAAAATTTTAGTTTGTGGAAGATTCTTTGGAATGTGTCTTTTTAAAGTTATGGGCTTTCTGATTTTAATCTAAAATTGAGTGAATAATATTTATAGTTTTTGTAACACCTTAGAGTTCACAGATTGCCTTATGTACTTTTTTATATAATCTTCAAATTAAATTGCTTGTGAGATAGCATAATACTTACGAGATAATATGGGATATCATAAATAAGTAAACGAAGAATCATAGAGGTTAAATAACACCTTAGATTGTACAGCTGAATCTGGAATTTTATTTGTGAGGAGATTTTTACTGTTGATTCAATTTCTTTAGTAGTTTTGTTCAGAATTTTCTATTTAATCTTGAATCAGTGGCAGTAAGCTATATTTTTCTAGTTTGTTCATTTCATCTGTCTTCAAATGTATTGGCATGAAGCTATTTTAATATGCTCTTATTATTTTAATGTCTGCAGCATCTGTAGTTATGTAGTTTCTGACACTAGCTATTTCTGCATGCCTGCCCTTCCTCCTTCTCTTCCTCGCTTCCTCCCTCCCTCCCTTTTTTTCTTCCTTTCTTCCTTACAACTTTTTAATGAATCTATCCAGAGGTTTGAAGTTTTACGCTTTTCAGAGAGTCAATTTTTAGCTTTCCCGTCACCTCTATTTTATCTTTATTTTCTGGTTCATCAGTTTCTGGGTTTTTATTTTAATTATTTCTTGTCCTTTGCTTTTTTCAACTCCTGTTTTTTTCTTTTTTTTTTTTTTAAAAGTGTATTGTGTTTCTTTTATAAAGCCTGTTTTATTGGATTCTCAGGTCACTAATTTTCATCCTTTTCCATAGTAGGCATTTAAGGTTATAAAATTCTCTTCAGTTATTGATTTTCACATATACCACAGGTTTTCATATTAGGTTGTCACTTAGTTCTGAATATTTAGTTCCAATTTCCATTTCGAGTTATTTAGAAGTATGCTGCTTATTTTCAAAACAATTGAATTATTTCTAGTTATCTTTTTGTTATTAAATTCTATCTTAATCTCATTGTTGTTAAAGAATGTGGTTTGTATAATATCAATTATTTAACTTGCTGAGCCTTATTTTTGTGGCCTAGTTTGTGATCAGCTTTTGAAATGTTCTGTTTTGGAAATGTACTTGAAAATAACGTGTATTTTACAGCTCTGGGTATCATTTTATACATATGTCCATTAGATAAGGGTAATTGTTCAAATCTTTTATGTTCTTATGACGTTGTCTTCTTGACCTTTCAGTTACTAAGCTAAACTATAAAGCTCCCATTTTACATCGTTTGTTTAGTTTTTCTTGTCAAGTTTTGCTTTATATATTTTGAGATTGTTAGCTGTGTACAACTTTGTTATTGTTATATTTTCCTGAAGAAGTAAACTTTTTATCATTTAACAATGATCCTCCTTATTTCTAGTAATGCTTTTTTCCTTATATTAATATAATTTTGATATTTGTATTAATATCTTTTTTCATTTTGTACTTTTATTTATGTTATGGTTGTATCTTTTGAAAAGAGAACAATATAGCTAAGTTTTTTTAAATCCAATCTGACAATTTTTATCTTTTAACTAGACTATACAGCCAGTTTACGTTTATTGTAATTACTGATGTATTTGGGTTTATTTCTGCCATTTAATTTGGTATATTTATTTTCCCATCATTTCTTTGTTTCTCTTTCTTTCTTTTATTGACTTCTTTGTGCATTCTTCACTATTTTTTTCTCATTCATTTTTTTTCCTACTGGTTTGGAGGTTATACTTGCTTACCCTAGAAATGTTATCATGTATACTGTTTAAATTATATACATACCTTTACTCTCTACCCAAACAAAAAGACCTTAGAAGAGAATATTTTAACTCTGCTTACCTTTTTCAAATTTATATATTTTTGCTTATGTTTTTAATTCTGTAAGAAATAAATATCCTATTTTATAATGTTAATATTGTTTATATTTACCACTTTTTTTCACCTCATCATTCTTTAGGCATTTCAGAACTTTTGATTGAAAATAAATTCAATGAGGACATGAGAGTGATAAACACTCTCAGTCTTTATCTCTAAATGACCTTATTTCACTCTCATTGTTAGAAGAATTTTATTGGGTATAAACTTCTAGGTTACTAGGTTAATTTCTTTTAGCCCATTAAAGTTATTATTTCACTGTCTTGTGGATTCTTTTTCTTTCAAAAGTTTAATTATTGGTCTGTCAGTCCTTTGAATGTAATTTATCTTTTTTTTCTGTTTGCTTTTGATGTCTTTTCTTTTTCTTGTATTAACAGTTTCACTCTTCCAATATATCCTCTACCTCTTTCTGTCTTTGCTAGAGCTTTAATTCAGATGTACATGAGATCTGTTTGCAATATTTTCCATGCCTCTTTATGTCTCAGGATTACATCTGACATAATATATTCATTTCTCGATTACAGTTCTCTAATTCTCATTTCAACTATTTTGAAGTTACTCTTTAACCTATTGATTGACTTCTTTTGCTTTATCATACTTTGCATTTTTAAAAATTCTCTTTTTTCAGAATTCATCTTTTCTTACATTGTTAAACTTTTTACTTCTTGAAACATATTAAACATATTTATTGTATGTGCAGTAATTCTAATACCTGGCAACTTCTTAGGAGGGATTCTGCCATACGTTGTTTATTTGTTTTACATATGATGCCTTGTTTTTTAATATATTTAAATGATTTTTAAAATCTTGAGCTACTCATTTTTCTTTGAATTTTACATGTGAAAGTATTTTGATACCTGTGTTTCAAGGTGTACATTCGTTTCTATCAGATGCCTGACAGTATTAGTATGATACTATTAATATAGGACCACTTTAAAATCTTGGCTTGAGATTTTGTGGAGCAAAAGAGTAGTGAGACTTCAGACTGCAGACTGCAGTGAGGGTTAGCTCGTGATTACAAATTATCAGAGAGGACTTATTTTTCCCATCCATCCAGTGTCAAAGTTCTGTACAGGCAATTTCCCTTACATTTCCTCTTAGGGAAGGAAGCAAGAGGGTGGGGGTGTTATGGCATAATGCTTAAGAGCATTGTGCCTAGACCCAGACTGTCTGAATTTGCATTTTGGCTCTACTGCTAACCTTGAACAAATTACTTAACCTTTCTGTTCTTCAGTGTCTTGATCTCTAAGATAAAGATTATAATGGTGCCCTTTTTATGGGTTTTCTGAGGATAAAATGAGTTAATATCTTTGAAGCACTTAGAACGCAGTAAGTTCTATAAGTGTTTCCTATTATTATCATGATCATCATTATTGTGTCTAACTAACTCTTATACTAAGTGAGTAGTGCTTTGTGGCCCCAGCACTCTTGGGGGGTGGGGTCTGCTGTTAGACATCCTACCTTTTGAGGCCTCAAAAATTAATACTCAACTTCAGCTGATTCAGCAAATATTCTTAAGACAAAAGACAACTCAAGTGCTTACCTTACTACTCTGAATACCAGTCTTCACTTAGTCTTGTCCCCAGAATTCCTTACTTTTTTTCTGACCTCATGGGATCATTTAAGTATTTTTTATATTTCTTATTTTATTTTAGTTGTTTTCAGGTGATACTCGTGTTACAGGATATAGAAGTCCGTTATACAGCTTGTAAATGGCAAAGCCAAGACTAAAGTCCCAAACTGACTCTGAGCATGGTGCTTCAAGAAATTTGGACAGCAGACATACACAGACATGAATGTTTCAAATATTTAAAATCATTAGTGATCCAAGAAATACTGATAGAAGTAACTATACAGTACCGTTTTTCTTATCAAATTAGAAAAGTTAAGAAGAAAAGAAAGGAAGAAGGAAGGAAACAGAATTTGAAACCCCAAATTAACAAGCATTCAAAAATCCAGAAACTTTCTTATCTCTTATTGGCAAAGATGTTAATTGCTACAACTCCTGTGCAGAGCAGTTTGGCAGTGTATATCCAAGTTAAAAGATTTATATTTATGACACATAAATTTCGCTTCTACAAATTTATAAAAACAATTAAAGGTATGTATAGAGATTTAGCCATAAGAGTGGACATTACATCACTTTACAGAAAATTAAAATATTGGAAACAAACATTTACCTCACAATAAGAGAATGGGTTGAGTTGAGTGTGAAACATCCAAATAATGAAATGCTAAATGCAATTTTAAAAGATTTCTTTGAATGTCATCAAAAGAAGTTTGTGGTAATTTGTTGAGGGGAAACAGAGACGGTTGCAAGTTAAAATATACAATCTAATTTTTAAAAAACAATGGTGTGTATATATATAATCATAATCCATTGCAAAAGTCAAAATTAATAGCTCTTGGGCATGAGGTTTGGGGTGATTATTAACACATTTTCTTTTTACTTATTTGTAGTTTCTACAGTGATCTGAACACTATTAAAAATAGATAACATGCCGTTAAGTAAATTCTTAAATAAGAATCATAATTCAAGATGCCAGTACTCTAATAAAACTATTTATATTTCTGTATATTGACTTTTCAATTCTAATGCTTAGGCATATATATTTTTATGTAGTTAAAATTATTATGTACATATATTTTATAATCTGACATTTTCTTTGACAATTTCTATTTTTCCATGTTTCTACATAGCTTTGCAGTGCTCAATTTGATGACCACATCATATTGATATTCTGTTTATTTAATTACTAAAATTTAACATATTTTCTACAATTGTTTAAATATTTACTTTTTTTAGCATTTATCTATTACAGCTAGCACTTCAATTAAATAATACAAATGATAGTTCTGAAAATAATGGTAACACATTATCAAATACCTTTTTGGTGTTTCATAAAAGTTATGTATAATCTTAGAACAATTCTATGAGTTAGGCATTATTATTCTCTTATGAAAATGAAGCTAAATAACCCATTGATTACAAATCTAGTGAGAAGTTGAGCTAGAGTTCAATCCAGGTTTGTCTGATTGTATGTCTGATTTATCTAAGCTTTTTCCATTAAAGTTTGTAAAATTGTGCTCCGTAATCATTAACAGGAAATATTAGCAGGGATGAAAAATAGTTCTAATTCAGTTTCCTGAATCCCATATCTATTTCAGAGTTTTTGAGACCATTATCTTTTAGTTTCTAGTATTGTTGTTAAAAGAACAGTAACCTTTCAGAGTCTCATCTTAGGCACAGGAGTCCTCCCTGCCCAGTCTCTGGAATCTTTTAGAACCTTCTCTTTTTCCTCAGTGCTTTCTACTCTCTTAATGATTCACCTTGTTGTTTGCTCAGTTTTCATCCTTTGACCTGGGTATTCCATTTGCAGATTTTTCATGTTTTATTTCTTTGATGGTTTCCTGTCTTCTAATTTGCTGTTATTGACCATGTTGTGTTGTTGTTGTTGTTGTTGTTGTTGTATCCTTGGAACTCCTTTTATTTGGATACCGGACCTCTTATACTCTGTCGTATCTTTTGTTTCCTATTGTTCATTTCTCTATCATTTTGTTTCTACCTTAGGGAAGAGTTTTTAGCTTTATATTTGAATCCACTTTAAAACTCTGCCTTTTTTTTTTCATTGATCGATCTTGTTCTCTCAGAGTTTCTTTTTTTATACCTTCTGATTCTTGCTTCCTGGATACAATATAGTTTCTTATTTCTGTGAGGTTTTTAAATACATTTTTTGAAGTTTCTTCTGTTCCCTGAATGTATGTTTCTCCACGTTCAGTTTTTCTGTTTATGTGGTTTGAATTCCTATCTCTGTGTACTATGAGCAGAGCTTGTTGATTGGAGAGCTTCACTGAGCTTTGAATGCACGATGAACTGATCTCTTTGTTGGGAGGTCACCAAATGTCAGTATCTGCAGGTATTTACTCTTAGGCAGTTCAGATTACTCAGAGAGGAATTTTCCAGTATCTTGTCTCTGGAGGAAAACCCTGTATGCCAGAATTCTGGGAGGCAATCAGTGGAAACGGAGGAAAGGGAGTGGTGTAATAAACCTTTACTTAATCCCAGTTGTTAAATAAGACAAATTATTCCACTCTCAACTCTTTTTGGTGACTCATAATCTAAAGCCTCTTGGTTCAAACTTTTACGGAATAAAACTTGAGTCAACTATTTAAGTAGTCACCTGGCTCCAGAGTAGGGAAGATCAGTATGGCATCCTCTTTTAAAAAATTGTGAACGAAGCCCTACCTTATTATACCCTTCTATCCGGAAATACAATTCCTTAGCTTTTCTGAAGTTCTGCGATAAAACTGCCTTCTCTGTCTCTCTCTCTTCCCCTCCCTTCCTCCCCTGCTTCCTGCCTACCTCCTTCTCTTTCTCCCTTACCTTTCTCACCCTTTGGGTTATTTTTAATCAATTCAGTTTCCAGTTTCAAAAAGTATATTGATACCTTCTATCTGTTTTGTCTCCTTTCTTTTTTTTTCTTATAGTATTATAATTTAAAATGTATATATACATTTACTATCTTTTAAATGGTGTTTCAGGAAGGAGTAGAAAGGAACATATGTTTAATCCACTATGTTTAACTAAAAAACTCATTTTATAATATTATGGCCACCCATTCAAGAACATGTCTCCATTTATTTAAGTCATAGTTTAAATATACTAATTAGGTTTAATGGTTGTTTTCATAGAGATTAAATGCAGCTCTTATTAAATTACATTCTAAATAATGCAGTTTTTCCTCGTTATTTGGAATGAAGTCTCTTCTTCCTTTCTATTTTCTACCTAGTTGTAACTTGATGATATTACTTTAGCATGTTTAACTTACATCTGGAAAAATTGCTACTCATTAATGCTATAATTTCTGCACTGATTCTTTTAGATTTCATAGTGTACATTTCATCAAAATAATATCTTACCTCTTCCTATGTTATATTAATTCCTTATGTTTCTTTTTCTGTTGTTTTACATATGTAAAATATATTCAAAACCACTTTGAATAATATTGGTAATAATTAATATCCTTATTTTTATTCCTGAGTTTGGAGGGAGTACTTCTAGTAGAGTTCTATTTGATATAATATTGACTTTTGTTTTGAAATGTCATTATTTTTAAATGTATCTTGGAACAGGCTTAAAAACTGAACAGACATGTCCAAAGAGCATAGGAGCTAGCTTTAAGGGGGCGCCCTCTGAACATATTTGAGACAATTATGTCCCAAATCAAAAAAATAATGGTAGAAATGGATTGTAACACACCGAATTAAAAACAATAATCTGTAAGTCCACACTGATACATAAAAGAAATTAGAGAGAAGAATGGATGAAGGGAAAGTGCCTTTTTACAGAATGCCATCTAACAAATGTAGAAAGGATAAAAGAAATGGAAAATCACTTTTCTTTACAACGATTGTAATAATTAAGGCCTCAGTCACCAGTTGATGCTAAAATTATTGGGTAAAAAGACTGCTTGGAAACAGGATATTCACATGGTCTCCAAGTATCACCTCACAGGTCACTTATTAATTAGAATATTACCTGTAAAATGGAGAAATCTGGCAGCTACCATCTTAACCATACGATTAAACTTCAAAACACCAATAAAGGACAGTGTGGCATCATGTGCTTCCTAATATGTTGCACCTCAGAAGGAAAAGATACACCTTTGTTATAGTCCTGCCAGTAATGTTTAACCTAAATCTATTCGTGAGGAATTAACCAGACAGATTCAAATCGAGAAATAGTCTGAGAAACAAGTGATCTAGACTTCCAAAATGTCAGTGATGTGAAAAACTAGACAAGATTGGAGAATTGCTCTAGATGAAAGGAGAATGAAGATTGATTGGATCATAATTTGAAAAAAAAAACAAAACAGTAAAACCAACAAAAGGCAAATGGCTTGGGAGACAAATGGTAAAATAGAAATATGGATTATAAATTATATCATATTATCAATGTAAAGTGTCCTGCATGTGATAATTATATTATCACAATTGTGTAGAGAGTATCATTATTCTTGGGTGATACATACTGAAGAGTATACATCAATGAAGTGCTGCAGTATGTACAAGTAACTCTCAAATAGTTCAGCAAAAAAAAAAGTGTATGTATAGATACAGATATGCAGACACACAAGCACATACCCATAAAGGGGGGAGGGCAAATGTGGCAAGTGGTTAAAAATATGTTAAACTAGGTGGAAGTTATTAGGTGTTCTCTGGAGGTACTATTATTGGAACTTTCCTTAAGTTTGCAAGTTTTCAGAGATCTTGGAAAAGTGAAATATATTTTTGTAACTTTGATGTATAGTGTCACAGAATTTAAATTTAGCTATTCTGTATCTACAACTATATCTCTTTAGTAGTAAAAGAGAACAATTTGTTTCTCTAACAATTTGTTTTGATTCATTTTTTTTCAGCCTATATAAGAAATTTTGTGTGTGTGTGTGTGTGTGTGTGAGAGTATGTATACACATACTCATTTGTGAGAACCTTTAATGTCTCTACTGAAATCCTGTTCTCCAAGGAATCTCCTCAGCATGTATATTTTTTATTGGAGGTTCTGCTCTGTCGTAAATATCCTGAACTAAAATGCTCTTTCTTTCTTTAAAAAACTATACCATTTATTAGCTTCTCTTGAATTATTTTTCTAAACTGGCCTAGCAAACCTTTGCACCAAATACTTTCTACTGGGTGCAAAATGAATGTCTTTATGAATTTTTCACACATTTCAAAATAAAAAAAAGCATGAGGAATTATCACATGAGCCTCTTTGTAGTTCGTGGTCTCTAATACTTAATAAAAAGAGTCTAAAGTGCTGTTTCTTCTCTTAAAATTTTACAATTTTTAAATGCTTATCATTGAGTCATTATCTACTTTGCCACCCAATTATACTGATTTGTATTTAAATCTAATCCCCATGATAATTCTGTTTATGGCTTGTCTATCTCATTTTGTCTATTATTATAGTGCTGAACTTGGAATTTTAAAAATTCTTTCAGTTAGACTCAGAAATCCTTGGAGGCCCAGTTCTGCCTCTGACTAGCTCTAAAATTCAGGTATCAGTTTGGTAATCTAAAAGTTTTATTAGACCAGATATGTAGAAAACAATCACCAATATTACTTCTACTCTAGCATACAATGAGTTGGACCCTCTATTGTATGGCATCTGCAGCTGTGCATTTTCAAACCATAGCTAAAAATCTTGCTGGTTTTATCACGTTCTCTCCATCTGTAATACCTCAGGTGAGGTTGGGGTTGGTTGAGAAATAGGTGGTATGACTTTAGAGCATCTTCTTAATTCTCATAATAATTCTTTCAATGATTGATGCTTCCCTTTTGCACATAAAGTTTAACTCTTAAAAAATTGGTACATTGTATTTCATCTGCTGGGAATATTACCTTGTGGAAAACTTTCTGATTTATAGTAACTACTCTCAAACTTGTACTGTTGATATTTTTGGCATTTACTGTTAACAGCTTCCAATCTCTAATTAAAATGTTGACATCCCCAGTTTTGTTAGAGGATAGAGGAACTTAAAATGACATGCGTGGAGGACCCATTCACTGCTTTCTGTGTTGCAGTGGAATGTGAGTAGCCTAAGTACACCTTATTCTGTTGTGACAGCCAATTTTTAGCATGGAAGAGGCTGCTAGGAGAAGTAGGACAAGATGGTGAACTGGGTTAATAAATGATCATCACTTTGCTTTTGTACCCCATTTTTCCCCTCTCTATGAATAATCTGAAGATGACTATATACCATATGGTAAATATAACACAGCACACAATTTTGATTCTTTTCAATTTTTTCAACTACTAATTTTGTTATTACAAATGTAATATTTTTTCTTTTAGAAAATATAGAAGAGGAAAATTAAAATCACATGTAATTACACCATCCAGAGATAATCACTTTGGTGCTTACCCTCCCAGATCTTTCTCTTTAGGGATTTCTAGTTTTGAAATGAGTTCATGTTGTATATGCCACTTTGTTACTTGAATTTTGTCATTAACAATATACTGTGGACCTCTTTCCAGGTTATTTAATTTTTTCTGCACTATTATTTTATATGGCTGTATAATATTGTGTAGTTGTTCCATGACTTAAACAGCTTCCTGTGATTGATCTAAATTTTTTATTATACTAGTGCTCTGATGATACTGATGAAATAAATCTGTGGTCACAATTTCTTTTGAATGAAAAATCTAGCTATTGCTAGATCAAAGAGGATTGAAATTTTAAAATTTTTGATACATGTTGCTCAACAACTTTTTTTTAAAGTACTCTATCCTGAAATAGCTTAATGGAATTTTTAGAGAAAACCAATAAGGAAGGTGGCTGGCTTAAATACTATGAGTACTCTAGATAATCTCTTAGCAAGCTATAAAATTGTTGGTTAATTGTTTAGAGGTGAGAATAAGTTAGTTATTACCTGCTGTCATTAGGAATAACATATCAGAAATTTCCAGTATAAATTGAAGGTAATACCTATGTAACAGCATAAGACATTTTACCAATATATAAAACCTATGAGCTTATATAGGAAATGATTTGTTAAATGTAGTTTTCCCTTCTTTTTTTTCCAAAAGGGGGATGTTTTTACTAATTATTGTAAATAATAAAAATAACATGAAATCATACTCTAATTCTGTTTTGCAAGTTGATTTTTAAAAATCTACCAACGTATTACTAAAATATTCCCATATTGCTACATAGAATTACCTTACTGTTTTTAATTCCTGCATATTACATGGTATGGTGGATATGCTATATGTTAGTAAATAAATTCCTTGTTGATAATTATGTAGATTATTTACTTTTTTCTCAGTTATAAATAGTGAGTGCACTTATTGTCTTGTACAGACATCTGTGTACTTATTATTCCATTAAATACACCTGTAGCAGTGACATTGTTACTGGTAGAAAACAGTGATAAAACTCTGAGTTCTGGTATTAGAGCTTGAAACCCAGCCTCCATCATTGACATGCTGTGTAACTTTGGCAAGCTAATTGACCTTACTATAATACTGATCTGAAATTAGAAGACACTTTGTAGAATTGTTGAGAATTCTATAGCCTCTCCTTAATAACGGAATTCATGTAAGGCAGATGCTATGTACCTATTGCATCTAGTACATAATAAGTGCTAAAATATCCCTATTGTTATATAAATTTTCTTCTTTAGTGAATTTTCTAGTCATTTCTTTTGTTTGTTTTTCTCTTGGATAGTTTCTTTTTTATTAAGTTTGTGGGAGAATTTTTTATATTAAGAATATTTACTTGTCCCTTTTGTAAGTTATAAATATGTTTCCCCAATTTATCATATCTACATTTTGGTTTAGTCAAGTGTGTCAATCTTTTCTTTTATGATTTCTGGTCTTTGTGTCATGCTAAGAAAGGAAATCTCTACTGTAAGATTATGAAATTATCATCTTGTATTCTATCCTAGAGATCTTTTTATTTTCTACATTTAAGTATTTACCTCTTTTGTATGTGTGTGTGGCTAGTACTGCTCCTTCTCAGCTCCCTTGTATATTCCCCCAAGGGATATATTGGAAATGCTAGGGTCCTTTTTAGGTTATCACCATGATTGAGAAAGGACTACTGGTGGTATTCAGTGGTCAGGAGCCAGGGATGTCTGCCACACTCCTTTAGTGCACAGAACTTCCCTTAACAAAGAATTCCTGAGTCCTACTTGACTTTGAAATGCCTTGCCAGACCTCTGAATCTTACCATTGCTTTCTGCCAACAGCAAACATCTGAAAACTAAACATCTAAGAATTAAAAATAAAAATAACAGTGGATTTAATCGATTGCTTCTCAGGTTGAGTTTAAAAATAACACCTGAATATGTAGAGAAAATCTGAATTTCATGGACCAGGGGGAGTATGTAGAATAGTACAACCTTTTTTGGTTTTGTTTTATTATTGATTGCTCCTTTTCCGTGGGAGTTTATTCTTGTTTTATTTCCACAATACCCCTCAAATGTAACTGAAAACAAAATTAGAAAATTTCAGTCACCTCTCTTGTTTCTTGCATTGTTTCTCTTTATTGGGTGCCATTTGCACAGCTTGTTCACATTGCTCTCCTCTTTTGAGCTGCTGATTTTTCTCTTATGTCCAGTAATTTCTATTTGTGTAGATAGATCTCCATTAATAGTATTGTTGTCTCTCTTGGGCTTCTTCAGCACATCGATAGGTCTGGCTGCAGGGTTTCCCTGGCTGGGAAATAGGAATTTTTATTACTGAATATGATCAACTTGTAGAATAGAGGTTCAGTCCTTTTCCATAAATTACAGTGGTCAAATAAGTCATTCCTTGTTTTTGTATAATATAGATAAGATAACATAGTTTGAGTTTTTAGCCTTCTGGTAGTGAAAGTTTAAGAATACTACCTAAAAGAGTTGAAAAAATATATATAGCTTACAAATAATTTTCCATAAACATCATTTCTCTTACTGTTTTTTTAAGTAATTACCCACAAGAGAAGCTGGGGGAAAAAAGGCATTTCTACAACGTGAAAACATCTTTGGAGATTATGATGAAAAGGTACATGGCTATAGCGTCTACAGAATTTCAATAACAGTTCTTAAATAGATTTCTTATGGCTATTTATTCTCTACTTTTTCAATTAAAAAATGGAGTTTCTATGAAGGGCAACCATTATCCCCATTTTGTTGATGTAGAAATTAAGGCACAGAGAATCTAAATAACTTGTTCAAGGTCTCATAGCTAGGAAAAAAAAATAGTCATACAGATTGAATTAAAAATTCATGCTTATAGCATGCTGCATCTTTAGTTAAAAGAGAATTTGGGTTCTGCTCCAGGACACAGGAAAAAACTGTTTGAGACCTGGGAAGTCTTTACCATAAAGCATAAAACACTACAAAACATCTTGTCCTGCTTATTACTAAAGTAGGCATTACCATTATTCCACCATACCCCTCAAAGAATGGTCACCACTGAATACCCAGCACTTATCACAGTGCCGCCATAATCAGTACTCAGTAAATATTCACAAAAGATGAGTGAACCTGTGTAATGTCCCCAGGGACTGACTAAAACAATGGGTGACATAGTCTCATTCTACCAAATAAGTTAGTTTCAAAAATGTGCCCCCAATTACAGGAATGAATTAATTTGCTGTATTAAATTATTGTTATAAATCAATTGTATTTTCAAGAAAAACTATTAAAAGTTAATCATTTTAGCTTTACAGTCATTAATATTAAACCATTATATCTGATAATAGTTTAATAGTAGAACTGTTCTAGCTTGGTGTTGGTCAAAATAGGCAGCACATGACAAAGAGGATTTTAACCTTTTCTCTTTCACAAAGGGGGCATCTCCCCAGGTCACCTAAGGTAGGTTTCACTCACAAGTAATTTATATAAGGTAAAAATATGATATTTAAGTTATTTTAACAGTTTTATTGAGCTGTAACTTATACCAAATATCGATAATTCACCCACTAAAAGTGTATGATTCAGTGATTTTTTAATACATTCATAGAATAGTGCAATAATCAACACAATCAATTTTTAGAGTATTTTAATTACCCCCCCAAAACCCCATGTACCCATTAGTGGTCACTCCCTATTCTCCCCACCCTCCAGCTCTAAGAAATCACTAATTTACTCGTTTTTTTCCTATGGATTTGCTTATGCTGGACACTTCATACAAACGGAATCATATAATATGTGGTCTTTTGTGACTTGCTTCTCTCGTGTAACATAATGCTTGCCTATGTTACAGTATGTATCCTAATTCCTTTTCATTGATGAATAGTATTTCAGTATATGGTTATAACATTTTGTTTATCCATCTGTCAATTGATGGACATTTGGGTTGTCCCCTATTAGGTACATGATTTACAGATATTTTCTCCCATTCTGTGGGTTGTCTTTTCACTTTCTTGATGGTATTCTTTATAACACAAAAGTTCCTAATATTGGTGAAGTCTAACTTTATTTTTCTTTTATTGCTTGTGTTTTTGGTGTCGTATCTAAAGAAGGCTTTGCCTGTCCCAAGGTCGCAAACACTTATTCCTGTCTTTTCTTTTAAAGTTTTATAATATATTTCTTACAGCAAACTATGTGACCCATTTAGAGTTAATGTTTGTGTATGATATAAGGAAGTGGTCCACTTTTTTCTTTTTCATATGGATATTTGATTACACCCAGCATTGTTTGTTGAAAAGACTATTATTTCACCATTGAATGGTCTTAGAATCCTTGTCAAAAACCAGTTGACTGTAAATGTAAGGATTTATTTCTTGACTCTTGGATCTGTTCCATTAATCTACACCTGTATTCTTGTGCCATTATCACATTGTTTTCATTTTGTGAAGTGTCGGTTCTCTACTTTGTTATTCTTTTTCAAGATTATTTTGGTTATTCTTGCATTTCCATTTGAAATCCTAATCAGCTTGTCAGTTCTGCAGAATTTGATAGATTATTTGATAGTGATTGCATTTATTCTGTAGACAATTTCAGGAATATTACTGTTACTGTCTTAATAATGGTAAGTCTTCTGATTCAGAAGTATGCCGTATTCTTCAACTTATTTAGGTTTTCTTTAATATCTTAATATTTTGTAGTTTTAAAAATTTAAAGCTTAAGTCTTATACTTTTTAGAAGTTTATTTCTAAGTATTTTCTTTTCAGGCTCTTGTAAATAGAATTGTTTTCTTAATTTCACTTCCAAATTGTTCATTGCTAGTGTATTGATGTACAGCTGACTTTTGTATATTGGTCTTTTATCCTGGTGTCTTACTGAACTGACTTATTCTAGTAGTGTCTATGGTGGATTCCTTAGGATTTTCTACATATTAAAAAAATCATGTCCTCTGTAAATAAAGATCAGTTTACTTTTTCCTTTGAAATCTGGCTCTCCTTTCTTTTTTTTTTTTTTTTCTCCTTTTTCTTGCCTAATTGCCCTACCTAGAAACTCTAGTATCATATTGTATACAAGGGGCAAAAGACTTGTTCCTGATTTGGAGAGAAAGCATGCAGTCTCTCATCATTAAGTATGATGATGGCTGTGGGTTTTTCATGATGCCCTGTATCAAGTTGAGGCAGTTCCCTTCTGTTTCTGGTTTGTTTGGGGCAGTGTTTAAATTGTTGAATTAAAAATACTCAGTACTCCATTTTTACATTGGATTTAACATTTTGTATTTTAGAATTTACATCATATAAAGACTGCAGTAACTAAAATATCCTTCAGTTATATTATCAGCTCTTCTACTTTTTATTAAACAGTGTTTCTTCTTTCCAGTTGTGTGAACTTGAGCAACTTTAACTTCTGTGCACCTGAGTTTCCTCATCTGTAAAACTGGGTTTCACTGATTTCATTACCTACCTTATAGAGCTTTTTAAAGACTAGACTATTTACAAGTAAAGCATTTCGAATAGCTGATGTCCCCATTGTAAGCATTAATATATCTCACTTCTTATTAAAGGTATGCATAGTTAATGCCTGAATTAATCCCAATATATTTTTTCACACGTACAGCTTGTTTAGAAGAGATTTCTTTAAGAAAATAACATTTCTTTCAGAGCTTTTATTTCAATCTCGTTGTTGTTTACAATAATACATATCTCTAATAGTAGAAGAATATTCAAGCAAGCTTGTCTAAGACTTCATATCTAGCACCTATAAAATTAGGCAATATAAGACTCAGAAACCCTTGTTCAATATTTGGAAAGTTTTTAAGTTAGTTTGGTTTATTTTTATGTCTTACCTTTTCTGTCAGATGACCTTGGTTCTTCAGTCATGTTTCTTTTACAAAGCCATGTACTATGTCTAAAAAAACTTGAGAGGCATCTTCCTGGTTTTGATATTTAGTTATTTACCTAAGCTACTTCCTTAGAGAACATGAATGAACAGCTGTGAAAAGCAAGACATCTTGCCATGACGGACTAGATTCATTAAGGACATCCTAAATTTTTTTTTTAACATCTTTATTGGAGTATATTTGCTTTACAATGGTTTGTTAGTTTCTGCTGTATAACAGAGGGAATCAGCTATACATATACGTACATCCCCATATCTCCTCCCTCTTGCATCTCCCTCCCAACCTCCCTATCCCATCTCTCTAGGTGGACACAAAGCATCAGGCTGATCTCCCTGTGCTGTGTGGCTGCTTCCCACTACCTATCTATTTTACATTTGGTAGTGTATATCTGTCCATGCCACTCTCTCACTTCATTCCAGCTTACCCTTCCCCCTCACCGTGTCCTCAAGTCCATTCTCTATGTCTGCATCTTTATTCCTGTCCTGCCCCTAAGTTCTTCAGAACCATTTTTTTTTACTGCATATATATGTGTTAGCATATGGTATTTGTTAATCTCTTTCTGACTTACTTCACTCTGTAAGACAGTCTCTAGGTCCATCCACCTCACTACAAATAACTCAATTTCGTTTCTTTTTATGGCTGAGTAATATTCCATTGTATATATGTGCCATTCATCTGTCGATGGACACTTAGGTTGCTTCCATGTCCTGGCTATTGTAAACAGAGCTGCAGTGAACATTGTGGTACATGACTCTTTTTGAATTATGGTTTTCTCAGGGTATATATGCCCAGTAGTGGGATTGCTGGGTCATATGGTAGTCCTATTTTTAGTTTTTTGAGGAACCTCCATACTGTTCTCCATAGTGGCTGTAGCAATTTACATTCCCACCACGAGTGCAAGAGGTTTCCCTTTTCTCCACACCGTCTCCAGCATTTATTGTTTGTAGCTTTTTAATGATGGCCATTCTGACCGCTGTGAGGTGATACCTCATTGTAGTTTTATTTGCATTTCTCTAATGATTAGTGATGTTGAGCATCCTTTCATGTGTTTGTTGGTAATCTGTATATCTTCTTTGGAGAAATGTCGACTTAGGTCTTCTGCCCATTTTTGGATTGGGTTCTTTGTTTTTTTGATATTGAGCTGCATGAGCTGCTTGTATATTTTGGAGATTAATCATTTGTCAATTGCTTCATTTGCAAATATTTTCTCCCATTCTGAGGGTTGTCTTTTCATCTTGTTTATGGTTTCCTTTGCTGTGCAAAAGCCTTTAAGTTTCATTAGGTCCCATTTGTTTATTTTTGTTTTTATTTCCATTTCTCTAGGAGGTGGGTCAAAAAGGATCTTGCTGTTATGGAGTGTTCTGCCTATGTTTTCCTCAAGAGTGTTATAGTGTATGCCCTTACATTTAGGTCTTTAATCCATTTTGAGTTTATCTTTGTGTATGGTGTTAGGTAGTGTTCTAATTTCATTCTTTTACATGTAGCTGTCCAGTTTTCCCAGCACCACTTATTGAAGAGGCTGTCTTTTCTCCATTGTATATTCTTGCCTCCTTTATCAAAGATAAGGTGACCATATGTGTGTGGGTTTACCTCTGGTCTTTCTATCCTGTTCCACTGATCTATATTTCTGCTTTTGTGCCAGTACCATACTGTCTGATTACTGTAGCTTTATAGTATAGTTTGAAGTCAGGGAGCCTGATTCGTACAGCTCCATTTTTCTTTCTCAGGGTTGCTTTGGCTATTTGGGGTCTTTTGTGTTTCCATACAAATTGTGAAATTTTTGGTTCTAGTTCTGTGAAAAATGCCATTGGTAGTTTGATAGGAATTGCATTGAATCTGTAGATTGCTTTGGGTAGTATAGTCATTTTCACAATGTTGATTCTTCCAATGCAAGAGCAAGGTATATCTCTCCATCTGTATCATCTTTAATTTCTTTCATCAGTGTCTTACAGTTTTCTGCATACAGGTCTTCTGTCTCCTTAGGTAGGTTTATTCCTAGATATTTTATTCTTTTTGTTGCAGTGGTAAATGGGAGTGTTTCCTTAATTTCTCTTTCAGATTTTTCATCATTAGTGTATAGGAATGCAAGAGATTTCTGTGCATTAATTTTGTATCCTGCTACTTTACCA
Source organism: Aethalodelphis obliquidens (assembly GCF_003676395.1). Taxonomy (NCBI): domain Eukaryota; kingdom Metazoa; phylum Chordata; class Mammalia; order Artiodactyla; family Delphinidae; genus Aethalodelphis; species Aethalodelphis obliquidens. Next base: position 81,471,261 of record NW_020837946.1, on the reverse strand, counting down.
AATTCATTGATTAGCTCTAGTAGTTTTCTGGTAGCATTTTTAGGATTCTCTATGTATAGGATCATGTCATCTGCAGACAGTGACAGTTTTACTTCTTCTTTGCCGATTTGGATTCCTTTTATTTCTTTTCCATCTCTGTCTGCTGTGAGTAAGGCTACCAAAACTATGTTGAATAATAGTGGTGAGAGTGGGCAACCTTGTCTTTTTCCTGATCTTAGAGCAAATGGTTTCTGTTTTTCACCATTGAGAAGGATGTTGGCTGTGGGTTTGTCATATAAGGGACATCCTAAAATTTAAAGAACTAAGTTTCTAAGCTTTTTATATCAGAGTAAAAAAAAAAATCATTTTCTTTTCTGAGAAGTCCTTTGATGGAAATTGAAAGAAAGGAGACGGGTATAATGTTTTCTTATTTCCTGTTATTATGAGTTAGACATACAGATCTAAGAAGTTTCCAAATGAAATTCTTTGCATTTCTTTAGAGTCAACTATGAAAGCATCTGTTTCAACATGTGAATTTCCTTACCTTATGAACAATCAACATATGATTTACTCTCATCTTTTAAAATTTGAATACCAACTTAAATTACTCTTTTAGCTATCTAGAGAAATTCCAAAATTAACGGACCTCCCCACTTTCGATTGAAATAAATTTTAGTACAAGCAACCATTTGAGTACAACTCCTAATACAGAGATAAAGTAATATAAAAACTCAGAGCACTGAAAAGAGTTCTCATGAAGTACTTGTATTAAAGCACTTTACTTTCTCTTTAGACCCTCAATAACATTATTATTATTATTATTATTTTGTGTGTGTGTGTGTGTGCTGTATCGGGCCTCTCACCGTTGTCGCCTCTCCCGTTGCGGAGCACAGGCTCCGGACACGCAGGCTCAGCAGCCATGGCTCACGGGCCCAGCCACTCCGCGGCATGTGGGATCTTCCCAGACCAGGGCACGAACCCGTGTCCCTTGCATTGGCAGGTGTACTCTCAACCACTGCGCCACCAGGGAAGCCCAACATTTTTAAATCTTAACATCATTTTCTAGCTGTCCAGTACAAAAAAGATTAGAAGTAATACCTGAATGTAGAGATGTGTAAAAGTATTTGGATGGAAGAGATACAACCTTTATTTAAAGAGGAATCTGGGCTTCCCTGGTGGCGCAGTGGTTGAGAGTCCACCAGCCGATGCAGGGGACACGGGTTCGTGACCCGGTCCGGGAGGATCCCACATGCCATGGAGCGACTAGGCCCGTGAGCCATGGCCACTGAGCCTGCACATCCGGAGCCTGTGCTCCGCAATGGGAGAGGCCACAACAGTGAGAGGCCCATGTACCACAATCAATAAATAAAGAAAGAAAGAAAGAGGAATCTAAAAAAATGAGAAACAGTAATATTATGACAGTGTATCATAATAGATGGACTGAAATCATCAAATAGAGTTAAAATCATTCTATATCTTTCTACTTAGCAAGGTAGGAATGTGTATGATATATTTTCGAATGCTTTTCTTCAAAAGTGGTTAAATTTTTTTAAAGTTTGACATCTAAGGAGGTAAATATCCATTCCTTAGAAAATTATGTCAAACATTTCATTTCCTAAAAATTGCATAAATGATATATTTTATTTTCTTAACTTTTCCTTAGGATGGCTTGATGAAAATAGCATATACCTTTTCCTATTTATTAGGTTGACTCTTTTGTCTGTAATAGTAAACTATGCTATGTTAGCCTCAAAATGTCAAATAAATGGCGGGTAATTATGTTAATGCAGTGGATATGAAAGCAGCTTTTGTAAACTCTAAAGTGTCATATAGAGTTCATTCTTGGCCATTTTTATCGCCTTTAGGGCTGTCCCTTAAAGAAGAAGGATAGGTGAATATTAGAGGCCATATGTGATCCAAATGACTTGGCCAAAGGTAGGGTAAACTAAGGGTAGACAGATGGAGGTGGGCAATGGTGAGTTGGATAGAGAGTAGTGATTGCTAAGAATATGCAACTTTGTGGTCTCATCAAGTGCTGTTCTTCTCCTTAGCTTTTACCTCCAATCCTAATTTTTTTTAAAGTCTTTCTCCTGTTTATCACATATATAGGCACATAAAAAGTACTTATTAAAAATTTGTGGAAATATTAGAAACTGAGGAGTTTGAGCTTTATAGTGTGGGAAGCTTTTCAGATTAGCACTATTAACTGAATAGACTTTCTACATTTTAGGAAAATGACTTTAATGTGAATTATCGTGGGGAGATTAGAAACAGGGAACTCAGAAAGCTATTATGGGTTGGCCAAAGAGTTCATTCGGGTTATTCTGTGACAGCTTACAGAAAAACCAGAATGAACTTTTTAGCTAACCCAGTATAATCCAAATGAGAGATGTATGCAAGTTATGGGACTTTGAAAGGGAGAGAATGTTAGAAACAATGTTGGTATAAATTCAACATTGTTTATTAATTACTGACTGGTGACTGCCTATGTTGGGGACCTTGTAACCTTGTAAAAAGGATAGGAATCACAGGTGTTGCTGAGGTTTCTAGAATGAAAGTTTGATTCATTAACCAAGATATGGAGCAATTATCAAAGTAGGATTGAGAATGAATAAGGTGGGTTGTGTTTTGAATATGTTCATTGAGTGTTGACTGTGTGATATCCACTTAGAAAAGTCCCTCAGACAACTGGTAATAAACTATTTCCAACTTTATTTATCTATTATTCACATGTGAGAAGTGAGACCTAAGGAACCTAATAGATATGAGCTGACACCATTAAATAGGTAAAGTCTCCAAAGGAGGTATCTGTACAGGAAGAAGACTGATGAGAACTGAAACGTGGGGGAACAATAACAAAATTGGGCCGTAGAAGGAGAACCAGTGAAGGATATTGGATAGAATACTAAAGCTGGAACTCAAAAGAGTGAAGTATCCAACAAGACAAAGGATAGATCACTTAAACTATGGAAGTTAAAACAAATGTTCATAGTGATTTTTCTAAGAAATGTTAATTTTAAGAGTAATATGTTATTTTTTTTAATTACTGAAAGAGTTTTAAAAGGTAGAAAGTGAAAAATTAGTGCCCCTCTCCCTACCGTGTTCTTCCCTAGAATATTAAATTTTTAATTTCTCCTGCATCTTTCTAATCATTTTTCTTGCATATGCAAGCATTACTGTATTCCTACTGTCTGAAATGCAAATTTTTTAACATTTTAACATTTCTGAAATTAGGATATATCTTACAGTAGATATATATGTTAAATTTAATGACTTTTTTTCCAGAAAGACTGATATTAAATGAATACCATCTGAAAGTCTAGGAATAGAATTAATATAAAATGTAAGTGAATAAAAAATAAAAGTACATGTATATTTATAATATATCAAATCAAGAAAATGTAGTTATCTAAGTAAAAGAAATATATATGTATGTAAAAATACATTAAATGATATACAATAAAATACATATAAGTATAAACATGTTTAATATACAAGTGGAACTAGGAAGATATTTATTTAGAAATGCTTTTTAACTTTGAGATGTTTTTGACATACAAAAATTCATATATATACATAATTTCATATTTCATCAATTCTAAGAGGTACTTTTTTCTTACTTTAAGGTCTCTGAATCCAGGTTATATTTTACCATTTCTAGCATCTTAGACTCAAAAATACAGTGATTAAGTCTTTCTCTTGGCTGCATATTATTCCATGGTATGAGTCTTTCATAATTTTCTAACCAGTCCCTTATTTACAAATTAGGGGTTTTTGTTATTGTTCATTATGATTTTGGGTTTTCATTTTGCTTTTAGCTTTTTATTATTACCAAAGATGACTTAATTAACATTCTTTTTCTACTTTAAATGTTGTGTTTATTTCATTTTATATAAATGCCTATAAGCTATATTGCTAATTTATATACATTATTAAAATGGAATAGTGGTTAACTTCTTAGTTTTTGCCTTTTATCTTTTTTTCTTTTTATTTATTTTTATTAATTGGTATTGGAGTATAGCTGCTCTACAATGTTGTGTTAGTTTCTGCTGTACAGAGAAATGAATCAGTTATATGAATACATGTATCCACTCTTTTGAAGATTTCCTTCCCATCTAGGTCACCACAGAGCACTGAGTAGAGTTCCCTGTGCTATACAGTAGGATCTCATCAGTTAGTATTTTATATATAGTAGTGTATATATGTCAATCCCAATCTCCCAATTCATCCCACCCCCCTCTTCCCCCCTTGGTAACCATAAGTTTGTTTTGTACATCTGTGACTCTATTTCTGCTTTGCAAATAAGTTCATCTGTACCATTTTTCTAGATTCCACACATAAGCAATATTATACGATGTTTGTCTTTCTCTTTCTGACTTAATTCACTCTGTATGACAATCTCTGTGTCCATCCACCTCACTACAAATAACTCAATTTCGTTTCTTTTTATGGCTGAGTAATATCCCATTGCATATATGTGCCACATTTTCTTTATCCATTCATCTGTCAGTGGACACTTAGGTTGCTTCCATGTCCTGGCTATTGTAAATAGAGCTGCAGTGAACATTGTAGTACATGACTCTTTTTGAATTATAGTTTTCTCAGGGTATATGCCCAGTAGTGGGATTGCTGGGTCATATGGTACTTCTATTTTTAGTTTTTTAAGGACTCTCCGTACTGTTCTCCATAGTGACTGTACCAATTTACATTCCCACCAACAGTGTAAGAGGGATCCCTTTTCTCCACACCCTCTCCAGCATTTATTGTTTGTAGATTTTTTGATGATGGCCATTCTGACTGATGTGAGGGATACCTCATTGTAGTTTTGATTTTTATTTCTCTAAGAATTAGCCATGTTGAGTATTTTTTCATGTGTTTTTGGCCATCTGTATGTCTTTGGAGAAATATCTATTTATGTATTTCTCCCATTTTTTGATTGGGTTTTTTGGTTTTATTTGATATTGAGCTGCATGAGCTGTTTGTATATTTTGGAGATTAATCCCTTGTCAGTTGCTTCATTTGCAAATATTTTCTCCCACTCTGAGGGTTGTTTTTTCATTTTGTTTATGGTTTCCTTTGTTGTGCAAAAGCTTTTACATTTAATTAGGTCCCATTTGTTTACTTTTGTTTTTATTTTCATTACTTTAGGCTGAGGAGGTTTTTGCCTTTTTCTGATTCATTTTCCATATTCTAATCTAGACCTTTCTAAAAAAGTAAATGTGATTATGACAATTATGTAATATAGTATATAAATTCTTATGACATTCCCTCCACTTGAAATACCCTACCCAAATTTTTGTTTGCCCATGAAGAATTCAGGACTTAGCCTTGCTGTCATCTCAGAAAACTATCTTCAACCTCAAGGGTGTCTCCAGCATTGCTCGATAGCCCCCTATGCTTAACTCCTTTCAACATTTATCATAATTGTACTGCAGATGCCTTATTTATTTTTCTGTCTCTTGTATTCGGCTTCCTTAAGATCTGGGACTGTGTAGCTAGCACAAGGAGTAGTTGCCACTTGATAGGTCAGTAAATATTGAAGGAATGAATAATGCTATGATTGTTTTTAAAGTGTTTCCAAATGTTTTAAAAATATTGGCTATGAAAAGTTTTTGTTATGCTGAAAAGGAAAGTAAAAAGAGAAATTTACAAAGCTGTATGACTAGCTTAGAAGGAAATGAAAAATATGTTAGTATTATAAGTACATGCTTTTTTTCTGGTTTTAGCCATCTTAAGAGGAAGCAGTAACTAAAATAAAAATGTGTTCAAGAGATCTGTTATCTACCAGCCAAGGCATTGAGAATTACGGGTCAAGAAGTAGGTACCTTTACAAAGGAAAAATTACTAAAGGCTTTGGATAAAGAACTATAACTTTAGTCTTTAGATGGCTAAATATTACCTTCCATATGTGTTCTTGTTATATTTCACTATATATACTGAGTGCTTACTCCTAAATGCTTCCTTCCCATACTTTACACATACACCAAAGGGAAAAAACAAAGCAATCCTTTGTGCTTACGTTTCTCAGACTGATGTATGAATTACAGCTTTAAGAGGAGGGCTCTAACCTGGGCTATGTTAATAATAGGAACAATGATAATACCATTTTTTTTCCCTAACTGTTTATACTGAAATAGAAGTTGACAATCTCTTATCCAACATAACTACATGATGGATAGTAGTCACATGTACAGCACATTCCTTACTCAGAAAAGCATATCAGAATGCACTTAACTGAAAGAGAGAATATAATTTACAGTTGAACAATAGTATTAAATATTCCTTAAAGTAAAAATAAATTTAAAATTTTTTGCAAGTTTCAGTACTTAATTATTAATAATTAATTACTGTGACACTTCAGTTGAGAAACTGTACTTTAAAAACCACGTCTACATGTATTTCTTTACATGCATATAATACAGTACGTATATTATTGACCCTTACAGTAGACCTGTATTTTGGGTAGTAAAGGTCCTGGTATCCTGAAGGCCAATTACAAACACTTGTCTGTCCAAAGTCACGTGTTAATTAGGATTGGAGGAGAAACTAAGTCCCAAGTTTCTTCCTTCATGGGCCTGTCCTTTTTCCGTCATACCACATAGCCATGTATGGACTGAAAACGACAATCAACACAAAAAAGTAGTGTATAAATTTTCATATACGGACACACTCAGATATACACATTCATGTATATGCGTGTATTGCTAGTGAGTCAGTCTTTAAATATCTGAAAACTGTTTTACCAACAGCAAATATCTGAAGCTTCACTTCCACCTCTCTCTTAGAAAAACCTTAAAGTTAATAGGTTTCATGTGTATGGAGTGTTTACACTTATCCTTATTTAGTATACCAGCACAATTCCTGTTCTTTAAGGAAAAAAAAAAAGTCTGGCATCTAATTGAATGCTCCTGTCAGCACTGTTGTAAAATTTGATGCAAAGTTTTGATCTTGTAAGAGTTGAAGCTTTAACTCTATTTTTTTAGGCTATCAATTTCAGACTACTTTTTGTCATTTTATAATGATCTCCAAAATGCCTTTATCTATCCAATCCCAATTTTGAAGATATTACAGTTCAGGAGAATTAAAAGCAGCAAAGAACTGTCAGCAGTCCTGAACAAGAAAACACAAGCTATGGCTGAGGGAAACTTAAGGAACTTCCTAACCAAAATAGTGACTCAGATCATAGTGTTACGTCTTAAAAGATAGGCTCAGTGGAAATACGGCTGACGCATTGTACAAAGAAAGTTGTCACTGAATTGAAAGTATCACTGATCATTAAGAAAAAGGAATATTTTGTTGGTGATAAGTTTTAAGAACTTGGCAATTGATGAAAATATTGAAATTTGGGGGAAGAACTCATTAGTTCTATATCTCCGTAGCTTTTTTGTGGCTATACGCTGTAAAAATTGATAATTCAGACATTAAGTATACTTTACTAAATAATTGACAAGACAAATGTAGAATTTGGTATTAATATTTCATTTATTATTAAATAATACAGGACTTAAATTCTTTTTACTTTATGTACTAACTTCCATCTATAGAATACTTAAACATAATTTAATAGCCTTCTGAAATTTGGACTACCTACCTCCCTGACACTTCCAAAAAGTTTTAATTTCCTGTTGTTTAAATGTATGTGATTCAAATAGTTTTCAAATTAAAGAAATTTTGTGACATCACAGAGATTTTGGTGGCTTCTGTAGGCTTTGAAATAATTGTTATGGATGGAGCACAGTCTTTGCTCCATGGATCTACAAGCAAAGTCTCTGAACATTTAGGGAAATAATAGTTTCAAAGCCCATGCATTATTTTCTAAAAGAGAGAACTATAACCATTCTAACTATTTTGGAAAAAAAAATGTTAGTATACTATTTTAAGAAAATGTTAATATAAGTTTTAGGTAAATTGGTTAAATAAAGTTCATCTTCTGGTTTTTCTGACAGCTCTCAACTCTTCCTACATAGTAGTATGTTAGAAACACTGTAGTTCTAGAAGTTGACACAGTATAGCAAATGCCTCTAGAATATCATCTTTTAGTGATAAACTAGGTCAATGAAACCATGCAAATTTATTTTCAATATATTGCTTCCTATAACCGGTATTTCTGTTTGTTACCATACAAACATCTAGAAATAAGCGTGTAGAAAATTTTCATCAAAATTCATCAAATTTGAAACGTTTGTTTGAGATTGTCTAACTTAAAATATAAGCTGTGTGATATAAACAAAATTTACTCTGGGAACTGAGGAACCTACCTCATAGACCAGTTAAATTATCATACCAAAGAAGTTCTTATGACTCCTGGTCAGGAGAGACAGGGATGTGTATTAACACACTGTACAAGGAGAAAACAGTGGTGTTAAATACAAGTGTCCAAACAAACGTCCAAAGGATGGACCTGCCAAATTGCAGACCTTGATTTGCTATACAGCTTTTTCTCATATAGCGTACTCCAGAGTGAGTAGCAGCAAGGATTTACTCACTTTAATGATCGTTAGTGATTCTCCTGGGCAAGGTTGAGGAGACCAGAAAATATGTAATAAATTTTAGAAAGCTCGCCAAAAGTGATTAGAGTCAAAATAGTTTGGGCAGTTATTAAGTGAAGCTTCACCTACCTGAAAACTGCATTCATCCATAACATCTTATTTCCTCATAGTAAGAGATGAATGAGAAATTCTTAGTCATAAAATGTGGTATAGAGGCCATTCAAAGGACTTATTTTGTTCCTATTTTTAAAGAGGATTTATGGGTCAAGTTATATTATCAACTAATTACAGTAATCACTTGTCCATGTTCAAAAATAGAAATTAATTAGAGCTTATTAAGTGAAAAGACTATTGATTTTGCTGTCTTTAAGAACATTAGACTCTAAGCTTTTATAGTTTAGGGACTATCTGTTGGTCATCTTTATACTATGAACATCTAGATACCCTGTTTGACATATAACGAGTAAATCTTTAAGGAAGGAATGAAAGAATAGCCTTCATATGTATGTAAGATAGAAAATCTACTTTTATTATTATTATTATTTTTTTTTTTTTGGCTGCATTGGGTCTTTGTTGCTGCATGCAGGCTTTCTCTAGTTGTGGCGAGCAAGGGCTACTCTTTGTTGAGGTGCATGGGCTTCTCATTGTGGTGGCTTCTCTTGTTGCAGAGCACAGCCTCTAGGCGCGTGGGCTTCAGTAGTTGCAGCACGCAGGCCCTAGAGTGTGCGGGCTTCAATAGTTGTGGCACGTGGCTCAGTAGTTGTGTGCACGGGCTCTAGGGCATGCGGGCTTCAGTCGTTGTGGCACGCAGGCTCAGTAGTTGTGGCTCGCAGGCTCTAGAGCACAGGCTCAGTAGTTCTGGCACATGGGCTTAGCTGCTCCACAGCATATGGGATCTTCTCGGACCAGGGATCGAACCCATGTCCCCTGCATTGGCAGGCAGACTCTTAACCACTGCGCCACCAGGGAAGTCCTAGAAAATCAATTTTGTCTTAGTTATAAGGGTATTTTGTTTCTAACATAGCTTCCAGTTGTAGCTGTTTATATTAGACGTGAGTTTCTTAGAAATGGATGTTCTCATGCTTCGGCCCCACATTTTCTAATTCAGTAGATCTGGGATAAGGCTGAGGAATCCACATTTTATTAATAAGCACTGTGGATGATTATTTTACAGGTACTAAATGAACCATGCTGAGAGATACTGCACCCAAACCCATACCCAGTTCATACCTGAACTGCCACAGCCATTCTCTTTTCTTTTTCCAATTTGTATCAAACTTTACCTTTCTTTTTTTAAGTATAATATTGATATTTTTTTTACCTCAGTTCCCTGTAATATTCTATTTAACAAAATGTGGATCCTGGACCACCAGCATCAACATCGGCTGGGTGATTTAATAAAGTATTCCCAGGAGAAATTGTTTATCAGTCATGTTCATAGTTGTTAGAACATAAAATCTAATTCTGACCAGCATCTAGCACAGTGCCTGGCTCCTAAAATAGCCACACAATATCTGTTGAGTGAATAGATAGAAGAGAGGAAGGATGTTGGAAGGATTAAAAGATCTGCTTGTTTTTCTATTTCCCAACCTGCAGTTGTTTAGGGGTTTTTTTTTTTTTTTTAATGGAATGAGGGGCATATCAGGCAGAGGTAGGCATGCTTGCAGTAGCCAACTAATAAGAAATAGGAAAATGTTAGAAAAGATTTAAGAAGTCAAAAAGTATGGTCACCTGGGTCCTATTACAATAAGGGCAAATAGCACTACTCTCATTGACAGCTAAGGTCACCGCTATAATTAATTACAGCATAGTCACTGAATTTTTTTAACCAGAAGAGATTCCAATTTTAATAAGAATAAATTTGCATTATCAAGAAAAGTTATATTATTCTAAAAAGTTTATTCTATTAAGAATATAGGAAAATGTATTATGTGTATTTAGAAAAATGCCCTTAAATATTTTAAATGATGAATAGAGTGCTGTGTTTTAATTATCTGGAAAAATCTCCTTAAAGTTTTTAAAGTTTCTAAGTCTTTGATGGTTCCAGATGACTGAGATGTTATTGTATCTTTTCAGCATGATGACCTCTTCACTTATGGGATGTGTGTGTGGTGCGTGTGTGTGTGTGTGTGTGTGTGTGTATATATATGTTCCTTTTGGGGTACTGTTCACTAATGACTACTTTTCACATTGTCATCTTAGAGTTAAATGTTTTTGATAAATGACTTTTATATGATTTTAGAGGAAAGAGCTTTGAAGTCAGACTTGAGCTATGATTCTGCCCATGTGACCTCTCCAACTTTGTTTCCTCACTAGCAAAATGGGAATAATTTGCTTGCTGCATAGATCTAGTGTATTATGGGAATTAAGTGAGATAATTCACTGAGCACAATGCCTCGCACATTGAAAGTTCTCAATAAATAATCAAATCTATTTTTAGAAGATTGGAAAAAGAGAATTTTATATGTATTGTGGTAGTTTTTTAGATCTGCTCCTTCGTGTTTTTATTTTTCTGTAGACTAAATCTACTTAGTCTACTGTTCAAAGTCAACTGTTCAAATACTAAAATGAAAATAAAATACACATAGACAATGCATAATTTACCCTCTGTTGCTTTTACCTCTTAGTGTAAACAAAAGTTCTCTAGGCTTTCAATAGGAATGGATCTTTAGTGAAGTATATCCATATGGCAATTCTAAAATATAAAAATGAACTTTTTTAATATTGAATAAGCATAAAAATCAAATTATGTTGCTCGAAAAGGAATACATCTTTTCCCATCTTGCATAACACAAAAATAGCTAACTGCTTTTGCTCATAAAAATCATATTTAGAGGGTGACTAAGCATGAGACAGTTCCCAAACAAATCTTTGAGAAAGTTATGCAGGAGTGAAAGTGAGATTTCAGTTGTAATCAGTTTCTTCATCTAGGTTAGTTCAGTGATGGTAGACTGGTAAATTTCTTAAATCAACTGTTAGCCATACATCATATTTCAAGATATTTTGTAAATCACTGGAATATTAAAACCTAATGTGATTTGTTTTTAACCAGAACCTGGTTTTGTAGGCTGTAGCTACTATGTTCTTCTTTCTTTTACAGGCACATGCGTACATTTCCGTAAGAATATTTGTTCATTTACATAAAATGCATGAAACAGAGAACACTTATCTGAAGGATGATTTAGTAATCTGTCATCTTATGTATCCATATACTATTGTTGCTACATAAAAATAATTGGATGGTCCATTTATTAACAATAAAATTTTTATTAGAAAGTGAGGATATTGATAGCACCATACCAGAATGTTACTTTAAAAAAAAATTAACAGTTAGTGTCTCAGAATACATAATATGAAGGGATTATGCAATCACTTATAAAGGAAATATAAAAAGTTTATCTCTGCTATTCATGAGGTCCAATAATAGTTTAATTTGTTTCTTCATCTTTTAAAGAAGCATACATATCATATTTTTAGGACAATCTTTGTATAAGTTTTTCTTATGGTAATCAAATGTCATTTAGGGTAGATTGTATTTTCTTTTTTCATATTTCAAGAGATTCGGTTTTGTAGTTTACCTTAAAAACCTTATATTTACAAATTATGCCATTTAAAGTAAGTTATTCTCAGTAGAATATTGAGGTATGAATTTGCCCTTGTTTATCTCCAACTTTTAACTTTCATTTGGATAACTTTCCTACTGTGACATTTCTGCCTTTACTTCATTTTCTTCTTTGTTTTTCTTGTCATTTTAGTTGTAAAACATAGAAAATAGAATGTATAAGTAAAACTATCCTATTTTCAGAAAAAAGGCAAGTTAAGCATACTATTTGTAACTTATTTTGAAAAGAAAAATAATTGCCTCGAAATTCACATTACATTACGAAAATTTATTTGCAAAGCAAGGGTAATGAGGATAGATATCCAAATTGCCATGCATGTCACAAAGAAAATATTCCTCTGGAGTTATCTGGAATGTGAAGAAAATATTTTTCTGCTAAATAACTGTGTATCATCCAACCTTTGAACAAAATTTGACTTTACTTCTACTTATCATGCCTAGCTCTTGTTTATCTTAATGGTTGGATAGAGACAGACAGACATATATATATTTACATTTATATTTTTTAATTCTTAGCACTGAAACAAGAAAGATATATAGTAATTTCTTTTAAATGTGTTAAATAAATGTATTTAAATGTGTTTTTTTACAAAATAATCATATTGCTGAGTTTTACTTTTTTTTTTTTTTTAACATCTTTATTGGGGTATAATTGCTTTACAATGGTGTGTTAGTTTCTGCTTTATAACAAAGTGAGTCAGTCATACATAAACATATGTTCCCATATGTCTTCCTTCTTGCGTCTCCCTCCCTCCCACCCTCCCTATCCCACCCCTCCAGGCTGTCACAAAGCACCGAGCCAATATCCCTGTGCCATGCGGCTGCTGCCCACTAGCTATCTACCTTACTACGTTTGTTAGTGTGTATATGCCCATGACTCTCTCTCGCCCTGTCACAGCTCACCCTTCCCCCTCCCCATAACCTCAAGTCAGTTTTACTTTTTAACCCTGTCTGAAACTCCCTCTATTTAAGAGGAATCCTCATATCACTGTGCAGAGTGACAACTGATACACGTCATTGGACTTCTTCCATATTACTTTATGTTCATTTTTTTTGTTGTTGTTTGCTCTTTTCCCTTTCCTTTCTTTTTACTGATTTGTTCAAATTACTATTAATTTCATTTTTCCGTTTGTTATTATTTCCTTTTGTGGCATGTTAATCTGGAAATAATGTGCTTTTTTATTTTAATACTCATTATCTGACATATATTTCTCCACAGTTATATGAAAACCAGAAACCAAATAAACTCTCCACCAATCCACTCTATTCCCCTCTCCTAGATGAAAGCTTTAGAATGTTTTAATTCCCCATTCCATTCCCCTTCCCAATGACATTTAGGGTGACCTTTTACTTTCCTTTACCCCCTTCCAACTCAGTTTTGCTGACATAGTTCAGTACTTTTAGTTCCAGATTTATTAGACTTTTCCCTTGCCATATGTCTCCTCTGTTTTAAGAATCCTTACTTCATAGTTACATTACAAATTCCCAGTCAATCATTTTCCATTTAGTTTTAACATATATATTGCAAGGCTATTGCACTGTTTTCTATTATTCATCATCTTCTGTTTTGGGGTTTCTATTCTGATTCATATGTTGTTTGGTTCAAGTACTTTTTTGAGTATTTTCATTAGATGGTTTAGATAAGTGGTATTATCTCTCATGGTTGTATATCCACAGTTCTTTCTTCTAACCTGCACAATGTATGATATACTTAGTTGGGCCTAGAATTGTTTGTTGGCAGTCTTTTCCTCAGTATAAGGATGTATAAAACATGTCTAACATATTGTGAAAGTCTGTGGAAATGTCTTAACTAGTTTGAACTTTATTTTTGTTTTGTTTTTTTTTTTTCTTTGCGGTACGCAGGCCTCTCACTGCTGTGGCCTCTCCCGTTGCGGAGCACAGGCTCCGGACATTCAGGCCCAGCGGCCATGGCTCACCGGCCCAGCCGCTCCGCGGCATGTGGGATCCTCCCAGACCGGGGCACGAACCCGTGTCCCCTGCATGAGCAGGCGGACTCCCAACCACTGCACCACCAGGGAAGCCCTGAACTTTATTTTGCCTAAAGCATTTTAAATTGACAAATCACTTAAAATTATCATCAGAATTAATTATAAAATAATTTTTGTAATGTCAGATTATGTGAATGTATTTATGAAATATCCTTGAAATTGCTATAGGTTTTGTATAGCCTGCTCAAAGTAGTTTCAGCCTGTACAGCAAAACAGAGTAAGGAAATAGCACTTTACTCTCGATGCCTCTTGAGTATCGCTTACTCTAAAGAGTAAGAGATCTTCAGATCCTAACATTTGGAGATCCTCCTACAAATAGAATATCTTATCTGATCAAGGTGATTAACTCTCAGTGAAGCCCACAGTTGACAAGTCCTACCCAGACACTTTCTTTTGGAGTTTCATTCTTAATATGAGTGAATGTCCAGCAGTTCATTCCAGCAGTTTTCCAGTAATTTAAGGAAAGCCTCCAACATGAAAAACATGATAAATCTAAAGCAACAGAGGGAACTGACAATGAAGGTAGCCAGATAATTAAAATACAAAAGCAAAAAGAAAAGAAACATACACAAGTTAGAGAAAAACAAACTATATCCTCAAAGAGTTAAGAGAAAATATGGAGTCCATTAAATAAGAAAATACAAAATTCATTAAACAAGGTGCTATTTAAATTTTTTAAATTAGAAAAGGCAGAACTCTGAAGTTAAAAATACTATAACATAAATAAAATTTAATTATAAACTTTAATAGGCTGGAAAAGAAAGTATGGTGAGCTCCTAGAAAATAGAACAAGAAGCAAAGAATAAGAAACCAAAAGGCAGAAAATACATGAGATTCAAGGCTTAACCAGGAGCCCCATGATATTGCAAATAGGACTTCATAAAAGAAGAACAGAATAAAGTAGAGGGGAAAAGAAATTGTCAATGAAATAAGATATATTATTAAATTTCTCAGAACTGAAGGATATGAGTCTTCACACCGAAAAAGCCCACTGAATATCCAGCACAATAAATGAAAAATATGCATACCACAGAAAATTTTCACAAAATTTCAGCATACCAAGGATAAAGAAAAAATGGTAAGAGCTTCCCAAGGGCAAGGAATGGGGATAGTTCACATCCAAAGGAGTATAATGGCATTGGACTTCTCCGCAAATACACTATGGAACAATTTCTTCAAAATTGTAATGGAAACAATTTTATTACTTAGAATTTTATCCCCAGACAAATCAAGTGTGATGGTAGAATAGAAAGAGTACTCCCTCCAACCCCCCAAAAATACTTTCCATGGACTGATTCCTAGGAAATTACTGCAAAATGTGTTTTGCTAGATGATTAAGTAAATTATGACAGAAAAAGATGTAGACAACTGAAAATAAGGGATCCCACTCAGGAGAGGGATAAAGAAAAGTGTCAACATGGCTGCTATTCAGCAAACCAAAAAGACAACCAGTTAACATTGTACTCTTAAAAGAGAACCTTCAAGAAGGAACTCACCAGGAAACAAAGGAAAATGATATGTTTGAGCATATAGAAAAAATATTGATATGCATGTTGCAGTGATGTTGGAAGAGTACATAATAATTGTATTAAGCACCTAGAAAACTAGGTTAGTGAAAAAAATGAGGAAATTATTAACTCCAGAAGAAAAAAATAGGCATGGACCTAATTCACTTCTTGCCCTATAGTGTTTATAAGTCATGATACGTAAACATTGGCTATTCGATTAACCCAAAATTATAACATTATTTTGGCATCAGAGATGTGTAGAAATGTGGGATAAGTGTACAGAAGAGTTAAGAGTTAAGTCTTCATATATGATTGGGAATCAACCAGTAGTGTTTAAAATTGACAAGTGAAGAAATAGAAGAATAAGAATATCATTTAGAAATATATAGGTTAATCCCAAAGGAAAAAGCCAGAAGAGTTGAGCATGATTGCCTCTGGGGACATAGAATAGAAAGGTATGTGGCAGAAGAATGCTGTTTTTCACTAGAAGTCTTTTAATATTATTTTACTTTATAAACTACATACGTATGTTACCTTGATAAAAATAAAATCAATTTTAAAAATACAATATCCTACTTTTTGTGGAAGTAAGAGTTAATTTTGTGTTGTTTAGCCCTCTTCTATTCCTGATCTGACTTGAGATCTTCTTTTTTTTAAAAAAAAAAAAAAGGTATTTACAGCTATAAATTTCCTTCTGAACACTACTTTAGTTGAATCATACTGGTTTTGGTGTATTCTGTTTACATTTTTATTCATTTAAAATATTTTCTGATTTCCCTTGTGATATCTTATTTGACTCATTGATTATTTAGGAATGTGTCATTTAATTTCCACATATTTGTGAATTTCCATGTGCGTTTAAGAATAATAGTCTACTGTTGTTGGTTGGAGTGTTCTATAGATCTCTGTTAGGTCCCGTTGATTTTTAGTACTCTTTTAAGTCTTTTATTTCCTTACTAATTTTCTGCCTAGTCTGTCCATTGTTGAAAATAGAACAGTAGAGTCTCCAACTATTACTGTTCAATTGTCTATTTTTTCCCTTCAGTTATGTGAGTTTTTGCTTCAAGTATTTTGGGACTTTTTTGTTAAGTACATATATGTTTACAATAGTTATGTCTTTCTGATAAACTGACTCATTATTACAAAACGTCCTTCTTTATCTCTAGTAAAAATTTTGGCTTAAAGTCTCTTTTGTCTCATATTAGTGTATCCATTCCAGCTCTCTTTTGGTTACTGTTTGTATGACATATTTTTTTCATCCTTTAAGTTTCAACCTATTTTTGTCTTTGAATCTAAAGTGTTTCTCTTCTAGACAGTATATAACTGGATCATGATTTTAATCCATTCTGCCAATTTCTGACTTTTGATTGGGGTGTTTGTCCCATTTATATATAATGTAATAACTGATAAGGTAAGAATTACATCTGCCATTTTGCTACTTGCTGTCTGTGTTTTTTATGTTTTTTCCCCCCTCTTTCTTCGTTATTACCACCTTTTGAGTTTGATAGATTTTTTTTTATAGTATACCATCTTAATTGTCTTGTTGCTTCTTTTACTGTATTTTTCAGCTATTTTCTTAATGGTTGCCCTGGTGACTATAATTAACATCTTAACCTAAAACAATCTAGTTTAGATTAACACCAACTTAATTTCATTGCAAAAACTTTGCTCCACTATAGTTTCATTCCCTTCTTTACTTTGTACTACTATTGTCATATAAATTACATTTCTTATACACTATCAGTCCATCAACAAAGTTTTAAAATTATGCAGCTGTTTTTTAAATCTTATGGAAGAAAAGAATTACAATAAAAATATATATTTATACTGTCTCTTATCTATGTCGTTACCTTTACTGGTGCTCTTTGTAATGTAGATTACAGTTATTGTCTAGTATTAGGCTGAAGGATTCTCTTTTTTATTTCCTGGGCAGAGCTGCTAGCAACATATTCCCTCAGTTTTTGTTTTTCTGGAAATATCTTGATTTCTCCTTCATTTTTAAAGAATAGTTTTGCTGGATGTGAGATTCTTTTTTGACAGTTGTTTTCTTTGAGCACTTTGAATATGTCATCCAAGTGCCATTTGACCTCCATGACTTCTGATGAGAAGTCAGCCTTTAATCTTACTGAGGGTCCCCTGTACATGATGAGTCTATTTTCTATTGCTGTTTTAAAGATTATCTCTTGTCTTTGTTTTTTGACATTTTGACTATGATGTGTTTGAGTGTGGATCTCTTTGAGTTTATTGTACTTCTGTTGAGCTTCTGGGATATTAAGATTAATGTTGCTTTTTTCAGTATATTTGGGGAGTTTTCAGTCATTATTTCTTCAGATATTCTTTCTGCTCCTTTCTCTCTCTCCTCTCCTTCTGGGACTTCTGTTTTGCATTCCCTGGGATGCTGGATGCTGTCCCACTGGTGTCTGGCTCAGTTAATTTTTTTAAATTCTTTTTGCTTTTTGCTTCTTATATTGGATAATTGCAATTGACCTGTCTTCAAGTTAACTGATACTTTTTTCTGCCAGTTTATATATACTATTCAAACTTTAGTTATTTTACTTTTCAATGCCAGAATTTGTTTTATTATTTTTTTTAATTTTCTCTCTTTATTGTGATTCAGTAGTTGGTGAAACATCATTTGCATATTTTCATTTAATTCTTGGACTTTTTTTTTTTTTAGTTCTTTGAACTTATTTATTATAGGTGATTTAAAATCTTGTCTAATAAGTCTAACTTTGGGGCTTCCTCAGAGACAGTTTCTATTGATTGCTATTTTTCCTATTTATGAGCCATACTTCCTTGTTTGCATATCTCATATTTTTTTGTTAAAACTTGACATTTTGAATAATAATCAACTCTAGAAATCAGATGCCATCCTCCCTAAGGTTTGTTATTGTTGCTGTCTCTGTTGTTGTTGCTACTTGTTTTTTCAGTGATTTTTCTATAAAGTCTGTATTATTTGTTATTTTGATCACTAAAGTCTCTGTTCTGTTACCTTAGTAGCTATCTAATGATTGATGGGAGGTTGAACTAATAAATCTCTTATCCTTTCCTGAGAAAGCTCTGTGTATGTGTTGGGGTATGTTCTCAGTGCTCCATCAGGCAGTTTACAACTCTGCCTTAGACTTAGCCTTCACTTTCTCCTTACACAGAGCCTCAAAGTCAGCCAGAGGTGAGAGCTTAGAACCTTCTCAAATCTTTCATGGTCATGCACAAAGCCCTATGCCTGTTCATGACCCTCCAGGGTATGTTGGACCTTTTCATAGCCCTGTGTGGACATCCCATTCTCCAGTTTTCCCTTTAATTTTTTTGATCAGCCTCTTGTTAGTCCCAACTATCAAAGCCGCCTCCGATAGCTTTAGTGTTAAACAATTGCTGCTGATTGTCCTCAACAAATGCCTTGGGGGGAGGACTGTTTTTACAGAGGTAGGTCTGAGTCAAATGAAATGAAGTGCAAAATGGAACCATGTAATGACCTGCAAGATTAGTCAAATAGTGACAGTTCTCTGGGGATGGACATTTTGGGGAACTCTAAATCTGTACTAATCCCTTAAGTGGCTGATAAGCTGCAAGTTTATATAGCTACCAGAATTATGTGGCGCTTGGTTTTCAAGGCTACTCCAGAACCTGAGAGGGGAATGGGATTAACAAAAATTAAAATATCATAAGATTTGCTCTTACCAAGATTCAGCCATTTATCTTGAATAAACAGTCCTTGGATTGTCATTAAGCCTTCAGTTAATTTCCAGAGTTTTGAAAAAGGTGATTTTGACAGTTTTTTCCAGTATTATCATTGCTTTTATGCAGAAGCTATTTTTGGAGGTCTTTATTCTACCATTCCAAATATTGATCTCTGTTTTTTAAAAACAATTCAGATAGTACAAATAGAAGAAAAAAGTACTGTAAATAAGATTTTTACCCTAAACACCTTTTTTCCCCAGTCCCATCTGGAATATTAACTAGTATTAGCAATTGTGTTCTTCATAAATATATGCCTAGAGAAGCATATATGTGTATAGAGATAAGATCTATGTTTCCTTTTATACATATAGAAATATACTGTATACTATAGTCTATACTATTTTCTTTGCACTTGATAATTTACCTTAGATATTGGTCCATATTGATCTGTATTGATGAAGCTATCTCAGTCTGGTTTTGCTCTTGTTGTAGTTGTTTGGTATCCCATGATGGATAGTCCATTATTTATGAATTTTCTAGTATCAGATATTTGGGTTGGTCTACTGTTTTGTTATTTCAAACAATGATGGAGTGAACATTGTTGCATTTACATCTTGACCGTGTGTGCTGATATCACTATAGGATAAATCCCTACCTATGTAATGTAAGATGTATTTGTTTTTAAATTTTGATGGATGTTGATAAATTGCTGCTTCAGTGATGTTTCATCAGTTTATACTTCTATCCCTGGTAAAAGAGAATGCTGTTTCTCCTCACCCTTGCCACATTGTATTACAAAATACATTTTGCTAATTTCAAAGATGGAAAAATATATCATTTTAATTTTCTTCTCTAATATCTTTTTACTAATACCTTTTTACATCTTTGTAAATCTTCCTCCACCACCACACACCACCCTTAAGAGTGCCTCTTTTCATATCCTTCATTCATTTTTTTTTTTAAGCGAGTTTTTGATTTGTAATAGATCTTTGTGAGTTAGGGTGATTAGACTTTAGGTCTGTTTTATGTATTACAAATATTCCTATCTCTAGTTGATTATTTATCATTTGGCATGTTTACAGTATTTTTTTTCTTAATTTTTTAAAAATAGTCAAAATTTTCAGTCTTTTTCCTGTGGTTTTTATGTCTTTTTAGAAAGGTCTTTGCTTTTTCTAAGTTTATGAAAATTCAAACAATTTCTTCCAAGAACTTATTGTTCCATTTATTCATTTATTTGGCTGGTTCATTGTTTGTGAGTGCTAAGGAGTTGTCTCTGCACCATTCCCCTTGATTTAAAATGCCACTCCTTTTGAATACTAAATTCTTTTATGTATAAAGAATATTTCTGGACTCTTCATTCTTTGCCATTGATGTCTTTGCCAATTTGTCCCTTCTCTAGTGCCAAATTTTAATGTTTATTTTTTTCCATGAGACCTTTAGAATCAGCTTGTCTAATTCTGTTTCCTTCTTGAAGAAACAAATCCTGTTGTTACTTTTGTTGATAATTACATTAAAAAACAGTGATCTCACATTTTTGCATGTATCAATCAGGATCATGTAGAAAGCTTGTTAAAACATAGTTTGTTGGACCCTACCTTTAGAGTTCCTGATACATTAAGTCTGGGCTGGGGCTTGGGAATTTGCATTTCTAAAAAATCCACGGGTGACATTGATGCTGCTGGTCTGAGGCACCATACTTTGAGAAACACTGCAGTAAATATATTTATACATTAATTTTGGGATAGTTGTTACCCTTCCAGTGTTAACATCATTCTAACAACAAGGTATGTTATTTCATTTTTGTCCTGTTTTCCCAGTAGAGTTTCAAAGTTTTCTTTGTATTGATCCTACCTAAGTTTTAAGTTTATTCCTACACAGTTTATTTTTTGTTACTTTTGTAATAAAGGTTAGTTTATAGTTTCATTTAATATCAGAGACATCCCTCCTTTATTTGGCAATTTGTGAATTATTGTTTATTTATAGTTAACAGTTCCTCCTTGTTCAGCTTCTTGCAGTGGAAGTGGGGGTAGTTTTAAGTTACCATCTGGGAAATTGGAGGAAACAGGGAAAGAAAGGAAGGTGAGCTATGTTAAGCAGATGATTCCAAAGCTTTCCCCACTCATGGCTTAAAATGTATTGCCCACATGTGTTTCTACTGCTGGAAAAATTAGTTGGGATAACTAACTCTTCTAAAATACAGTAAAACCTCTGAAAAGTGTTGTCCTTGCTTAACACTTAAGATGAATTACTAATATTTTTCATTCAAATAGCCTGAGCTCTAAATATATGTATATTTAGAGGGCAAAGGGAAGTCCCAGGCAGGGTGAAAGTCTTTATCAATTCCAAGGGCAAAGGATGAAGGAATGATGACTAACAAAAAGATACTCTTACTTTTACAGAAGGTAAGTACCTTTCAGGACCGTAGCAATATGCTGCTAAATATTATTGCGTAGACTGAGGATATCTGAAGATTATTTTTAAGATGTGAAAGATAGATTTTTAAAATTCAGTCTAAATTTTCCTGCCATATAGTGTAATCCAATTTAGTATTTCCCAGTCAGGCTAGTATCTCTTTCCTTCTTTTTCTATCGGTAAGAGAAATAAAAAGAAATGGAAAACACATGTCTCCACCCTGTTCTTCAATAGTAGGATCATATCATGCTATGGTTGAGGATTTTCTTGGTTACTGTGGTAGACACACTACCAAAAATGACGCTCCCCAAAGATGTCCATGTTCTAATCTTCAGAACCTGTGAATGTGTTACCTTAAATGGCAAAGGGGAATTAAGGTTGCAGGTGAAGTTGAAGTTGCTAATCAGCTAAACCTTAAAAAAGGGAGAGTATCCTGGATTATGCAGGTGATCCCAGTGTAATCATAAGAGTCTCCAAAAGTGAAAGAGGAAAGCAGGAGAGGAGGTGAGAGTGATTTCATGTGAAAAGGAAGGACTCAACCTGCCCTTGTGGGCTTTGAGAATGGAGGAGGGAAAAACAAGCCAAGGAGTGTGTGAGGCCTCTAGAAGCTGGGAAAGGCAAGGAAACTGATTCTCCTTAAATGCCTCCAGAAAGGAATGCAGCTCTGCCAACACCTTGATATTAGCCCAGTGAGACCCATGCAAGATTACTAACCTACAGAACAAGGTAATAAATTGTGTTGTGTTAAGCCATAAGTTTGTGGTAATTTATTTTGGCATTAAATAGGAAATTAATGCAGTTATTAAACGATTAGGACAGAGCACTCACAAATATTGAAGATTTGCTGTGTTGGTAAACATTTAACGGGTGGGTAAAGTTATGCTTAATATGCTACCTGCTTCCATTTTTTTCCTCAAATTGTTAGAATTTGTCCAAAATTCTAAAAGTTTAACTTTTTTTTTTTTTTCCAGTTAACATTACATTTTCTGGAAGTTTAATAACTCAGAGTTTATTTAGGGCAATACTTCTTCTATCTGCAATTACTTATCTGGAAATCTGAACTATCTGCAAAGTGACTAAGGACCTCCTTGGAAAATTAGCCTGGAAAACAGCTGAGTCAGAATTAAGAATTTGAGCTTTGGAGTTGGAGGCTCAGACACTTAGAATGTTTGCTAGGACTGGCTATGTGACATTGAATAAGTTATTTAACCCCTCTATGCCTCTTTTTTATTATAATAGAACTTAAATTATAAACACGTGGTGAGGACTACATAAAATGACATATGTATAGCAGTTAGCATGGTTCTGTCCCATAGGCAGAAAAATTATGAATTGAAGATACAGATACTCAAATTAAAAAAATCATTGTAGTGCCTTTCATCATAAAAGCAAAAACTCCAGACAACTCAAGAGTTCCCAAAGGCATAAACACAGCAAGTAATAGTCATAATGGTATTCTTGAGTTATCGAGTGTAAGCTTTAAACTTTTAAAGATCTTTAAATATGTGAGTATTGGTGCTTAAAGTGGCAAGCTTTTTGTACCTGGAAAATTAATTACACAGAAAATTAATTTATGTGGAATTTATATTGAATGTCAAATGAACAAAATATTTTTAAGTGTGTTTTCATTATGACTCAAACCTTAGCTCCTTCGCTTGTTATTCACCTATACAGCTATGAGCCACTTACCCTTTCTGAGCCTAAGTTTCTTCTATAAAATTCAGGTAATAGAATAGCTACCTGGCAGTGTGGTTGGGAGGATTCGAGATATGGTATATTTTAGCATGAAGCATCTTGCATAGCATATAAGTAGGTGCTCAGTAAGTGGTAATTATTCTCGTGATTATTTTGTGCTCTTCTAAGACTGCATTGCGTCAACACTGACCTAGTTATGAAATCCTATGGATCGTCCTCTTCCTTTATTTTAGTTTCTGTTATATTTGATGCTATTGAACTTCTTGAAATTGTTTCTTTTCCCCTTTTCTAGGGTTCTTCCTACTCCTGTGGGTATTCTTCAGATTTCTTTGCTTGCTCTTCTTCCTTTGCCCACTCCTTAAATACTGGTGTTTCCCAATTTCCATAGGTCTTTATAATTTCCTTTTTCCTCTACATATTGTCTCTGGGTATGAAATGCTTCATGGCACCAGCTGAAAGCGTTTCCCTGAGCACCAGTTGGGATATCCCACAGATGTCTCCTAATGAAGTGTATCTAAGAATGAACTTATAATCATCTCCTGCGTACTTTTTCTTTCTTCTCTCTGCCCATATGGACAACACTGTTCATTCATTCAATGAATTAATTCAGTATTCATTGAGTGCCTACTCTGTTCTAAGCCCTGGGGATACAGTAATGAAGTAAACAAATTACAAATCCTTACCCCTCAGGGATCCTATTTCTAGTGGGAGGCAAAGAAAATAAAATATGTTATGTGTCTGATATTGATAAATTCTGTGGAGAAAAATAAAGCAGGGAAGAGAACTAAGGAAAGCCAAGATGAGGATAAAGGTTGCAGTTCTAAGTAGGATTTGGGGGGAAGTCAATCACTAAAAAGGTGCCATTTGAGCAAAGATCTGAGGAGGTGAGGGAGCAAGCCATGTGGATATCTGGAGGAAGATTATTTCAGGATGGGGAAATAGCAGCTGCGCACTGCGAGGCAAAGGTGTGCCTGGCATTTTGAGGAAACAACAAGGTAGCCATTGTGCCTGGCCTGTGTGAGGGAGAGAGCAGTAGGAGAGAGGTCAAAGAGTTATAGGAAACATGATTGTGTTGGTCCTGTCTATACTTTTCTTAAAAATAGGCAACTAGCCTTCACTACTTAATCTATCATTCTCCTTTCATTTCCTCCTCTTACATCTAGTAACTCACCAAGTTTTACGGATTACAACTCCCATATTACACTCCTGTCTATCCTCTTCATTCTCACTGCTTTTGCCTTAGTTCAAGCCTTTATTATTGATCAGCTAACTGACCTGCTGCTAGCCTCACACTTTATGTTCATCACTCATTCAAGAGATTGTTTTGAGCAACTTCTGTGTTCCAGGCCCTGCACTAGGTATTGTGGATATCATGGTCATCAAGCTAGACACGATCGTTGTCCTTAACAAAATTCACAGTAATTGGAGAGAAAATCATACAGGCAGTTAGTAACATGACTGTGTAATAAGTGCTTTGAGATTGGAAGTTCTAGCAGTCTTAGTACTTAGTGGTGGGTGGGCAACTCTGACTTATGAGGGTTAGTGCAAGCTTTCCAGGAGAAATTATCTTCCAGTTGAGATCTAAAAGATAAGTGGGAGTTAGACCCTCAGAATGGGAGTTAGACCTTTCCAAGCTAAGGGACCATTTGTGTGAATGCCCAGAAAATAGAACTGAATGTAGCATAATGTGACCAACTAGAGGACAGAGGAGAGTAGCTCAGACTCAAACTGGAGAGGTACAAAGAGCCAGATCATGTCTAGTATCTTCAGGTCCTTTTAAAATGTTCAGTTAATCCATTTGTTACCAAAATGATCATTTTATGACTTGAATATAGTAATTTATCTCCCAGAATTAAAACCCACCAATGACTTCCTATTGGCTTTATGTTAAATTCAAGTTCTGTAATATAGCACACATTCTGTTTTTTTAAATTTCTTTTTATTTGAGGTAACACTGGTTTATAACATAAGTTTCATATGTACAACATATTTCCACTTCTGTATACCCTACAGAGTGCTCACCACCAAAAATTTAATTTCCATTCATCACCATCTGGTTGATCCCCTTTACCCATTTCACACACACCCACCACGCACTCCTTACCCTCGGGTAACCACTACTGTGTTCTTTGTATCTACATGTTTGTTTTTGTTTGATTTGGTTTGTTCATTTATTTTGTTTGTGTTTCAGATTCCCCATATGAGTAAAATAATACGGTATTTGTCTTTCTCCATCTGACTTATTTCACTTAGCAGAATACCCTCAAGGTCCATCCATGTTGTCACAAATGGCAGATTTCATCCGTTTTTATGGCTGAGTAGTATTCCATATACTTGTATGTGTGTATATATATAAATATAAATAAAAACAAATATGTATTTTTTTTCCACATCTTCTTTAGCAATTTGTTGATGGGCACTTAGGTTGTTTCCATATTTTGGCAGTTGTAAATAATGCTGTGAAGAACATAGGGATGCATATATCTCTTCAAATTACAGTTTTTGGCTTCTTTGGATAAATACCCAGAAGTGGGATAGTTGGATCACGTGGTAGTTCAATTCTTAATTTTTTGTGAAATCTCCACACTGTTTCCCATAGTGGTTGCACCAATTTACATTACCAGCAACAGTGTGTGCGGGTTCCCTTTTCAGCACACAGGGTTCATTAATCTGCCTTTTGCCTCTTCAGTGTCAGCTCCCTAAGACCCCACTCTTACGTTTATGTACTAGTAGTGTGGAACTGCTTGTAATTACCCTCCAGAACACAGAAATTTTAAGTCTCCAGGCCTTAGCAAATACTTGGAATATTCTTTGGCCCTTGCCAACTTCATGAATTCATTTTTGCTTTCAAAATTAATCTCAAATGTCTTCTTCTCTGAGAATCTTTCCCTGAAAACTCAAAGCTAATCATTTCCTCTTCTTTGCTACCACCCACTTCTTTGTGATCTTTTCATTGCAATTATCTCAATCTGTAACAGTTTGTTTATATGTTAAACTTCTCCACTAGTGTGAATTCGTTGAAGGTCTATGGGTTTTTTGTTTTTGTTTTCATCTGTGTATCCTTAGCCCCAGTATAGTGCATGGCACTTAGCCACATTTAACAAATGTTTAGTGAATTTAATATAATAAATTCTTAGAGCTATAATTCTCAGAGACTATCCCACCGAAATCAATCTCATGTATGAATCTGAGTTGCATCTTTTTAAAGAATCTAAAGGCGTTACATTCTTAATTTAGCATTATCTTTAGTTTTGACTTTCAAAACTTGCAGAAATTTCCCTATCATACTTGTGCACTCTTAATCATTTTTAGTAATTTTAGAATTCCTTTACTTTTAGCCACAGAGTGATAGGCTCACTGTTAAATATTTAAATCATTTTGTAAATTAATATTTGAATGAAAATATTTGTCATTTTTGTTTTCTTATAATAATCCTTTATATTTTTCATCTCTGCTTACTATTTTTTAAAAACCTAGTGTTTTATCATAGACAATGGAATGATTTCACCAATGTAGGTATGTAAGTATCCCAAAACACAAAACTAGCCTTCCTGGCACTTCAAGAGCCCTTGAATAATTTCAAGTTTAACCTCATCTGAGCCCATGTATCCCTTACATAGGAACCTTTAAAGCATCCATTGTAAAAACCACTGGAAATGCCTCATAGAATCTCAGAATTGTCTCATTACTATGGACAGTTCTGAAAAAGAAGAAACATAGATGACAAGTAAATATTTTAAAAATCAAAACCTTACTGTTCATCACTGAAAATGAAGAAAAATATTTTGTAAAACCTTTCTCACTGTCAAGGTTTTTTACTTTTTAATATACTTGGAAATAAGTGTGCTATGAAATGGGTTCTCTCAGATACTACTGATGAAAGTATAAATTGGCCTACTTTTTGAAGGCAGTTTAACAGTATATATTGAATTTTTTTTTAATGTTCATTCTTATTAATACCTCAAAATATTCATCCTGATGGAAATGTTTCAGAAGTAATGGTGGTGGTTGCACAACATTGTGAATGTACAAAATGCCACTGAATTGTTCACTTTAAAATAGTTAATTTTATGTTATGCGAATTTTACCTCAATAAATTATGCTTTAGAATATTCATCCTAAGGAAATAATATAGAAATGTTAATGAATAAGGATATTCCGTTCAGCATTATTTATAATAGCAAAAATTTATAAACAAAATCAGGGCTTCCCTTGTGACGCAGTGGTTAAGAATCCACCTGCCAATGCAGGGGACACGGGTTTGAGCCCTGGTCCGGGAAGATCCCACATGCCGCAGAGCAACTAAGCCCATGCGTCACAACTACTGAGCCTGCTCTCTAGAGCCTGCAAGCCACAGCTTCTGAAGCCCACGCGCCTAGAGCCCGTGTTCTGCAACAAGAGAAGCCATGACGATGAGAAGCCCGTGCACCTCAACGAAGAGTAGCCCCCTCTCGCTGGCAAGTAGAGAAAGCCCGCGCACGGCAACGAAGTCCCAACACAGCCAAATATAAAAACAAATAAATAAATAAATTTATTAAGAAAAAAAAATTTATAAACAAAATCAAAGCCTAGCAGAAAGGGAGCAATTATATATGATACATCTTTATGCTAGTCAACTATGCAGCCAGTGCAGATAATATTTGTAAAGAATTTTTAACGAAATGGGAAATGCTCAAGAGAATATGTCATATGAAGAACATTGAATACAAAATTATACCTTTGGACAGTTTTGTAAAACAAGCATACATAGAAAAAGATGGGAAGAAAATTGTGAGTATTCCTTGAGCTCCTTTAAGCACATGAAGCCCTTGTCCCTGGGTTTAAATGGCAGGCTTTCCATTCGAGTCTCTTGCAGTTGACTCTGTTAAGATCATCAGCCATGGGGGCTCCAATTTTGTCAGTGGTCTGTTCATTATATCCAGAACCTTAACCATCATGGTACAAAGAGCCAGAATAGAGAAAATGTTATTAACATACTAAATTGGGAGATTAGATTTGGCAGTTTATATTGTCTTTTAGCTTTAAATAGGTTAAATAGGATTGGGGGGCTCACATGGGGGGAACATCAAATTTACTGAATATTTACCATGTGTCCAACTGTATACTAAATACATTCACATTCATCATCTCATGTAATCTTCACAGAAACATTGCAGAGTTAAAACTTTATATACCCACTTTACAGAGAGGAGAACAAAAAGTTGAATGTTCTGCTCTGGTTTATACAGAGCAAGTGTAAATTGAGTACAGTTGAGTACTAAATTGAGTAAATTGAGTAGTCAATTGAGGCTCAAACACTAGTACCCTACTTCTAAATCTATGCTTTTTCTACTACATAACATAGGTTTTATTTTTCTGTGCCATGCTAGACATCACTACCACAAAGCTTCAAATACAAATAGTCCTCAATTTGCAAATAAGTTGTGTTCTAAGTATGTTTCTCAGTTAGAAGTGTACATATTAAATGTCTTTTCTCATAGGTATAACATTAAACTCATTAAGTTTCAGCCCCCAAGAGTGTCATTTCTCAGGTCTGAATTGGCAAATACTTAGTACTTAGGATGCCACTCCCATGACAGTTGCTAATATTTATTGAAATTTTCCACGTGCCAGGCACTGTTCTAAATTCCTTACTTAGTAAAGTTTTTATTCATCTCAGCAACCCTAGTAAACACCAGTATTATTCATGTTTTCATATAAGGAAGCTGAACACAAGGTCACACAGGTAATTAATGCCAAAGCCAAGATTTGAATCCAGGCAATCTGAGCTTGCACTGGCCCTAGTATCCTTCTTAATACAGTGTTCGTGGCAGCCACTGAGAAATCCAATTTGGCGCTCATGCTATTTAAAATGTGTCTGTGTTGTAAAAGTGTGTAATGTACATTAGCTGTCAACGCTGGCTACACATCAGAAATACCTGTGGGGTTTTCTAAGCATACAGAGGCCCAATCCAACTGTGGACAAAATGAATCAATATCTTCTAGGGTGGGTTATGGATATCTGTGTTAAGATGTTCCGCAGATGATTTGGGTGTACAATTATCTCATGTACACAAAGCAAATGGAATTGTCATGGTATCTCAGGCTCTCATAGGCAAGAGTTTTTTAATATAACATTTACAACAATGTTAAGCAAGGTAGTATTGCTTATTGATTGGTAGTGCGGCCTCTGGAGCTAGACTTCCTGACTATAATTTATTAATTTTGTTAGTTTTCCGCATGTGACTTAATTTTTGTAAACCTTAGTTTCTTGATGCATGAAATAGAGTCGGTTTTGTTAAGTAGCATGCAGGGTTATTGTGAGGATCAACAGAATAAATACAAGTAAAGCAATTCAGCACAGTACCTGACAGTAAAGGTACCAAAGTTTAAGGTAGTTATGTAAGTGTACACTGATATCATAAATAGTAAGTAACGTGGGTAGGGTAGTCATTACATGTTATAGAGAACAATCACAGCGTTTGAGACCAGGTGAGAGAGCTTTCTAGAGTTGATGGCATTTTCAGAGGTCATGTGAAATATAACAAGAAGCTGTTGAGTGGGATCTTTCCAAGACATTGGATCTATTGTGGGAGATATCTTTGAGATGGATAAGCAGAGGAGTTTATGAGATTCGTGTTGAAAGTTATAATTAGGGATAGACTTGCATCTGAGTTCCTTAGTATTAGATTTTGAATCTCAGTCCACCAGAATTTGATTTACTTTATATCTTAATTCTTCAAGAGTTACAAAGGAGTTATTACTCCCTCCCACCTCTTAGTTTCCATGGTATTTTATTTGTATCTGCTTTTATGGTGATTTGTGCACATTGATATCTCCAACTCTTTGTACTCCTTAAAACGCTCAAGAGCACCTGAAACCGATCTCACACAGTAGGGTTTCCAAATTTTACTGTATTGAATTAAGAGAGAAGACCCAGTTGTGTTCTTTAATGTTAGTTTACTAGAAGAACTATGATGTATATATAATGCTAACAACATGGAAGTCTAAAATTATGTATATGTTGAGGTATCTACATTGGAATTAATAAATTATATATAGCTTCAAGAGCCAGGTCTTATTAACAATCCAGGAAATGCTTTTGGTAGGTGAGCATTTGTTATTTCTTCCAAGATCTATTTTAGTCATAATATTTAAATTTTAGTGTCAAACCTAGTGATGCCTGTTTATTCCCATAGTCTGTTTGGAGAAGTAAGTCATACCATATCTAATTTCTATCTTTGAAGCAAGAAAGAGAGGGAAGAAAGGAAAGAGAATAGGTAAGTAGGTGAGCAGAGAGGAGAATTTAAAATGTAGGTCGTGTGTAGTTTTGTCCCCTCACAAGATATTATAGTGGCAGACTTGGAAGTAGAGGACCTGGAATGTCAGATTCTCAGTAAACCACAAAGGACTGCACCTACTCAGAAAACCGAAGTTGGTGCTGAGCAGGAGTATATCATGAGAATGGGACTGAGATGGGGTAGAGTTAAACTTCTTGCCCTTTGCACTTTTTCCACTTATATCAGTCATTTCAGAGGCATGTGAATTTAAATACTGACAGATAAACTCGACTCTTTAGCCCAGTTGAGGAGTGTGTCAGCTTTCTTTACTCTAATGAGGAATTATTTATGTCACAAGATCCAAAAACATTTATAGGATAAAAGCCAGGCTTGTAAACCTTGTTATACTGTATGCTATTTTCGTGCTGTGTTAAATGGATACACTCTGTTTCTTCCCAGGAGGAAATTGTAGTTTGAATACTAATTAATAAATATTTAATTGAAAAGATGGGTTTGAAATGGATTGCATAGGTGTTTTTCTGGAAAGTGCTAATAACACTTAAGAGAAGTTAGGCTTTGATATCTTCCTTCTATTTTCCATATATAATATGTAATATACCTTCCAGTTTTCATAATATATAATGTGATCAAAACTGGGTATTATACTAATGTAATTTATTGAAATGAGTTTGATCATATTTGAATTAAAATCTCTCTGGAAATGAATATATTAGGAACTAGAAATATCTATGTAGATGTTCTTGGTCACTGTACTAGTTCTGTAGACTTTCTGCATTATTCCATCAAATAGGGAATAACTGAAACCCCCAAGCCTCAAGTTATAGGGTTTTTTTTTTTTTTTGGTAATTTGCTGTTTTGGAATTGGAAATACATTTCTACCTTTGAAAACCATGTAGTAGATGGAACTAGGTTCCTAGGGCGGAGTTCCCACAGAGATCACATCATCCTGGCCACCTGGGAAAAGGGAGGCCTTTTCTGATTTTTGGATCATTGTTGACAACTACATCACTGAAAATAGAGAGACCCATAGAAAAGAGAATTCCAGAGTGATTATACCTGACAACATTGCTGAATTAATGATATTTTGAAAAAAGCGCTATATTGCTAAAGTAGGTCTTATATATTAATATGTTCCTGTACTGTCATCATAATGATATATAAAAACATTCATTTCCTGCAACTCTTTCTTAATCTCAACTTTTCCCACTCATAATTTTTCTTTGTCTCAATTTTCTCACTTATTTCCATTTTAATATATGGTACTGGTACTTTATAAGCTATCCCAATCACTTTGTAATAAAACAGACAAATAATTTTAAAATGTAATAAATCTGAATTTTGATACTAACAACTAACAAAACAATGTGGAAAGATGGAGTCAGCACTAGACTTGGGCTTGGGTTCTACCACCACAGTTTTTCAATCCAGGGCCAGAGCTTTGTCCTCTCTTAGTCTCTTGGTTTTCTCATCTGCTAAGTGAAGATGAGAACACCTATACCCTAAGGTTTTAATGATGATGAAATCACATTATATTAGGGAAAGTATATAGCATAAACTAGAAAGTTAGTTAAATATTACTTGAATCCAGATCAGATTTTCACAGGTTGGGAAAAAATATTTTGATTTCTGTTCATTTAAAACCTATAATTCCTGTGACTGAATTGTTATAGGTTGTCCCAGTCACAAGGAACGAGTCTAAGCATTCTGGATTCTGAGCATCTGGTTTGTGAAGATCTAATTAATGCCACGTTTGTGCTGTACCTAGAGAGCTCCCTTTAGAGAAGAAGGCTTATTCTTTGATCCTCCCATGTTGTCTGTATGCCAGTAGACAGCAAGAGGAAGACATTCTCCAAGCCTCCAAAGCAGGAACCTAAAACACATCTTAGAGAAGTTGTGCTGTAAATAGGATTGATTTGTTTTGGTTTCTCCCCAAAGCTATTTTACTCTTAATATAATTAAACAACTGTGCACTTGTGAGAATATAATTTATACTCACTATATTTCTTATTGTAAATGGGTCTTTCCCTCAGGTGCATCTAGACTAGTTATCTTCATGTTGGCCTTCATTCTGAGCCAGCATTTTCTTCAGTCAGGAACTTCTTTCAACCTGTTTCATGTCCAAGCCAAAAAACTCTGTACCCAGGGCTTCCCTGGTGGTGCAGTGGTTGGCAGTCCGCCTGCCAATGCAGGGGACGTGGGTTCATGCCCCGGTCTGGGAGGATCCCAACGTGCCGCAGAGCGGCTGGGCCCGTGAGCCATGGCCGCTGAGCCTGCGCGTCCAGAGCCTGTGCTCCGCAACGGGAGAGGCCACAGCAGTGAGAGGCCCGCGTACCACAAAAAAAAAAAAAAAAAGACTCTGTACCCAGATGACTTGTTAATGAAGTAGTGCTATATTGTTGATTTAAAACCTTTTATGGATCAATGAAGAGCTGTTAGAAGCACTTTTCTTGTTTATATGTAGTTTTGGAGCGGAGAGAAAAACAATAAAAAACGTGGGCAGAGGAGAAAAACTTTGGGTTAAAGTGCTGGGATAATTTTTTTTTTAATTTACATGTCCACATCCCCCTTTTCCACACTTTGCTTAATTTTAGAAGGTGTGACTTTCAGAAAATAGCTCTTTATCTTTTGAGACTGGTGACTTGTTGTAAATTTTAAAAGAATTACAGTAATTCAGATGTATTTCATGTTAATGGAATTGTTAACAGTCAAGATGTATAATATATAGGTGTATAATATAATATATATATATATATAATATATATAGCCGTACACAATCATCCTTTCACACTGTTAGTGAGAAAATAATTAAAAGACATACAGATTTGAAATATGCTCAAGTTCGGAGGTGGTGCAATGCTTATAATACTTCCTACAAGTACATATATGAAGAAGGTATTATGTTGTGGAGCACAGATGAAAAGCTCTGCAAATTGCGTAAAAACTATGTTAATAGTGTTTTAAAGTTTTTTGTGAAATGGACATTTGAGAGGAAATGAGGAGACCTGGATCCTAGCCCTTTTATCGCTGTTACGACCTTCGGCAAGTCAACCATTTAGCTCTGTTTTCTTTTCTTGAAAATGAAGCAAGGTCTGGGAGATTACTAAGGTTTCTTCTAGCTGTAAATTTCTTCTTTTTAAAATGTATTTTATTCAGGTATAGTTGACTTACAATGTTGTGTTAGTTTCTGATGTATGGCAAAGTGACTCAGTTATACATACATATGTATTCTTTTACATACTCTTTTTCATTGTGGTTTATCACAGGATATTGAATATAGTTCCCTGTGCTATACAGTAGGACCTTGTTGTTTATCCATTCTATATATATAGTTTGCATCTGGTAATCTCAAACTCCCAGTCCATTCCTCTTCCACCCTTCCCTCCCCCTTGGCAGCCACAATTCTGTTCTCTATGTCTGTGAGTCTGTTTCTGTTTGATAGATAAGTTCATTTGTGTCATATTTTAGATTCTACATATAAGTGATATCATATAGTATTTGTGTCTTTCTGACTTCATTTAGTATGATAATCTCTAGGCCCGTCCATGTTGCTGCCCAGCTATAAATTTCTGTTATTCTTGTTATTAAAATTGAGATGATAAGAAATTAGACATATTGTACATAAAATGATTGTTTTACTCAAGAGTTATTAATAGTATATAATTTTATATTGCAAACTGCTCTTTTAAAAATATACGAAAGTACAATTTTATTCTTTTTTTCCCAAGTTTTTAGTGCTTTATGTGCTATATTTCTTTACCAGACTTCTTCATTTTGAGAAGGAAAATATGTTTCCAAGGTGAATCTCTTACCCTTTTCATTTCCTACTACCTCTCCCCCAACCCCACCCCCTCAAAAATACCCACCCCGTGCATTCACACTTTAAAAGTAAATCTGACAACCACAGAACCCACAGAGTGACAGCAGAGGTGCTCTGACAAAGTCTGGGGCGCTACTTTCTGCAGTAGAGATAGACCAATGCTTGGCAACTATGTCGTAAAAATATAATTCAGAGGAAGTAAATGCATGCATAATTGTCCCAAATAGAATGATAAGTAACACGGCACAGTTTAAGGGGAAACGTCATTTCTTTACTTTCACACAGCACTTGCTTTCCACCTTTTTTTCTCTGTTCTCTGCAAAAAATCACAACTACAATTCAGTTTCATAGCTACAGTATTGATCTTGCTTGGTACAGATACATAGTTGATATACAGTTATTTTTCTCACTGGTATGTTTAGCTTTTGAAAGATCACCGCTCTTTTAATAAACCTACATCAGTGGGTAGTATGTGACCAAAGATGCCCCTATATGGCCCACAGAGCTCAAGACAGCCATCTAGTTTGGTTTAGCTATCCAGTTGGCTGTAAGCACTAATCCAAAGTGAGACATTGAGCAGAGTGAAGATCCAGAAATAGGAATCCATCAGATTTGACATCACACTGACCACAGGAGCTCTGGCATTATGGTAACACCAGGACCTGGACCTGAGCTCTCCAGGTCAGCAACTATCAACTGACCCCAAGAAACATAAATGCTATCGAATACTCCAAAAGGAGGAGGCTCTAAGATGCAACTCGGATGAATACTAAGAGGAGCAAAGAAAGACTTTAAAGCTGAGGAAGAATTCAAATCTGAGTAACAGAAATTTTACTTAGGTCAGGGCAGTATTGTCTTTTCGGGGAAAGTGTTTGTGGATCCTCCAAATGACTTTATCCATACTTTGATTTTTTTTTAATACCATGGGCCTTCAAGTTGCAATAGGAATGTAGCCATTTATTAGGGACCGGCCAGACTGATTATTTGGTTTGATGCTTCACATTCTTTGTTCTGATGGGTGTTGGTCCTTGCTGGAGTTTGAGACATTATAGGAATCTGTAAGGATTATTTCTTGAAAGAGTTAAATCATAGGCTGGTATTATTCCTTGAACTTATATGTTTCCTAGTGTCTTTTTACCAGGCTCCTATTGGGTTAGCATTTTGAATTGAGAAGTTACAAACTACCTTTTTAGTAGTAATATTGGGCTGGCCAAAAAGTTTGTTAGGGTCTTTGTAACATCTTATTGAAAAACCCGAACGAACTTTTTGGACAGCCCAATACTTAGATATTGTCACCAATATCTAATTTCAGCTTCCAGTCAGAACTGGTTTGCCAAAATTTCACCAACATTTTGGGCTAAATTTACTTTGTTGGAATGATCACTGTGGCGATTGGGGGCTACCTAACAGCTTTAATAGGTAATGTGGTACTCTGTCCATATGCTCTTGTAGCCCTTCACTGTTTTGTACACATCAGCCTTCCAAAGGCCAGCACCTGCATCTAAGCCATAGGATTGCCTTTGAGCTGCTGGAAGCTACTGGGGGAAAACTTTAAGCAATGAGTGATAGGTTTCAGCTTCTTGTCCTTGGCTTAGGCAGTTCTGAGACATGTATCTTATACCATTTGCCAGGTTCCCCCATTAGATTGTTTCTGTTGGCTTCTGTGATACCTAGCTTAATAATGTACCCTGTATTAGCTGCCTGCCCTTCTCTTATCACCTTGCCCCCTCCCCTACCAGTTTCGCTGAACCTCCCAAATAAATTATGTCCACTCAGTCCTAGTCTCAGGGTCTGCTTCCTTGGAAACCCCACTAAGATAACTAATAAACCCAAAGATGAGAATCCTTCCCGTTTTGCTGGTATAATTTATTTTATACTGTTATGATAAATTGTTTAGAGTAAATGGGCAGTTGTAAAGGTTATCTATTAATTGTTTGGGACTGAAAATATTTAGTATGATAGTATTTTGTATGATACAAAACTGTTAAAATTACTAGCTACCAAATACTGGTAAAAAATTAGCGAAGTTATGTAAGTAAAAGGGTCTTATATGGTCACCCTTTTATTAAAATTCTAAACATAACTTTAAAATACTAGAATCAATATAAATAGTAAAGTCTCAACACTGGAAGTAAGAAAAAATGCATTTTAACCAAAAAATTAAATATAGTTCTAATAAAAAATATATTGAAACCTACAGTCTAAATTAAAACAAACCTTAATACTCTTAAAATGCTCAAATATAAATGTTTAGGGATACCTAAAAATGCTAAGAATTGAAAACAAAATAATAAAGTAATAAGATCCTGAGAGACTAGAAACTAGCATTCAGAGCATTTAATATACCAAATAAATGAATAAAATACTTAACGGCCACCTTGATTCTAGAAGTAAAATGTAATTCATTGCTCAGAGGAAAATATTAAGAGCAATCTAAAAATACTAAGAGTGTTAGAGATAAATTATTTAGCACACCAAGAAGTGAATTTAAAAAGTAACCTTTTAAAGCCAGAAATGGTCACAGAGCATTCAGAGGAGTCTCAAGGGTAAAAAGAAGGCCTAGGTCTAGTTTGAAGAAGATAGAGTCAGGCAGTGGCTGAGTTTAACCCCCTTGGATCAAATATGCCCATTCTCTTGATCTGAGGGAAAGGTGCCAGGCAAGAGCCTGGTCACTGTTGATAATCCAGTTTGGGGAGCCCAGGCCGAAACCAGTTGCAAACTGTTTGCAGGCTGTCTTTAAAAGGACACTTACCCTGAAAGAGGAGGGAGAAATCAAGCCCATTTTAGGGACTATAGATTTCCTGCTGGATTTTCCACCCTTTAAGTGTCATTTTGTAAAACCTATGATAGATATGTAAATAAGAAAAGGAAAGATAACTCAGGAAGTTTAACTGTGATGAAGAACCAATGATAGCAGCATTTAAAGCCTTTGACAATAGACAAACTTGGTGTCTCCATAAATCTAATTTGTCTTAGCCTGCTTTTCCTCCAACCACCAGCATGCAAGATAAATTCAGTGTAGCACTCTTTTTTCTTCTTTTGCTCAGTTTGACCTGCTTTGTTTATATCACAAATTGAGAAACTACTATGTATTTCTTCTCAGTGTTTTACTTTTTATAAGTATTTATAGGTTTTATGATTTATATAACTCCAAAGACAATACAGTATAGTGATTAGGAGGAACATAGGCCCTTGGTCAAATCCTGGCTCTGCCACTCAACGAGCTAATGTGACCAAGCACATGTTACTTCACCTTGCCTTGATTTCCTTGTTTGTTAAGTGGGCATGATAAGAACATACTACTCTGTAAGAGTTTTTGAGGATTAAATAACTTAAATGTAAAATTCTTAGAATAGTGCTTATCATATATGAATGCCCAATAAATTTTTCATGTATGAGAACAGTGCATTATGGATAAAATTGGAATTTATAAAATTGTTGAGATACATAACTGCTTTTTTTTTTGGCGGTACACAGGCCTCTCACTGTTGTGGCCTCTCCCGTTGCGGAGCACAGGCTCCGGACGTGCAAGCTCAGCGGCCATGGCTCACGGGCCCAGCCGCTTCGCGGCATGTAGGATCTTCCCAGACCGGGGCACAAACCCGCGTCCCCTGCATCGGCAGGCGGACTCTCAACCACTGCGCCACCAGGGAAGCCCATAACTACTTTTATATAATGATTACTATGGGGAACATTCATTCTAATTCTACTCATTTCAAAAATGAATATTTAAAACATGACCCATTTGTGATAAAGGATTGCAGTTTTTGCTTATTTTTCCATGTAATATTTACTATGTTCCTAGTAAGGTGAGGAGAAAGTAAATGGTATGCCTACCGTGTGCTAATAATAAGCCCATTATGTCATTTCACATAATCCACAATCAGCCCTACCAGGTAGCTAGTAATAACTTTATTTCAAAAGAAGTTGAAATTTCAAAAAGATCCAGTGATTTACTCAAATAGCAGAGCTGCTGTAATATAGTCTCTCTGACTCCAAGCTTAAAGCTTGTGCCCTGTCTTATTAACAGAGGAGAGGTTCGAATTATGTAAGGGCTGGTATGGTCCAAGCACCAACCATAGTGGATGCCAGGGTCTTGTAGGCCTTATGCTCTGCCAAGTGTTAGCTCCTTAGGGATTAGAACATGGAGAACTCTGGTGGGGGGAGAGGTCCCTCCCCCCACAAGAGAGAGAAGGGGACATATGGAGAGGTTGGAGCAGTGGCTATTTTCCAACAAGTGTGGAAGTCTTTTACTATTTAGTATTTAACAACTGGTATAGCCACACTGTTCATTCTGACCAAACATTAGATATATCAAAATACATAATCTTGATATATCTAATATTTGGATAGATATGTAAAGATTTGAATACTGTATTAATTTTTAATGTTTTTTAAGACACATTTATAGGATCAGGTATAACTGAGAATTCCTTCCTTGAGATTTCTGCTAAACTTTTATTGTATGATCCTTTTCAGTTATATTGATTGATGATTGATCGATCTCCAGATAACATACATTGCCTTTATTTGCAGTCAACAATTTTTTTTAAATTATGAACTTGCAATAGTTTGGAAGAAACTTGCGATTTATGGTTCTCTGACCAAAAATTGTATTGCTATTGTAAAGACTTTGTCGGTTTGCTTTTCCAAATGTGAATTTGCTCTCATTTATAACCTTCTTCTTGTTACGTCTTCTTTATCCACATCCAAGAAAAATAAAACAATGATGATTTTTACCTAATAATCTATATAGTGTATGTTCAAATTTGCTAAAAACCTAATCTCTTAATTTCATAATCTGGGAGCAACAGAAAATGACTGAGAGTATTTATTCTTTCACCTTTTTGTGTGATAGAAAAATTATTTGAAATGCAGATTTCAGTGAATGAATACATTTTTTCTTGGTTTGTATCACAATATTTCGTATTTTTTTAACTGCTTTTGAGATCATTTCTTTCTATTATTTTTATATGAAAGAACTGAATATTTCATTTTATTTTTTGCTTCATTTGCTCTTGTATTTTTTTTAACTGCTTTGAGATCATTTCTTCCTATTATTTTTATATAAAAGAACTGAATATTTCATTTTTTGCTTCATTTGCTCTCTGTTGCAACCAGCCAATCAGTAAATATTTTAAATGTTTTATATTTAATTTTTACCGAACATGAACCCATCATACTAAGTTTTCCTTCCACATATTAATTTGCAGTTTACTGTACCTAGTTAAAGATCTACTTACTGTATATTTATATAGGGTGCATTTTATTATTTCTGTATCTACCATGGTACCTACAGCTGTATTCTCAGTGCTAAGGAATCATCAGAAGATCACAGCATTATAAATGCTGGCCATGTTTGGAACATTTAATATTCGACTAATTTTAAGTAGCATTTAAAGCTATATATGAGAGGTGGTATTAAGACTTAAATCACTCAGAGAAAAATGGCCTATAATCTGTGGTTTAAACGTTCAAGTATTTTTCTGCATAGTCATTCAGCTCATTATAAACACAGAGAAGATGGAACAAATTTCTGGAAAGACTTCACATTTTATATGTATAGCATTTGACTTGTCACCTTTGAAAGATCTAAAATGATATTCCATTAATTTTTCATACATCCCACAAAATCTTGACAGGACAATCCTCTAAACCTGAAAAATCTCTAATAAACAAGAGTGACTCAGAAGCTCTTTTTGGTTGCATTTGTGCTCATATTTGGATTTCATTTTTTTATTTCTCAATTATCTTTCACCAACTCAATAATGACCCCATCTTTGTTTAATCCTAGAGGTAATTTGTGTAATCCAGACATCTTTTTCTGTTTATAAGGAATTTATTCCTTTGGCAGTGTGTTATTTTCTCCAACAAAACTCTTCATTATTTGACAAGTTGGCATAATATTGAGCTGTTCTTGGTAGGATTTGAAATATTGTTTTTGAAATATTGTTCTTTTGGTAAAAGATAGCTGTTTCCAGATGTCATAAAATCAGTCATTACTGCAGCTCACAGAATTTCTTACATAATATGGTTTCTTTTGCTGTTAAGAATGCCGGCACCAAAAATCTACAGAAGGTCAGATCCTAGTGGTTCCTCCAAGCACTGGTGGCTTTGATACTTTAGTCACATTAACGTGTTTTTCAGACATCGCTAAGGTTGATATTCCTATTCTTCTGT
Organism: Aethalodelphis obliquidens; assembly: GCF_003676395.1. Classification (NCBI taxonomy): domain Eukaryota; kingdom Metazoa; phylum Chordata; class Mammalia; order Artiodactyla; family Delphinidae; genus Aethalodelphis; species Aethalodelphis obliquidens. Next base: position 81,430,592 of record NW_020837946.1, on the reverse strand, counting down.
GCATTTATTTTCATTTTCTCTGCTTGTCATTTTATTGTTTCAATGGGTTGACATATGGGGACTTCACCTCCTTGCACAGAGCTCTATCACCTCTCCCTGCTATCTTTTTGTTTCTGTTGGAAATTGTAGAATTTGATTTGGTTATGTAGGTAATTTTCATTTTGGTTTTTTTCCCTCCATTTCTTCCTTTTATAACTTTTTAATATTCTCCCAATATACAACCACTTGTTGCTTTTTTTCAGTTATATTGGCTAAAGTCTCTTTTATTAGGATATTACCTTGAATATTTATTTCCATTAATGAGGAGTGATGATTCATCATTTTGGAGGGCTATTTTGTTTATAATTTGAAAAGTCACTTTGGCTTTACATGTGTTATATAAACTATGTGTTTTATATATAAAGTATATGTTATATAAAAAGATTATGCTTTCTTTACATTATCAATGTTATAAATATTGGAAGGAGGGTATATACATATTAAAGGATGTTTAAAAAGTCTTATAGCATAAATTTGGTGTTTGCCTAGGAGCACTTTTTATGCCAGTTTTAATAATCTATAGCTGTATTGTGAAGCTGCTTATTTAAAAAATATCTACAAGAGAGCAATTTTTAGTCTGTATGCACATACTTTAAATTGTATTTATTTAAAATTTTTCTATAAGTTAATGTAAATATATCTTCCCTCTAGTTTTCTCTCAAATTAGTCTTAACTAACAAGTACTAATTAAGGAGTCTAGCATATCTTATTAGTTTTTTAACTTACATGATTTTGTTTTTATATAGAGAACATCTTCCAAAGAGACTTTCTGAGTTTTGATTCAATATTTTCTGCTAAAGCTCCTATAACACTGTAGTAATTTGTTCAGTTAAATACAGTGGACCTATTATTTTAGACCTATTATCTTTGTTACCACCATGTAAATAAAACATGGTTCATATTCTGGATCTGGATTTCTTTTTAGGCAGTGGACTGGATTTATGATAGATTGATGAAATCTTTCTTCATAATAGTGTTCTTTGAGATGTCAGTGTCTTTTATGTCAAATGCCCCAAAATGTTGTTGTAGCACCATTAATATACTGGAAAATATGTGAAACTTCTTTAAGGCCTCCTAATTTTTGTGCACAAAAACAATGGTCCCTCTCCCTCTCCCTCTCCCTCTCCTTCTCCCTCTCCCTCTCCCTCTCCCTCTCCCCTCCCTCTCACTGAGGTTATGTCAGTGGTAGTGACTTTTTAAGGAAGCCACACACACACTCACACACAAAAAGATAAAGGGGGGATAAACTGCTAGAAATGTGTTGAGAGACTACTGGGAGAGGACTCAGGAGGCAAGAGGCAGAACCTGAGAAGATAAGAAGATAGCATCAACATAATCCTAGCTATTTATCCTATAAATAGCTTTATACTGTTTCTATAGCACTGCCTCTGAGGAAGTCCCTGAAAATTTCTAACACATGGAAGGATAAATGAAATGATTCCTTTAAAAAATTTTTGTTTTATTGAATGTAAACCTATTAACACAGACCTTCATATTCACTTGATTTCGTTCTCCCAATCCATTTTTTTTCTCTACAACATACTCATTTTTGTCAACCTTGAGTTCTCATTCCATAGTAGTTGAGGAATGAGAACCTTATTTTTGAGGTTGAGAGAGACTATATAGAATTATAGTAATAAATGAGCTGCCAACCCATTTACTGGCTCCAACTCTATTAGCTCATTAATTGTCTATCAAGAAGCCCAATAGGATAATAAGATTAAAGTTGAATTTAGTATTGCCAGAATATTCATATATGTGTTCTTGGTACTGAATTTGGCAAAATGTTGTACTTAGTTTTTTCTCTCCAGAAAGGTCAGTTCTCAAGGTGTTTGCATATTAGTGTAGCCAAAAAATCACTCACTAGTATTCTCCAAATAACAGATGTAATTAAGGAGGTCTGTCACAACCAAACTGATTATTTATTTTAGCTGAAGAGATACCCTGCCTAGACCAGGTGGATGTTTTTAGAGAATGCTAGTAGGGAAAAAAAAAAAAGGATGGCTATTTTTTCTTTATTTAATGAAAATATATCATTTACTGTGAATACTTTGAATACCCTGGTTATTATCAACTTTCATAGAGAGAACTTCAGTTGCTTTGGACTTTATAGTTTCCTACTGAAGCCAGATCATATGGACAAGTTGCAAGAGGGCTAAAGACAAGGCTTACTTTGGTGGACAGGATTTAGAATAACCTATGGTTGGTTGTTTTTGAAAGTGACTTGGGCATACTCAATAAGGGCCTCGTAGGCTGTTTACCACAAAAAAATAGAATAGCTACAAAAAAACATATATAAAAGTTATTCCAGATCCACTAAAAGAATGATCTGGAATAAATCTAATAATGGTCCTAACTGGCACTAAGAATGGCTTGAATATGCTCAGGCTAAGATTATTCTCTATGATAAAAACAGTTGAGAAAACAAATCTTCCATGGATTGCATGATTAGAGCTCTTGTACTGAAGAAATTTGGAAACTTTAAGAAAGCAAACATAGGCTAAAAATATTTTTAATTCTTTGAATGTTTGTTTTCTGTTAAGACTTTGTGAGGTTTTTTTATTCTATAATTTCTTTCTATAATCTGTTTCTATTCAGCCATATATGAAACTTGTGAATTAAAAAAATTTTTTACATCACTGTGAGATTAGAATGAATGGGATCTTGAGGGCTATGAAATTGCATACTGCTAATGGTATGAAAGCAATAACCTGTAAAAGTTTAGTTAAATATAATTCCATAGCTCAGGGAAGTAGAAAGCATGTTTTCTTCCTATAAAAACTGCCATGTTTTAAACTTGGGAGTGCAGTGATATTTTAAGAAAGCAATTTTTTTTGTAGAAAAAATTGAGTTAAAACCATAAGTTTTATATCCCGGTATTGAACCATACTTCATTGATTTTAATGTGATTAGGCTTATAGTACATTACATTCAGAAGCAAGACTGAGGTTTTTAGGATACACCCTTTATATCACAGAGGCTTTATTATGTAAATGGTACAGAAATAAAAGGAAGCATGTAGCACTAAATGAGAACTTAGAAATCATCTTATTGTGAGGAAGAAGTGTTGGAAGTAGACCACCATGACATTTTCCTTTCTGTGGGAAACCTGATAAACTGCAAAAGGGTGGAAGGCGTAAGGCGGAAATGATATGAGGATGTATTAGATAAGGCTACCAGAGCTAATGGATGAGGGTTTCATGAAATGCTATAGTTAATTGTAGACTGCATGAGTTGAAAACCCAGCTCTGCCAGTTATTATCTGTGAAACATTGGGCAAGTTACTCTCTCTCTTCCTCAACTTACTTATCTGTAAAATGTAGATGATGAAAGCATTTCTTAGTATTGTTGTGAGGATTAAATTAATTAATGCTACATAGAATTTAGAAATCAATAAATGTTAGTTCTTACTACTGTATTTAAAAAGCAAGGAGGAAGTTTTAGCAACTTATATGACAAATGTTGGAGATACCTAATGTCCATTATCTAGAAATCTGTATTTTTAATCATTGAAGAGTAATATATATAGGTTGTGAATTCTTTGGTGATGTAAAGTATTGTGTGATTTAGAGTTATTGGTTCTTCTTAAAACAGGTGGTTTTCCTAAGGAAACACTGAACCATGTTCCCTATGACTTCTGTGTTAAGTATATTTAAATAGATTCTAATTTACTGAAAATTGTTCATTCTTGTTAATTTAGTTGCTATTAATACCAGTGATTATTACGCTATTACTCTCAGATAAAATTACCTGGCTTATTAGACATTAAGAGAGTTAGGTGCCATAGTCTTCAGAACAGATGGGAAAGTTCATGCAGCATAGGGAGATTACAATTTTTAAAGCATTCATAGTCATAAAGTATACTAAAGAGAAAAGCTACGTGCCTCAATCACTGTAAAACACTGTACTTAATTACTAGAAAAACATGCTAAATCTTAAATAATAACAAAAGTAGAAATAAGGGACCACAAGTGAGTACCTGATTAATTAGCTAAGTAATTTGCAATAATGAGTGAAGGAAGTCAGAAGAGAAAGATAGCTTTAGTGTCAGGTTGATGGAAATTTCCGTTAAGGAGCAAGCAGTATCTGAGCTAATTTTTGGTTGACCAAGAGATGAGAGATAAACAGCAAAAGGCAGCTGAGGTCAGATAATAGAAGATCAAGAGTCTTCTATTAAAAGACACTGGGACTTCATTTCATAGCTGTGAATCACAGAGGCAGACTTACAGCCTCTACTACTGGTTTGAGAGGTGGAATAGCTCCCTTTTTGTGAAGACATTTGGGAAGTCCATGACTGTTGCCCAGCTGTTAAGCAGCACTAAGCCTGGGAGAAAAAATCGACTTTGGTCACAAACTTAAGATTGATGTTAACTTAGTAGAAAAACCTAAAGTCTTTAGCGGCACATGCATGTAGGAAGAATACTTTATTAGGAGCTCTTCCATCGTAGGCAGATAAGAGAAAATATCTATAGTTTTCTTTCAAGGTTTAGTACTTGTTGATTACCATCTTTATTGTGTATAACAGAGACTCCGATACTTACCTCTGTTTATTAGACTTTTCTTTTTCAGAAAAAATCTAAAGAGTAAGTGATGTTGAATATATTATTTTTATTGTGAAGTACTTCTGGACCTGTTTATAAGAATTTTCAAAACTAAAATGTTAACAGCCTATTTCATGTTATTTTTAGTAAGTTATGTTTGTGTGTGTGTGTATGTTCTTGAGGAAAATGAATCAAGATGTTTTCTTGGCTTTGTATTTAAACAGAGCAAATGATATTAGAGTAGCTTTTTCCCCCCACTAAGTTAAGGACAAAAAATTTTAATTTTGAGACATTGAGGGCATGTTTCTAGTTATATATGAGGTTTTAGATTAAATTTTCATTATAGAATATAACCTGATTTTCTCTTTTTTGGGCCACAAGTATTTTATCAATTACGTACACAGTTTATTTAGGAGGATAGCAAAGCTTACAAAATATATGATCCATAAACATTATTTTAGCTTAACTACATTGATTTATTGCTGAAATCCTATTTACTCCTGTTTAAAGTTACTTTTTACCAGTGGGTTTTAGAATTATCTTTAAAGATCAGAAATGTAACCGCAGAATAAACTCAAGAAGTTTTTTTATAAATGCTTATAATGAAGTTCTAGTAATAGTCACTATTTATAAATACTTGGAGCACTGTTTTTTTTGTTTTGTTTTTGGCCGCGATACGCAGCTTGCGGGATCTTAGTTCCCTAACCAGGGTCAAATCTGTGCCCTCGGCAGTGAGAGCACAGAGTCCTAACCACTGGACTGTCAGGGAACTCCCTTAGAGCACTGTTTTACAGGGACTGTAGACCTTTTGTATTATGATTACCAGAGATACCTCTAAAAATAGAGACTCCTATTAGCCTAGTTTTTCTGAATCAGAATCTCTGGGCATGGCACCTGGGAATCTATATTTTATTTTAAAGTAGTACCTTTGGTCCTTAAGTGCATTATAGTTTGGGATTCACTACAACCACCATTATGCCATGCTTGGATCCATGTACTCTAACATATAGATTGTTGAGGTAGGTTTATGTGTGTCATGGAAGCTTTGAAGTCATTTTAAATATTGAGTAGTGAGATTAGCAAGTATCTTACTAGTTTTCATAGACATCTGTAGTAAGTATTTTTTTTAAGTTAATGTCTTATTAGTTATCTGTAGAAACTAAGTCAAATAGTTGCAGTGAGCTTGTTTCTTAACCTGCAGAACAGATATCCTTCCTAAATGCTTTTGAAAAATAGCTAGTTTCTGGCCCCCATGTGATACCAATTAAATCAGAATATTTAGGGAAGAGACTGAGTCTCCATACATTTAGAAGTGCCCCAGGTGTTTTTAATGTGTAGCTGCAACTGAAACAGGGATCTACACTAATGACAGAAAGGAACAATGATGTTCCTAATCAAAAAGTTATTGATTGGCTTTGGAATCCATAGTACTGAAAACCACATGCTAAAGGTATGGCACTGTAGCATCCAAATCCTGTTTCCCTAACTGCTTGTCTCAGGCATATTTAAAAAATCAAAGGAAATCAGAATCAAATTATTTCAACAAAGAGCATTTTCTCTGAATAATCCCAATTCTCTGTTAGAGGCAATTTCTTTTAAAAGACCCCTGCTAAGCTTTACTAGGTTGATGTAAAGCACTGATTGGGCAGTTGAAGTGATAAGGGGTAAATAATACCTTTTCATGAGGACAGAATATTTAACTAATTGATTTCTATGATTTTGACTTTTATAGGCAACTCAAATGTAATTTAGAATATATTTTTGGTAATTATTCATTCTGAACAAGGGAAGTATTTTCTAGGGTAGGGCTACATTCATGTAGGACATCAGAATCAATGTGTTTAAAATTATATTTCTTAAAAATGTTGATAGAAACTAGGTTAGCGAGATAAAATTAGTACTTATAGAAACTATTAAACTCTATGCCAGGGATCAAAATACATGTTTCACAAAACTTTCTGATCTTCTAAAGGGAAGAATTATTATTACTGTTTAATTACATAAAATATGTCCTATAATACATACCTCCCTTTGCACACAGTTATTAAAGAAATCATAAAAAATACTTTCAAGATCTCCTTTAATAGTTAAAATAAGTGGAAAAATATTTATAACCTCAAAGTCATGATATTTTCTTATGTTTCTCTTTTAGATGCTTATTGAAGATAACAGTTTCTGCATATGGGAAGTAGATATTGAAGGGTATATGGTTTACAGACAAGATCTTTAAAAAATAGACACTCAAGGTAAGTAATAAATATAGCCTCATAAATAAGCTGATTTAAATGGTTAGGGCTGCCAAATTATAATTTAATTTGCTAAACTTGCTTACTTTTTGTCACTGGCCCTGTCTAAGCAACCTCACAACCACATTCATTCATTTTCGGAAACAAATTTTTATGCCCTAATACCATCTTGACAGGAAGTATCAGATTTCATTTATAATGGGAAGTTGATAAAATTAATGTATTATGGAAGAGTGCAAACCAATTAAGAAGACTGGAGAAGAGATTAAGTAAGCTTCCATCAAAACTGTGTGCATAACTCAGTAGCGCTTAACTTGAAAAAATAATTTTACAGAAACTAGTATCCACTGTATTTTTTAAATTTATTTATGTCCTTAACCATATTAAAAGTGTGTTTTTTAACCACTCCAAAAAACACTGTCATAGTATCAAATACTAATAGTATTACCTCTGAATACCAAACCTCTTTTTCACTATTTCTTGAGCCCCCAAAGATTTGTTTTGACTTACCATATCCTTTCACTTATATTCTGTGCATGTCTCCCATGACTGTTTACATGCTTATGTTACTAAGTAAATTTCTGAATACACTTGGTAAAATTTTGAGTGAGATACAAAGAATACAAAATGCAAAAAAGGTACTTTAAATAATTTTGTGTGTCAGGTAGGTACACTGGAACCTTGGAGAATATGTGACCTGTTAATGGGACACTTTTGTTTAGCTCTAGAATCCTTTCTAAGTGGGAATATTAGACCAGTAAAATCAAATTTTTTTTCAGAAGAAACCAGAAATACTTTGAAAAGTCCTAATTTTTCAATATCAGCATAAAATTTTTCCTGTGACAAACTCCACTTCTGCTACTGTGTGAATCAAATAAAACAGTATACAGCCTCTGGTGCAGGAATTTTTTTTTCCTTTGCTCTCTGTTTTTCTTCTTTTTGAGTGTAGATACTTAGAGTCTATTTGTTCCCCTTAATTTCTGGTTAGCAGCTTAGTGATTTTTGCTAGTTTTCTGTGATGAATATTATTGTCAAAAATGACTTTTCTTGAAAATATAAATATTACTTATTTTTAATTTGTTTCTATAGTTTTATATGGTGAGTTGGTTGCTTAGAAGAGCTATTAAATTGTTTTTTGAATTATAATAATTAGACAGTTATTTTTATAGTTCCTTTATCTCCACAGTCTAACATAGATCCTTCTGATTCAAAAAAAAGTAAAAAAAAGGTTTCCTTTTTTTTTTTTTTTTTGCGGTACGCGGGGCTCTCACTGTTGTGCCTCTTCCCGGACCGGGGCACGAACCCGTGTCCCCTGCATCGGCAGGCAGACTCTCAACCACTGCGCCACCAGGGGAGCCCAAGGTTTCCTTTCCACTGTACCTTTTGCATAGAAAATAGAGTTAATCACATTCCTTAGTTCACATGACACACTGTCATCACTGGTCCATGAAAAGCACTTTATTTATTTATATATTTTCTTTTATTCTCATTTCCACTCTCATGCTGCTGACCTGGACTCATAGGAAATCATTCTAATGTGATAGTCTAATATCTGTTGCACTGTTCTCTTTTGTTTATATGTATCTTCAGAACATGAGTATTGGTTTATATATATGTATTTTTTTAATATTTTAAGTGGAAATTTTTAAATAAATAAAAAAGAAAAGAGAGTATAATATCATGAACTTTCATGTGCCCGTCTCTCAGCTTCAACAGTTATCTCACGGTTGAGCTTGTCTTAACTATATCTTATGCCTTCTCCCCTACTTATGCACATTAAATTTTAATATGCATAAATGGTATTGTGCTGTGTAACTCATTCTCTTTATTACTGTTTCATTTTACTTATCTCTACATTTTTATCATTTATTTATGTTGTTGTGTTTACATTGCTTCTAACTGCTGCATAGTATTCCAAGGTTTGTAGCTATCATGTTTTAACTATCCACATTTCCAGTGATTTCCACCCAGATTGCTTCCAATTTTCTGTTGCAACAAACAATGCCACGATGAACATCCTCATATTTCTCCTAGCTTAGAACTTTGCAAGGATTTCTTTGGGATATATACCCAGGAACAGAATTGCTGGGTTTATACTTAATTTGTCTGAGTCCTGCCAGATGCTCTGCCAAATAAATACTTGGACCACACTTTCACCAGCGGTAACCCCCTCCTTCCTGCCAACCCTTGACATTATCTAGCTTTCTAATACTCTCAATCTAATGTGTGTAATTCTGTAGCTCACTGTTTTAATTTGAATTCTTATCACTAATGAGTTTGAGTATCTCTTTCATATTCTTGTTGGCCTTTTGGCATCCCTCTTCTGAAATTCCTTGTTCATATTCTTTATTTTTCATTTGGGTTCCTATCTGTTGGTTAATGTTCTTTAAGAGTTTATTATATATTTTAGATCTTCATTTCCTATCAGTTTTAGATATTAAAAACAGTCTTCCATTTTTTCAACTTTTTAATTTTATGCATGATGTCCTTTAAGTAGATATTCATGTTTTAAATATTCAATTAAAAATATTTTCTTGAAGTCTGCTGCTGGTGTACAGAAATGCTACTGAGTTTTTGAAACTTGACCTTGATTCTAACACTGAATTCTCATTCTTAATAACATTACTGTACTCTCTTTCATTTTTATAGGGAGATGATCATATTATCAACTATACATAATGACGGTTTTATTTCTAATTTCCTTATCCTTACATACTTTTACTTCTTTCTTCTTTCCAATACCTTTGGTCAGTTCCTCTGGAACTATGTTAAATGGTAGTACTGACAGTAGGCATTCTCATCTTATGCCTAATCTTAAAGAGAATATATCTAATTTCTCACTTAAGCATAATGCTTGCTGAAGATTTTTAATATAAAACCTTTACCAAATTAAGAAAGGTTCTTATTTCTAGCTTGTTATGCATTCTTACCATAAATAACTTTCAAACCCATAAAATGTTTTTTATACATCTGTTAAAATAATCATGAGATATTTATCCTGGTATATTAATGTTGTGAATTATATGGATAGAATTTCTAATGTTAAACCATGCCTGCATTACTATTTTACACCCTACTTGACCATGGTGCATTATTTTAATACATTACTGTATTTGGTTAGCAAATATTTTATTTAGGATTTTAGAATCTACATTCTTAAGTGGAATGTGCTATACCTTTTTCTTCATTTTCCTTGTCTGGTTTTGCAGTTAAGATTACACTGGCCTTATAAAATGAGATGAGCAGCTTTTACTCTTTTTCTGTTTTCTAGAATAACTTTATATAATACGAATTTACTGTTTCTTTAATGTATGTTAAAACTCATATGTAAAAGTATCTGGTTGTGAGATTTCTTTGAATGCTATTTATGTCTTTAATCCCTTTTGATCTATTCAAGTTTTCCCCTCAGCTTCTTCCAGTCCCCCTCTCATGGGTACTGCTAACACCTGATTGTCCTCCCACCTGCAGGTATAATAGCCCAGACCCACTTTCCTTTCAGTCAGGAAATACCTAGACAATCTCAGTGTCCACATCTGAGCCATGTAATAGTCACTCTGTTTTGAGCTAATGTCCTAACCCTGACCAGTGGGCTCTGATCTGCCCAATCTTGCTTGACTTAAACTGCCACTGACACATACCTAAATTAATCCTGAACTCCAATAGTTTTCTACTATTCTATAACCAGAAACTTTGGTTAACAATGCTCTGAATTGACTTCTTTACATCTCTTAAAACCTTTGCCATACTGCTGGTTACGTGTGTTAAGGTTGTGTAAAAGGTAAATATTTTGACAAAAGAACAAGTAAGGTTATTATGTTCAGGGAAGGTTAAGTGTTCGGAAAAAAATAGGCAACCATCCAGTCTAATGTCCTGTACAGTATATACCAAATTGTAGTTAACTTTGGAAGATTTTTACTTTATCTCCAGAGTTTGACACTTTATTGTAACCATTTATTATCAGAAGAATAATTAAAGGTATTTCCATGTACAAGAAGGAAAAAGAGTAGAGAGCACAAGCAGGAAGTTCATAGACCCACTAACAAAAAGAAATGATAAATAAACATATAATAGTTATAATTTCTGATGCATTTGAATGTGTTTCTACCATCTTATTTCAGTTTTTCTTACACACTTTCATACTATATCTTTATTTCTTTTTAATTCTTTCTTACCTAAAAAAACTATATATATATATATAAAGTTTTATTTATATATATATATATATATATCTCCCCTAAAAAGATTCTTGCTGGGGCAAATTATGTATGAGACTCAGAGGTCTTATTAAGGAATTTAAAGTTTAGGTTTTATTTTAACTCTACAAGAAGCCATTGGTGGGCTTTGAACAAAGGATTGATGTGATTTCTGAAATTTAAAACATCTTTGGAAAACATTGGATGATAACTGTGACTTTAGTATTTTGTTTTAAAAGCAACTCTTTAAAAGCCATAAAATAATAGATGTGTAATTTTTACTATAAAAATTTTAAATAATTAGAAAGATATATAAATTAACTTTAAAAAGCACTTCAAAACCTAAGAATTAATAGTTAGTAGCTACAACAAGGAAGATGCTGATTTTCTTAATATACAAAGAGTGTCAACAATTCAATATGGAAAAGACAACCCATCTTTATAAGACTTGAACATGTAATTTATCAAAGAAGAAATACAGATGGCTAACAAACATGAAAATGTTCCATTTTCCAACCTCTCCCTTGCATTGTAGTAACATTTTTCTAGTCATCAGTTGCTGCCTGTCATTATGTTTTGCTATTCTTTTCATTCGCTTACAGTATCCTTGTTATCAGTGCCATGCTAGTCCTTTTTTTTATTACTCATGACCGAATGTAATGGTTTTACCTGGCATGTATGCGTGTGTGTGTGTGTGTGTGTGTGTGTGTGTGTGTGTGTGTGTGTGTG